>NC_142370.1:0-601250 GCF_059441005.1 Hippichthys cyanospilos | reverse complement strand
TGTAGTCCTCTTAATTCTTGCTTCTAAAGCATACGCAAGCAGAAATTTCAATGTACAATGATGTTTTTAAAAAAAACAGTCAAAATGTGCTCCACTCGGGCTGAAAACGCTGTTGGGGACATTTCATTAATGTTGACTATAAATCATAAACTAAGCATTTTTCAGCTGAAATAATGAATGTAGTCCTCTTAATTCTTGCTTCTAAAGCATACGCAAGCAGAAATTTCAATGTACAATGATGTTTTTAAAAAAAACAGTCAAAATGTGCTCCACTCGGGCTGAAAACGCTGTTGGGGACATTACATTAATGTTGACTATAAATCATAAACTAAGCATTTTTCAGCTGAAATAATGAATGTAGTCCTCTTAATTCTTGCTTCTAAAGCATACGCAAGCAGAAATTTCAATGTACAATGATGTTTTTAAAAAAACAGTCAAAATGTGCTCCACTCGGGCTGAAAACGCTTGTTTGGGACATTACATTAATGTTGACTATAAATCATAAACTAAGCATTTTTCAGCTGAAATAATGAATGTAGTCCTCTTAATTCTTGCTTCTAAAGCATACGCAAACAGAAATTTCAATGTACAATGATGTTTTTAAAAAAACTGTCAAAATGTGCTCCACTCGGGCTGAAAACGCTGTTGGGGACATTTCATTAATGTTGACTATAAATCAAAAACTAAGCATTTTTCAGCTGAAATAATGAATGTAGTCCTCTTAATTCTTGCTTCTAAAGCATACGCAAGCAGAAATTTCAATGTACAATGATGTTTTTAAAAAAACAGTCAAAATGTGCTCCACTCGGGCTGAAAACGCTTGTTTGGGACATTACATTAATGTTGACTATAAATCATAAACTAAGCATTTTTCAGCTGAAATATTGAATGTAGTCCTCTTAATTCTTGCTTCTAAAGCATACGCAAGCAGAAATTTCAATGTACAATGATGTTTTTAAAAAAATGGTCAAAATGTGCTCCACTCGGGCTGAAAACGCTTGTTTGGAACATTTCATTAATGTTGACTATAAATCATAAACTAAGCATTTTTCAGCTGAAATAATGAATGTAGTCCTCTTAATTCTTGCTTCTAAAGCATACGCAAGCAGAAATTTCAATGTACAATGATGTTTTTAAAAAAACAGTCAAAATGTGCTCCACTCGGGCTGAAAACGCTTGTTTGGGACATTACATTAATGTTGACTATAAATCATAAACTAAGCATTTTTCAGCTGAAATAATGAATGTAGTCCTCTTAATTCTTGCTTCTAAAGCATACGCAAACAGAAATTTCAATGTAGAATGATGTTTTTAAAAAAACGGTCAAAATGTGCTCCACTCGGGCTGAAAACGCTTGTTTGGGACATTACATTAATGTTGACTATAAATCATAAACTAAGCATTTTTCAGCTGAAATAATGAATGTAGTCCTCTTAATTCTTGCTTCTAAAGCATACACAAGCAGAAATTTCAATGTACAATGATGTTTTTAAAAAAACAGTCAAAATGTGCTCCACTCGGGCTGAAAACGCTTGTTTGGGACATTACATTAATGTTGACTATAAATCATAAACTAAGCATTTTTCAGCTGAAATAATGAATGTAGTCCTCTTAATTCTTGCTTCTAAAGCATACGCAAGCAGAAATTTCAATGTACAATGATGTTTTTAAAAAAACAGTCAAAATGTGCTCCACTCGGGCTGAAAACGCTTGTTTGGGACATTACATTAATGTTGACTATAAATCATAAACTAAGCATTTTTCAGCTGAAATAATGAATGTAGTCCTCTTAATTCTTGCTTCTAAAGCATACGCAAACAGAAATTTCAATGTAGAATGATGTTTTTAAAAAAACGGTCAAAATGTGCTCCACTCGGGCTGAAAACGCTTGTTTGGGACATTACATTAATGTTGACTATAAATCATAAACTAAGCATTTTTCAGCTGAAATAATGAATGTAGTCCTCTTAATTCTTGCTTCTAAAGCATACGCAAGCAGAAATTTCAATGTACAATGATGTTTTTAAAAAAATGGTCAAAATGTGCTCCACTCGGGCTGAAAACACTTGTTTGGAACATTTCATTAATGTTGACTATAAATCATAAACTAAGCATTTTTCAGCTGAAATAATGAATGTAGTCCTCTTAATTCTTGCTTCTAAAGCATACGCAAGCAGAAATTTCAATGTACAATGATGTTTTTAAAAAAACGGTCAAAATGTGCTCCACTCGGGCTGAAAACGCTTGTTTGGGACATTACATTAATGTTGACTATAAATCATAAACTAAGCATTTTTCAGCTGAAATAATGAATGTAGTCCTCTTAATTCTTGCTTCTAAAGCATACGCAAGCAGAAATTTCAATGTACAATGATGTTTTTAAAAAAAACAGTCAAAATGTGCTCCACTCGGGCTGAAAACGCTGTTGGGGACATTACATTAATGTTGACTATAAATCATAAACTAAGCATTTTTCAGCTGAAATAATGAATGTAGTCCTCTTAATTCTTGCTTCTAAAGCATACGCAAGCAGAAATTTCAATGTACAATGATGTTTTTAAAAAAATGGTCAAAATGTGCTCCACTCGGGCTGAAAACGCTTGTTTGGAACATTTCATTAATGTTGACTATAAATCATAAACTAAGCATTTTTCAGCTGAAATAATGAATGTAGTCCTCTTAATTCTTGCTTCTAAAGCATACGCAAGCAGAAATTTCAATGTACAATGATGTTTTTAAAAAAACAGTCAAAATGTGCTCCACTCAGGCTGAAAACGCTTGTTTGGGACATTACATTAATGTTGACTATAAATCATAAACTAAGCATTTTTCAGCTGAAATAATGAATGTAGTCCTCTTAATTCTTGCTTCTAAAGCATACGCAAGCAGAAATTTCAATGTACAATGATGTTTTTAAAAAAACAGTCAAAATGTGCTCCACTCGGGCTGAAAACGCTTGTTTGGGACATTACATTAATGTTGACTATAAATCATAAACTAAGCATTTTTCAGCTGAAATAATGAATGTAGTCCTCTTAATTCTTGCTTCTAAAGCATACGCAAACAGAAATTTCAATGTAGAATGATGTTTTTAAAAAAACGGTCAAAATGTGCTCCACTCGGGCTGAAAACGCTTGTTTGGGACATTACATTAATGTTGACTATAAATCATAAACTAAGCATTTTTCAGCTGAAATAATGAATGTAGTCCTCTTAATTCTTGCTTCTAAAGCATACGCAAGCAGAAATTTCAATGTACAATGATGTTTTTAAAAAAATGGTCAAAATGTGCTCCACTCGGGCTGAAAACACTTGTTTGGAACATTTCATTAATGTTGACTATAAATCATAAACTAAGCATTTTTCAGCTGAAATAATGAATGTAGTCCTCTTAATTCTTGCTTCTAAAGCATACGCAAGCAGAAATTTCAATGTACAATGATGTTTTTAAAAAAACGGTCAAAATGTGCTCCACTCGGGCTGAAAACGCTTGTTTGGGACATTACATTAATGTTGACTATAAATCATAAACTAAGCATTTTTCAGCTGAAATAATGAATGTAGTCCTCTTAATTCTTGCTTCTAAAGCATATGCAAGCAGAAATTTCAATGTACAATGATGTTTTTAAAAAAAACAGTCAAAATGTGCTCCACTCGGGCTGAAAACGCTGTTGGGGACATTACATTAATGTTGACTATAAATCATAAACTAAGCATTTTTCAGCTGAAATAATGAATGTAGTCCTCTTAATTCTTGCTTCTAAAGCATACGCAAGCAGAAATTTCAATGTACAATGATGTTTTTAAAAAAATGGTCAAAATGTGCTCCACTCGGGCTGAAAACGCTTGTTTGGAACATTTCATTAATGTTGACTATAAATCATAAACTAAGCATTTTTCAGCTGAAATAATGAATGTAGTCCTCTTAATTCTTGCTTCTAAAGCATACGCAAGCAGAAATTTCAATGTACAATGATGTTTTTAAAAAAACAGTCAAAATGTGCTCCACTCAGGCTGAAAACGCTTGTTTGGGACATTACATTAATGTTGACTATAAATCATAAACTAAGCATTTTTCAGCTGAAATAATGAATGTAGTCCTCTTAATTCTTGCTTCTAAAGCATACGCAAACAGAAATTTCAATGTAGAATGATGTTTTTAAAAAAACGGTCAAAATGTGCTCCACTCGGGCTGAAAACGCTTGTTTGGGACATTACATTAATGTTGACTATAAATCATAAACTAAGCATTTTTCAGCTGAAATAATGAATGTAGTCCTCTTAATTCTTGCTTCTAAAGCATACGCAAACAGAAATTTCAATGTACAATGATGTTTTTAAAAAAACGGTCAAAATGTGCTCCACTCGGGCTGAAAACGCTTGTTTGGAACATTTCATTAATGTTGACTATAAATCATAAACTAAGCATTTTTCAGCTGAAATAATGAATGTAGTCCTCTTAATTCTTGCTTCTAAAGCATACGCAAGCAGAAATTTCAATGTACAATGATGTTTTTAAAAAAAACAGTCAAAATGTGCTCCACTCGGGCTGAAAACGCTGTTGGGGACATTTCATTAATGTTGACTATAAATCATAAACTAAGCATTTTTCAGCTGAAATAATGAATGTAGTCCTCTTAATTCTTGCTTCTAAAGCATACGCAAGCAGAAATTTCAATGTACAATGATGTTTTTAAAAAAACAGTCAAAATGTGCTCCACTCGGGCTGAAAACGCTGTTGGGGACATTTCATTAATGTTGACTATAAATCAAAAACTAAGCATTTTTCAGCTGAAATAATGAATGTAGTCCTCTTAATTCTTGCTTCTAAAGCATACGCAAGCAGAAATTTCAATGTACAATGATGTTTTTAAAAAAACAGTCAAAATGTGCTCCACTCGGGCTGAAAACGCTTGTTTGGGACATTACATTAATGTTGACTATAAATCATAAACTAAGCATTTTTCAGCTGAAATAATGAATGTAGTCCTCTTAATTCTTGCTTCTAAAGCATACGCAAGCAGAAATTTCAATGTACAATGATGTTTTTAAAAAAATGGTCAAAATGTGCTCCACTCGGGCTGAAAACGCTTGTTTGGAACATTTCATTAATGTTGACTATAAATCATAAACTAAGCATTTTTCAGCTGAAATAATGAATGTAGTCCTCTTAATTCTTGCTTCTAAAGCATACGCAAGCAGAAATTTCAATGTACAATGATGTTTTTAAAAAAACAGTCAAAATGTGCTCCACTCGGGCTGAAAACGCTTGTTTGGAACATTTCATTAATGTTGACTATAAATCATAAACTAAGCATTTTTCAGCTGAAATAATGAATGTAGTCCTCTTAATTCTTGCTTCTAAAGCATACGCAAGCAGAAATTTCAATGTACAATGATGTTTTTAAAAAAAACAGTCAAAATGTGCTCCACTCGGGCTGAAAACGCTTGTTTGGGACATTACATTAATATTGACTATAAATCATAAACTAAGCATTTTTCAGCTGAAATAATGAATGTAGTCCTCTTAATTCTTGCTTCTAAAGCATACGCAAGCAGAAATTTCAATGTACAATGATGTTTTTAAAAAAATGGTCAAAATGTGCTCCACTCGGGCTGAAAACGCTTGTTTGGAACATTTCATTAATGTTGACTATAAATCATAAACTAAGCATTTTTCAGCTGAAATAATGAATGTAGTCCTCTTAATTCTTGCTTCTAAAGCATACACAAGCAGAAATTTCAATGTACAATGATGTTTTTAAAAAAACAGTCAAAATGTGCTCCACTCGGGCTGAAAATGCTGTTGGGGACATTTCATTAATGTTGACTATAAATCAAAAACTAAGCATTTTTCAGCTGAAATAATGAATGTAGTCCTCTTAATTCTTGCTTCTAAAGCATACGCAAGCAGAAATTTCAATGTACAATGATGTTTTTAAAAAAACAGTCAAAATGTGCTCCACTCGGGCTGAAAACGCTGTTGGGGACATTTCATTAATGTTGACTATAAATCATAAACTAAGCATTTTTCAGCTGAAATAATGAATGTAGTCCTCTTAATTCTTGCTTCTAAAGCATAAGCAAGCAGAAATTTTAATGTACAATGATGTTTTTAAAAAAACAGTCAAAATGTGCTCCACTCGGGCTGAAAACGCTTGTTTGGGACATTACATTAATGTTGACTATAAATCATAAACTAAGCATTTTTCAGCTGAAATAATGAATGTAGTCCTCTTAATTCTTGCTTCTAAAGCATACGCAAACAGAAATTTCAATGTAGAATGATGTTTTTAAAAAAACGGTCAAAATGTGCTCCACTCGGGCTGAAAACGCTTGTTTGGAACATTTCATTAATGTTGACTATAAATCATAAACTAAGCATTTTTCAGCTGAAATAATGAATGTAGTCCTCTTAATTCTTGCTTCTAAAGCATACGCAAGCAGAAATTTCAATGTACAATGATGTTTTTAAAAAAAACAGTCAAAATGTGCTCCACTCGGGCTGAAAACGCTGTTGGGGACATTTCATTAATGTTGACTATAAATCATAAACTAAGCATTTTTCAGCTGAAATAATGAATGTAGTCCTCTTAATTCTTGCTTCTAAAGCATACGCAAGCAGAAATTTCAATGTACAATGATGTTTTTAAAAAAACAGTCAAAATGTGCTCCACTCGGGCTGAAAACGCTTGTTTGGGACATTACATTAATGTTGACTATAAATCAAAAACTAAGCATTTTTCAGCTGAAATAATGAATGTAGTCCTCTTAATTCTTGCTTCTAAAGCATACGCAAGCAGAAATGTCAATGTACAATGATGTTTTTAAAAAAATGGTCAAAATGTGCTCCACTCGGGCTGAAAACGCTTGTTTGGAACATTTCCTTAATGTTGACTATAAATCATAAACTAAGCATTTTTCAGCTGAAATAATGAATGTAGTCCTCTTAATTCTTGCTTCTAAAGCATACGCAAGCAGAAATTTCAATGTATAATGATGTTTTTAAAAAAACAGTCAAAATGTGCTCCACTCAGGCTGAAAACGCTTGTTTGGGACATTACATTAATGTTGACTATAAATCATAAACTAAGCATTTTTCAGCTGAAATAATGAATGTAGTCCTCTTAATTCTTGCTTCTAAAGCATACGCAAGCAGAAATTTCAATGTACAATGATGTTTTTAAAAAAACAGTCAAAATGTGCTCCACTCGGGCTGAAAACGCTTGTTTGGGACATTACATTAATGTTGACTATAAATCATAAACTAAGCATTTTTCAGCTGAAATAATGAATGTAGTCCTCTTAATTCTTGCTTCTAAAGCATACGCAAACAGAAATTTCAATGTAGAATGATGTTTTTAAAAAAACGGTCAAAATGTGCTCCACTCGGGCTGAAAACGCTTGTTTGGGACATTACATTAATGTTGACTATAAATCATAAACTAAGCATTTTTCAGCTGAAATAATGAATGTAGTCCTCTTAATTCTTGCTTCTAAAGCATACGCAAACAGAAATTTCAATGTACAATGATGTTTTTAAAAAAACGGTCAAAATGTGCTCCACTCGGGCTGAAAACGCTTGTTTGGAACATTTCATTAATGTTGACTATAAATCATAAACTAAGCATTTTTCAGCTGAAATAATGAATGTAGTCCTCTTAATTCTTGCTTCTAAAGCATACGCAAGCAGAAATTTCAATGTACAATGATGTTTTTAAAAAAAACAGTCAAAATGTGCTCCACTCGGGCTGAAAACGCTGTTGGGGACATTTCATTAATGTTGACTATAAATCATAAACTAAGCATTTTTCAGCTGAAATAATGAATGTAGTCCTCTTAATTCTTGCTTCTAAAGCATACGCAAGCAGAAATTTCAATGTACAATGATGTTTTTAAAAAAACAGTCAAAATGTGCTCCACTCGGGCTGAAAACGCTGTTGGGGACATTTCATTAATGTTGACTATAAATCAAAAACTAAGCATTTTTCAGCTGAAATAATGAATGTAGTCCTCTTAATTCTTGCTTCTAAAGCATACGCAAGCAGAAATTTCAATGTACAATGATGTTTTTAAAAAAACAGTCAAAATGTGCTCCACTCGGGCTGAAAACGCTTGTTTGGGACATTACATTAATGTTGACTATAAATCATAAACTAAGCATTTTTCAGCTGAAATAATGAATGTAGTCCTCTTAATTCTTGCTTCTAAAGCATACGCAAGCAGAAATTTCAATGTACAATGATGTTTTTAAAAAAATGGTCAAAATGTGCTCCACTCGGGCTGAAAACGCTTGTTTGGAACATTTCATTAATGTTGACTATAAATCATAAACTAAGCATTTTTCAGCTGAAATAATGAATGTAGTCCTCTTAATTCTTGCTTCTAAAGCATACGCAAGCAGAAATTTCAATGTACAATGATGTTTTTAAAAAAACAGTCAAAATGTGCTCCACTCGGGCTGAAAACGCTTGTTTGGAACATTTCATTAATGTTGACTATAAATCATAAACTAAGCATTTTTCAGCTGAAATAATGAATGTAGTCCTCTTAATTCTTGCTTCTAAAGCATACGCAAGCAGAAATTTCAATGTACAATGATGTTTTTAAAAAAACAGTCAAAATGTGCTCCACTCGGGCTGAAAACGCTTGTTTGGGACATTACATTAATGTTGACTATAAATCATAAACTAAGCATTTTTCAGCTGAAATAATGAATGTAGTCCTCTTAATTCTTGCTTCTAAAGCATACGCAAACAGAAATTTCAATGTAGAATGATGTTTTTAAAAAAACGGTCAAAATGTGCTCCACTCGGGCTGAAAACGCTTGTTTGGGACATTACATTAATGTTGACTATAAATCATAAACTAAGCATTTTTCAGCTGAAATAATGAATGTAGTCCTCTTAATTCTTGCTTCTAAAGCATACGCAAACAGAAATTTCAATGTACAATGATGTTTTTAAAAAAACGGTCAAAATGTGCTCCACTCGGGCTGAAAACGCTTGTTTGGAACATTCCATTAATGTTGACTATAAATCATAAACTAAGCATTTTTCAGCTGAAATAATGAATGTAGTCCTCTTAATTCTTGCTTCTAAAGCATACGCAAGCAGAAATTTCAATGTACAATGATGTTTTTAAAAAAACAGTCAAAATGTGCTCCACTCGGGCTGAAAACGCTTGTTTGGGACATTACATTAATGTTGACTATAAATCATAAACTAAGCATTTTTCAGCTGAAATAATGAATGTAGTCCTCTTAATTCTTGCTTCTAAAGCATACGCAAGCAGAAATTTCAATGTACAATGATGTTTTTAAAAAAATGGTCAAAATGTGCTCCACTCGGGCTGAAAACGCTTGTTTGGAACATTTCCTTAATGTTGACTATAAATCATAAACTAAGCATTTTTCAGCTGAAATAATGAATGTAGTCCTCTTAATTCTTGCTTCTAAAGCATACGCAAGCAGAAATTTCAATGTACAATGATGTTTTTAAAAAAACAGTCAAAATGTGCTCCACTCGGGCTGAAAACGCTTGTTTGGGACATTACATTAATGTTGACTATAAATCATAAACTAAGCATTTTTCAGCTGAAATAATGAATGTAGTCCTCTTAATTCTTGCTTCTAAAGCATACGCAAGCAGAAATTTCAATGTACAATGATGTTTTTAAAAAAACAGTCAAAATGTGCTCCACTCGGGCTGAAAACGCTTGTTTGGGACATTACATTAATGTTGACTATAAATCATAAACTAAGCATTTTTCAGCTGAAATAATGAATGTAGTCCTCTTAATTCTTGCTTCTAAAGCATACGCAAACAGAAATTTCAATGTAGAATGATGTTTTTAAAAAAACAGTCAAAATGTGCTCCACTCGGGCTGAAAACGCTTGTTTGGGACATTACATTAATGTTGACTATAAATCATAAACTAAGCATTTTTCAGCTGAAATAATGAATGTAGTCCTCTTAATTCTTGCTTCTAAAGCATACGCAAACAGAAATTTCAATGTACAATGATGTTTTTAAAAAAACGGTCAAAATGTGCTCCACTCGGGCTGAAAACGCTTGTTTGGAACATTTCATTAATGTTGACTATAAATCATAAACTAAGCATTTTTCAGCTGAAATAATGAATGTAGTCCTCTTAATTCTTGCTTCTAAAGCATACGCAAGCAGAAATTTCAATGTACAATGATGTTTTTAAAAAAAACAGTCAAAATGTGCTCCACTCGGGCTGAAAACGCTGTTGGGGACATTTCATTAATGTTGACTATAAATCATAAACTAAGCATTTTTCAGCTGAAATAATGAATGTAGTCCTCTTAATTCTTGCTTCTAAAGCATACGCAAGCAGAAATTTCAATGTACAATGATGTTTTTAAAAAAAACAGTCAAAATGTGCTCCACTCGGGCTGAAAACGCTGTTGGGGACATTACATTAATGTTGACTACAAATCATAAACTAAGCATTTTTCAGCTGAAATAATGAATGTAGTCCTCTTAATTCTTGCTTCTAAAGCATACGCAAGCAGAAATTTCAATGTACAATGATGTTTTTAAAAAAATGGTCAAAATGTGCTCCACTCGGGCTGAAAACGCTTGTTTGGAACATTTCATTAATGTTGACTATAAATCATAAACTAAGCATTTTTCAGCTGAAATAATGAATGTAGTCCTCTTAATTCTTGCTTCTAAAGCATATGCAAGCAGAAATTTCAATGTAGAATGATGTTTTTAAAAAAATGGTCAAAATGTGCTCCACTCGGGCTGAAAACGCTTGTTTGGGACATTACATTAATGTTGACTATAAATCATAAACTAAGCATTTTTCAGCTGAAATAATGAATGTAGTCCTCTTAATTCTTGCTTCTAAAGCATACGCAAGCAGAAATTTCAATGTACAATGATGTTTTTAAAAAAACGGTCAAAATGTGCTCCACTCGGGCTGAAAACGCTTGTTTGGAACATTTCATTAATGTTGACTATAAATCATAAACTAAGCATTTTTCAGCTGAAATAATGAATGTAGTCCTCTTAATTCTTGCTTCTAAAGCATACGCAAACAGAAATTTCAATGTACAATGATGTTTTTAAAAAAACGGTCAAAATGTGCTCCACTCGGGCTGAAAACGCTTGTTTGGAACATTTCATTAATGTTGACTATAAATCATAAACTAAGCATTTTTCAGCTGAAATAATGAATGTAGTCCTCTTAATTCTTGCTTCTAAAGCATACGCAAGCAGAAATTTCAATGTACAATGATGTTTTTAAAAAAAACAGTCAAAATGTGCTCCACTCGGGCTGAAAACGCTGTTGGGGACATTTCATTAATGTTGACTATAAATCATAAACTAAGCATTTTTCAGCTGAAATAATGAATGTAGTCCTCTTAATTCTTGCTTCTAAAGCATACGCAAGCAGAAATTTCAATGTACAATGATGTTTTTAAAAAAACAGTCAAAATGTGCTCCACTCGGGCTGAAAACGCTGTTGGGGACATTTCATTAATGTTGACTATAAATCAAAAACTAAGCATTTTTCAGCTGAAATAATGAATGTAGTCCTCTTAATTCTTGCTTCTAAAGCATACGCAAGCAGAAATTTCAATGTACAATGATGTTTTTAAAAAAACAGTCAAAATGTGCTCCACTCGGGCTGAAAACGCTTGTTTGGGACATTACATTAATGTTGACTATAAATCATAAACTAAGCATTTTTCAGCTGAAATATTGAATGTAGTCCTCTTAATTCTTGCTTCTAAAGCATACGCAAGCAGAAATTTCAATGTACAATGATGTTTTTAAAAAAATGGTCAAAATGTGCTCCACTCGGGCTGAAAACGCTTGTTTGGAACATTTCATTAATGTTGACTATAAATCATAAACTAAGCATTTTTCAGCTGAAATAATGAATGTAGTCCTCTTAATTCTTGCTTCTAAAGCATACGCAAGCAGAAATTTCAATGTAGAATGATGTTTTTAAAAAAACGGTCAAAATGTGCTCCACTCGGGCTGAAAACGCTTGTTTGGGACATTACATTAATGTTGACTATAAATCATAAACTAAGCATTTTTCAGCTGAAATAATGAATGTAGTCCTCTTAATTCTTGCTTCTAAAGCATACGCAAGCAGAAATTTCAATGTACAATGATGTTTTTAAAAAAACAGTCAAAATGTGCTCCACTCGGGCTGAAAACGCTGTTGGGGACATTTCATTAATGTTGACTATAAATCAAAAACTAAGCATTTTTCAGCTGAAATAATGAATGTAGTCCTCTTAATTCTTGCTTCTAAAGCATACGCAAGCAGAAATTTCAATGTACAATGATGTTTTTAAAAAAACAGTCAAAATGTGCTCCACTCGGGCTGAAAACGCTTGTTTGGGACATTACATTAATGTTGACTATAAATCATAAACTAAGCATTTTTCAGCTGAAATATTGAATGTAGTCCTCTTAATTCTTGCTTCTAAAGCATACGCAAGCAGAAATTTCAATGTACAATGATGTTTTTAAAAAAATGGTCAAAATGTGCTCCACTCGGGCTGAAAACGCTTGTTTGGAACATTTCATTAATGTTGACTATAAATCATAAACTAAGCATTTTTCAGCTGAAATAATGAATGTAGTCCTCTTAATTCTTGCTTCTAAAGCATACGCAAGCAGAAATTTCAATGTAGAATGATGTTTTTAAAAAAACGGTCAAAATGTGCTCCACTCGGGCTGAAAACGCTTGTTTGGGACATTACATTAATGTTGACTATAAATCATAAACTAAGCATTTTTCAGCTGAAATAATGAATGTAGTCCTCTTAATTCTTGCTTCTAAAGCATACGCAAGCAGAAATTTCAATGTACAATGATGTTTTTAAAAAAACGGTCAAAATGTGCTCCACTCGGGCTGAAAACGCTTGTTTGGAACGTTTCATTAATGTTGACTATAAATCATAAACTAAGCATTTTTCAGCTGAAATAATGAATGTAGTCCTCTTAATTCTTGCTTCTAAAGCATACGCAAGCAGAAATTTCAATGTACAATGATGTTTTTAAAAAAACGGTCAAAATGTGCTCCACTCGGGCTGAAAACGCTTGTTTGGGACATTACATTAATGTTGACTATAAATCATAAACTAAGCATTTTTCAGCTGAAATAATGAATGTAGTCCTCTTAATTCTTGCTTCTAAAGCATACGCAAGCAGAAATTTCAATGTACAATGATGTTTTTAAAAAAAACAGTCAAAATGTGCTCCACTCGGGCTGAAAACGCTGTTGGGGACATTACATTAATGTTGACTATAAATCATAAACTAAGCATTTTTCAGCTGAAATAATGAATGTAGTCCTCTTAATTCTTGCTTCTAAAGCATACGCAAGCAGAAATTTCAATGTACAATGATGTTTTTAAAAAAATGGTCAAAATGTGCTCCACTCGGGCTGAAAACGCTTGTTTGGAACATTTCATTAATGTTGACTATAAATCATAAACTAAGCATTTTTCAGCTGAAATAATGAATGTAGTCCTCTTAATTCTTGCTTCTAAAGCATACGCAAGCAGAAATTTCAATGTACAATGATGTTTTTAAAAAAACAGTCAAAATGTGCTCCACTCGGGCTGAAAACGCTGTTGGGGACATTTCATTAATGTTGACTATAAATCATAAACTAAGCATTTTTCAGCTGAAATAATGAATGTAGTCCTCTTAATTCTTGCTTCTAAAGCATACGCAAGCAGAAATTTCAATGTACAATGATGTTTTTAAAAAAACAGTCAAAATGTGCTCCACTCGGGCTGAAAACGCTGTTGGGGACATTTCATTAATGTTGACTATAAATCAAAAACTAAGCATTTTTCAGCTGAAATAATGAATGTAGTCCTCTTAATTCTTGCTTCTAAAGCATACGCAAGCAGAAATTTCAATGTACAATGATGTTTTTAAAAAAACAGTCAAAATGTGCTCCACTCGGGCTGAAAACGCTTGTTTGGGACATTACATTAATGTTGACTATAAATCATAAACTAAGCATTTTTCAGCTGAAATAATGAATGTAGTCCTCTTAATTCTTGCTTCTAAAGCATACGCAAGCAGAAATTTCAATGTACAATGATGTTTTTAAAAAAATGGTCAAAATGTGCTCCACTCGGGCTGAAAACGCTTGTTTGGAACATTTCATTAATGTTGACTATAAATCATAAACTAAGCATTTTTCAGCTGAAATAATGAATGTAGTCCTCTTAATTCTTGCTTCTAAAGCATACGCAAGCAGAAATTTCAATGTACAATGATGTTTTTAAAAAAACAGTCAAAATGTGCTCCACTCGGGCTGAAAACGCTTGTTTGGAACATTTCCTTAATGTTGACTATAAATCATAAACTAAGCATTTTTCAGCTGAAATAATGAATGTAGTCCTCTTAATTCTTGCTTCTAAAGCATACGCAAGCAGAAATTTCAATGTACAATGATGTTTTTAAAAAAATGGTCAAAATGTGCTCCACTCGGGCTGAAAACGCTTGTTTGGAACATTTCATTAATGTTGACTATAAATCATAAACTAAGCATTTTTCAGCTGAAATAATGAATGTAGTCCTCTTAATTCTTGCTTCTAAAGCATACGCAAGCAGAAATTTCAATGTACAATGATGTTTTTAAAAAAACAGTCAAAATGTGCTCCACTCGGGCTGAAAACGCTTGTTTGGGACATTACATTAATGTTGACTATAAATCATAAACTAAGCATTTTTCAGCTGAAATAATGAATGTAGTCCTCTTAATTCTTGCTTCTAAAGCATACGCAAACAGAAATTTCAATGTAGAATGATGTTTTTAAAAAAACAGTCAAAATGTGCTCCACTCGGGCTGAAAACGCTTGTTTGGGACATTACATTAATGTTGACTATAAATCATAAACTAAGCATTTTTCAGCTGAAATAATGAATGTAGTCCTCTTAATTCTTGCTTCTAAAGCATACGCAAGCAGAAATTTCAATGTACAATGATGTTTTTAAAAAAACAGTCAAAATGTGCTCCACTCGGGCTGAAAACGCTTGTTTGGGACATTACATTAATGTTGACTATAAATCATAAACTAAGCATTTTTCAGCTGAAATAATGAATGTAGTCCTCTTAATTCTTGCTTCTAAAGCATACGCAAACAGAAATTTCAATGTAGAATGATGTTTTTAAAAAAACGGTCAAAATGTGCTCCACTCGGGCTGAAAACGCTTGTTTGGGACATTACATTAATGTTGACTATAAATCATAAACTAAGCATTTTTCAGCTGAAATAATGAATGTAGTCCTCTTAATTCTTGCTTCTAAAGCATACGCAAGCAGAAATTTCAATGTACAATGATGTTTTTAAAAAAATGGTCAAAATGTGCTCCACTCGGGCTGAAAACGCTTGTTTGGAACATTTCATTAATGTTGACTATAAATCATAAACTAAGCATTTTTCAGCTGAAATAATGAATGTAGTCCTCTTAATTCTTGCTTCTAAAGCATACGCAAGCAGAAATTTCAATGTACAATGATGTTTTTAAAAAAACAGTCAAAATGTGCTCCACTCGGGCTGAAAACGCTTGTTTGGAACATTTCCTTAATGTTGACTATAAATCATAAACTAAGCATTTTTCAGCTGAAATAATGAATGTAGTCCTCTTAATTCTTGCTTCTAAAGCATACGCAAGCAGAAATTTCAATGTACAATGATGTTTTTAAAAAAATGGTCAAAATGTGCTCCACTCGGGCTGAAAACGCTTGTTTGGAACATTTCATTAATGTTGACTATAAATCATAAACTAAGCATTTTTCAGCTGAAATAATGAATGTAGTCCTCTTAATTCTTGCTTCTAAAGCATACGCAAGCAGAAATTTCAATGTACAATGATGTTTTTAAAAAAACAGTCAAAATGTGCTCCACTCGGGCTGAAAACGCTTGTTTGGGACATTACATTAATGTTGACTATAAATCATAAACTAAGCATTTTTCAGCTGAAATAATGAATGTAGTCCTCTTAATTCTTGCTTCTAAAGCATACGCAAACAGAAATTTCAATGTAGAATGATGTTTTTAAAAAAACAGTCAAAATGTGCTCCACTCGGGCTGAAAACGCTTGTTTGGGACATTACATTAATGTTGACTATAAATCATAAACTAAGCATTTTTCAGCTGAAATAATGAATGTAGTCCTCTTAATTCTTGCTTCTAAAGCATACGCAAGCAGAAATTTCAATGTACAATGATGTTTTTAAAAAAACAGTCAAAATGTGCTCCACTCGGGCTGAAAACGCTTGTTTGGGACATTACATTAATGTTGACTATAAATCATAAACTAAGCATTTTTCAGCTGAAATAATGAATGTAGTCCTCTTAATTCTTGCTTCTAAAGCATACGCAAACAGAAATTTCAATGTAGAATGATGTTTTTAAAAAAACGGTCAAAATGTGCTCCACTCGGGCTGAAAACGCTTGTTTGGGACATTACATTAATGTTGACTATAAATCATAAACTAAGCATTTTTCAGCTGAAATAATGAATGTAGTCCTCTTAATTCTTGCTTCTAAAGCATACGCAAGCAGAAATTTCAATGTACAATGATGTTTTTAAAAAAATGGTCAAAATGTGCTCCACTCGGGCTGAAAACGCTGTTGGGGACATTTCATTAATGTTGACTATAAATCATAAACTAAGCATTTTTCAGCTGAAATAATGAATGTAGTCCTCTTAATTCTTGCTTCTAAAGCATACGCAAGCAGAAATTTCAATGTACAATGATGTTTTTAAAAAAACAGTCAAAATGTGCTCCACTCGGGCTGAAAACGCTGTTGGGGACATTTCATTAATGTTGACTATAAATCAAAAACTAAGCATTTTTCAGCTGAAATAATGAATGTAGTCCTCTTAATTCTTGCTTCTAAAGCATACGCAAGCAGAAATTTCAATGTACAATGATGTTTTTAAAAAAAACAGTCAAAATGTGCTCCACTCGGGCTGAAAACGCTGTTGGGGACATTTCATTAATGTTGACTATAAATCAAAAACTAAGCATTTTTCAGCTGAAATAATGAATGTAGTCCTCTTAATTCTTGCTTCTAAAGCATACGCAAGCAGAAATTTCAATGTACAATGATGTTTTTAAAAAAACAGTCAAAATGTGCTCCACTCGGGCTGAAAACGCTGTTGGGGACATTTCATTAATGTTGACTATAAATCATAAACTAAGCATTTTTCAGCTGAAATAATGAATGTAGTCCTCTTAATTCTTGCTTCTAAAGCATACGCAAGCAGAAATTTCAATGTACAATGATGTTTTTAAAAAAATGGTCAAAATGTGCTCCACTCGGGCTGAAAACGCTTGTTTGGAACATTTCATTAATGTTGACTATAAATCATAAACTAAGCATTTTTCAGCTGAAATAATGAATGTAGTCCTCTTAATTCTTGCTTCTAAAGCATACGCAAGCAGAAATTTCAATGTACAATGATGTTTTTAAAAAAACAGTCAAAATGTGCTCCACTCGGGCTGAAAACGCTTGTTTGGGACATTACATTAATGTTGACTATAAATCATAAACTAAGCATTTTTCAGCTGAAATAATGAATGTAGTCCTCTTAATTCTTGCTTCTAAAGCATACGCAAACAGAAATTTCAATGTAGAATGATGTTTTTAAAAAACGGTCAAAATGTGCTCCACTCGGGCTGAAAACGCTTGTTTGGGACATTACATTAATGTTGACTATAAATCATAAACTAAGCATTTTTCAGCTGAAATAATGAATGTAGTCCTCTTAATTCTTGCTTCTAAAGCATACGCAAACAGAAATTTCAATGTACAATGATGTTTTTAAAAAAACGGTCAAAATGTGCTCCACTCGGGCTGAAAACGCTTGTTTGGAACATTTCATTAATGTTGACTATAAATCATAAACTAAGCATTTTTCAGCTGAAATAATGAATGTAGTCCTCTTAATTCTTGCTTCTAAAGCATACGCAAGCAGAAATTTCAATGTACAATGATGTTTTTAAAAAAAACAGTCAAAATGTTCTCCACTCGGGCTGAAAACGCTGTTGGGGACATTTCATTAATGTTGACTATAAATCATAAACTAAGCATTTTTCAGCTGAAATAATGAATGTAGTCCTCTTAATTCTTGCTTCTAAAGCATACGCAAGCAGAAATTTCAATGTACAATGAAGTTTTTAAAAAAACAGTCAAAATGTGCTCCACTCGGGCTGAAAACGCTGTTGGGGACATTTCATTAATGTTGACTATAAATCAAAAACTAAGCATTTTTCAGCTGAAATAATGAATGTAGTCCTCTTAATTCTTGCTTCTAAAGCATACGCAAGCAGAAATTTCAATGTACAATGATGTTTTTAAAAAAAACAGTCAAAATGTGCTCCACTCGGGCTGAAAACGCTGTTGGGGACATTTCATTAATGTTGACTATAAATCAAAAACTAAGCATTTTTCAGCTGAAATAATGAATGTAGTCCTCTTAATTCTTGCTTCTAAAGCATACGCAAGCAGAAATTTCAATGTACAATGATGTTTTTAAAAAAACAGTCAAAATGTGCTCCACTCGGGCTGAAAACGCTGTTGGGGACATTTCATTAATGTTGACTATTAATCATAAACTAAGCATTTTTCAGCTGAAATAATGAATGTAGTCCTCTTAATTCTTGCTTCTAAAGCATACGCAAGCAGAAATTTCAATGTACAATGATGTTTTTAAAAAAACAGTCAAAATGTGCTCCACTCGGGCTGAAAACGCTGTTGGGGACATTTCATTAATGTTGACTATTAATCATAAACTAAGCATTTTTCAGCTGAAATAATGAATGTAGTCCTCTTAATTCTTGCTTCTAAAGCATACGCAAACAGAAATTTCAATGTAGAATGATGTTTTTAAAAAACGGTCAAAATGTGCTCCACTCGGGCTGAAAACGCTTGTTTGGGACATTACATTAATGTTGACTATAAATCATAAACTAAGCATTTTTCAGCTGAAATAATGAATGTAGTCCTCTTAATTCTTGCTTCTAAAGCATACGCAAACAGAAATTTCAATGTACAATGATGTTTTTAAAAAAACGGTCAAAATGTGCTCCACTCGGGCTGAAAACGCTTGTTTGGAACATTTCATTAATGTTGACTATAAATCATAAACTAAGCATTTTTCAGCTGAAATAATGAATGTAGTCCTCTTAATTCTTGCTTCTAAAGCATACGCAAGCAGAAATTTCAATGTACAATGATGTTTTTAAAAAAAACAGTCAAAATGTGCTCCACTCGGGCTGAAAACGCTGTTGGGGACATTTCATTAATGTTGACTATAAATCATAAACTAAGCATTTTTCAGCTGAAATAATGAATGTAGTCCTCTTAATTCTTGCTTCTAAAGCATACGCAAGCAGAAATTTCAATGTACAATGATGTTTTTAAAAAAACAGTCAAAATGTGCTCCACTCGGGCTGAAAACGCTTGTTTGGGACATTACATTAATGTTGACTATAAATCATAAACTAAGCATTTTTCAGCTGAAATAATGAATGTAGTCCTCTTAATTCTTGCTTCTAAAGCATACGCAAACAGAAATTTCAATGTACAATGATGTTTTTAAAAAAACAGTCAAAATGTGCTCCACTCGGGCTGAAAACGCTGTTGGGGACATTTCATTAATGTTGACTATAAATCAAAAACTAAGCATTTTTCAGCTGAAATAATGAATGTAGTCCTCTTAATTCTTGCTTCTAAAGCATACGCAAGCAGAAATTTCAATGTACAATGATGTTTTTAAAAAAACAGTCAAAATGTGCTCCACTCGGGCTGAAAACGCTTGTTTGGGACATTACATTAATGTTGACTATAAATCATAAACTAAGCATTTTTCAGCTGAAATATTGAATGTAGTCCTCTTAATTCTTGCTTCTAAAGCATACGCAAGCAGAAATTTCAATGTACAATGATGTTTTTAAAAAAATGGTCAAAATGTGCTCCACTCGGGCTGAAAACGCTTGTTTGGAACATTTCATTAATGTTGACTATAAATCATAAACTAAGCATTTTTCAGCTGAAATAATGAATGTAGTCCTCTTAATTCTTGCTTCTAAAGCATACGCAAGCAGAAATTTCAATGTACAATGATGTTTTTAAAAAAACAGTCAAAATGTGCTCCACTCGGGCTGAAAACGCTTGTTTGGGACATTACATTAATGTTGACTATAAATCATAAACTAAGCATTTTTCAGCTGAAATAATGAATGTAGTCCTCTTAATTCTTGCTTCTAAAGCATACGCAAACAGAAATTTCAATGTAGAATGATGTTTTTAAAAAAACGGTCAAAATGTGCTCCACTCGGGCTGAAAACGCTTGTTTGGGACATTACATTAATGTTGACTATAAATCATAAACTAAGCATTTTTCAGCTGAAATAATGAATGTAGTCCTCTTAATTCTTGCTTCTAAAGCATACGCAAACAGAAATTTCAATGTACAATGATGTTTTTAAAAAAACGGTCAAAATGTGCTCCACTCGGGCTGAAAACGCTTGTTTGGAACATTTCATTAATGTTGACTATAAATCATAAACTAAGCATTTTTCAGCTGAAATAATGAATGTAGTCCTCTTAATTCTTGCTTCTAAAGCATACGCAAGCAGAAATTTCAATGTACAATGATGTTTTTAAAAAAACAGTCAAAATGTGCTCCACTCGGGCTGAAAACGCTGTTGGGGACATTTCATTAATGTTGACTATAAATCAAAAACTAAGCATTTTTCAGCTGAAATAATGAATGTAGTCCTCTTAATTCTTGCTTCTAAAGCATACGCAAGCAGAAATTTCAATGTACAATGATGTTTTTAAAAAAACAGTCAAAATGTGCTCCACTCGGGCTGAAAACGCTTGTTTGGGACATTACATTAATGTTGACTATAAATCATAAACTAAGCATTTTTCAGCTGAAATATTGAATGTAGTCCTCTTAATTCTTGCTTCTAAAGCATACGCAAGCAGAAATTTCAATGTACAATGATGTTTTTAAAAAAATGGTCAAAATGTGCTCCACTCGGGCTGAAAACGCTTGTTTGGAACATTTCATTAATGTTGACTATAAATCATAAACTAAGCATTTTTCAGCTGAAATAATGAATGTAGTCCTCTTAATTCTTGCTTCTAAAGCATATGCAAGCAGAAATTTCAATGTAGAATGATGTTTTTAAAAAAACGGTCAAAATGTGCTCCACTCGGGCTGAAAACGCTTGTTTGGGACATTACATTAATGTTGACTATAAATCATAAACTAAGCATTTTTCAGCTGAAATAATGAATGTAGTCCTCTTAATTCTTGCTTCTAAAGCATACGCAAGCAGAAATTTCAATGTACAATGATGTTTTTAAAAAAACGGTCAAAATGTGCTCCACTCGGGCTGAAAACGCTTGTTTGGAACATTTCATTAATGTTGACTATAAATCATAAACTAAGCATTTTTCAGCTGAAATAATGAATGTAGTCCTCTTAATTCTTGCTTCTAAAGCATACGCAAACAGAAATTTCAATGTACAATGATGTTTTTAAAAAAACGGTCAAAATGTGCTCCACTCGGGCTGAAAACGCTTGTTTGGAACATTTCATTAATGTTGACTATAAATCATAAACTAAGCATTTTTCAGCTGAAATAATGAATGTAGTCCTCTTAATTCTTGCTTCTAAAGCAGACGCAAGCAGAAATTTCAATGTACAATGATGTTTTTAAAAAAAACAGTCAAAATGTGCTCCACTCGGGCTGAAAACGCTGTTGGGGACATTTCATTAATGTTGACTATAAATCATAAACTAAGCATTTTTCAGCTGAAATAATGAATGTAGTCCTCTTAATTCTTGCTTCTAAAGCATACGCAAGCAGAAATTTCAATGTACAATGATGTTTTTAAAAAAACAGTCAAAATGTGCTCCACTCGGGCTGAAAACGCTGTTGGGGACATTTCATTAATGTTGACTATAAATCAAAAACTAAGCATTTTTCAGCTGAAATAATGAATGTAGTCCTCTTAATTCTTGCTTCTAAAGCATACGCAAGCAGAAATTTCAATGTACAATGATGTTTTTAAAAAAACAGTCAAAATGTGCTCCACTCGGGCTGAAAACGCTTGTTTGGGACATTACATTAATGTTGACTATAAATCATAAACTAAGCATTTTTCAGCTGAAATATTGAATGTAGTCCTCTTAATTCTTGCTTCTAAAGCATACGCAAGCAGAAATTTCAATGTACAATGATGTTTTTAAAAAAATGGTCAAAATGTGCTCCACTCGGGCTGAAAACGCTTGTTTGGAACATTTCATTAATGTTGACTATAAATCATAAACTAAGCATTTTTCAGCTGAAATAATGAATGTAGTCCTCTTAATTCTTGCTTCTAAAGCATACGCAAGCAGAAATTTCAATGTAGAATGATGTTTTTAAAAAAACGGTCAAAATGTGCTCCACTCGGGCTGAAAACGCTTGTTTGGGACATTACATTAATGTTGACTATAAATCATAAACTAAGCATTTTTCAGCTGAAATAATGAATGTAGTCCTCTTAATTCTTGCTTCTAAAGCATACGCAAGCAGAAATTTCAATGTACAATGATGTTTTTAAAAAAACAGTCAAAATGTGCTCCACTCGGGCTGAAAACGCTGTTGGGGACATTTCATTAATGTCGACTATAAATCAAAAACTAAGCATTTTTCAGCTGAAATAATGAATGTAGTCCTCTTAATTCTTGCTTCTAAAGCATACGCAAGCAGAAATTTCAATGTACAATGATGTTTTTAAAAAAACAGTCAAAATGTGCTCCACTCGGGCTGAAAACGCTTGTTTGGGACATTACATTAATGTTGACTATAAATCATAAACTAAGCATTTTTCAGCTGAAATATTGAATGTAGTCCTCTTAATTCTTGCTTCTAAAGCATACGCAAGCAGAAATTTCAATGTACAATGATGTTTTTAAAAAAATGGTCAAAATGTGCTCCACTCGGGCTGAAAACGCTTGTTTGGAACATTTCATTAATGTTGACTATAAATCATAAACTAAGCATTTTTCAGCTGAAATAATGAATGTAGTCCTCTTAATTCTTGCTTCTAAAGCATACGCAAGCAGAAATTTCAATGTAGAATGATGTTTTTAAAAAAACGGTCAAAATGTGCTCCACTCGGGCTGAAAACGCTTGTTTGGGACATTACATTAATGTTGACTATAAATCATAAACTAAGCATTTTTCAGCTGAAATAATGAATGTAGTCCTCTTAATTCTTGCTTCTAAAGCATACGCAAGCAGAAATTTCAATGTACAATGATGTTTTTAAAAAAACGGTCAAAATGTGCTCCACTCGGGCTGAAAACGCTTGTTTGGAACATTTCATTAATGTTGACTATAAATCATAAACTAAGCATTTTTCAGCTGAAATAATGAATGTAGTCCTCTTAATTCTTGCTTCTAAAGCATACGCAAGCAGAAATTTCAATGTACAATGATGTTTTTAAAAAAACGGTCAAAATGTGCTCCACTCGGGCTGAAAACGCTTGTTTGGGACATTACATTAATGTTGACTATAAATCATAAACTAAGCATTTTTCAGCTGAAATAATGAATGTAGTCCTCTTAATTCTTGCTTCTAAAGCATACGCAAGCAGAAATTTCAATGTACAATGATGTTTTTAAAAAAAACAGTCAAAATGTGCTCCACTCGGGCTGAAAACGCTGTTGGGGACATTACATTAATGTTGACTATAAATCATAAACTAAGCATTTTTCAGCTGAAATAATGAATGTAGTCCTCTTAATTCTTGCTTCTAAAGCATACGCAAGCAGAAATTTCAATGTACAATGATGTTTTTAAAAAAATAGTCAAAATGTGCTCCACTCGGGCTGAAAACGCTTGTTTGGAACATTTCATTAATGTTGACTATAAATCATAAACTAAGCATTTTTCAGCTGAAATAATGAATGTAGTCCTCTTAATTCTTGCTTCTAAAGCATACGCAAGCAGAAATTTCAATGTACAATGATGTTTTTAAAAAAACAGTCAAAATGTGCTCCACTCGGGCTGAAAACGCTGTTGGGGACATTTCATTAATGTTGACTATAAATCATAAACTAAGCATTTTTCAGCTGAAATAATGAATGTAGTCCTCTTAATTCTTGCTTCTAAAGCATACGCAAGCAGAAATTTCAATGTACAATGATGTTTTTAAAAAAACAGTCAAAATGTGCTCCACTCGGGCTGAAAACGCTGTTGGGGACATTTCATTAATGTTGACTATAAATCAAAAACTAAGCATTTTTCAGCTGAAATAATGAATGTAGTCCTCTTAATTCTTGCTTCTAAAGCATACGCAAGCAGAAATTTCAATGTACAATGATGTTTTTAAAAAAACAGTCAAAATGTGCTCCACTCGGGCTGAAAACGCTTGTTTGGGACATTACATTAATGTTGACTATAAATCATAAACTAAGCATTTTTCAGCTGAAATAATGAATGTAGTCCTCTTAATTCTTGCTTCTAAAGCATACGCAAGCAGAAATTTCAATGTACAATGATGTTTTTAAAAAAATGGTCAAAATGTTCTCCACTCGGGCTGAAAACGCTTGTTTGGAACATTTCATTAATGTTGACTATAAATCATAAACTAAGCATTTTTCAGCTGAAATAATGAATGTAGTCCTCTTAATTCTTGCTTCTAAAGCATACGCAAGCAGAAATTTCAATGTACAATGATGTTTTTAAAAAAACAGTCAAAATGTGCTCCACTCGGGCTGAAAACGCTTGTTTGGAACATTTCCTTAATGTTGACTATAAATCATAAACTAAGCATTTTTCAGCTGAAATAATGAATGTAGTCCTCTTAATTCTTGCTTCTAAAGCATACGCAAGCAGAAATTTCAATGTACAATGATGTTTTTAAAAAAATGGTCAAAATGTGCTCCACTCGGGCTGAAAACGCTTGTTTGGAACATTTCATTAATGTTGACTATAAATCATAAACTAAGCATTTTTCAGCTGAAATAATGAATGTAGTCCTCTTAATTCTTGCTTCTAAAGCATACGCAAGCAGAAATTTCAATGTACAATGATGTTTTTAAAAAAACAGTCAAAATGTGCTCCACTCGGGCTGAAAACGCTTGTTTGGGACATTACATTAATGTTGACTATAAATCATAAACTAAGCATTTTTCAGCTGAAATAATGAATGTAGTCCTCTTAATTCTTGCTTCTAAAGCATACGCAAGCAGAAATTTCAATGTACAATGATGTTTTTAAAAAAACAGTCAAAATGTGCTCCACTCGGGCTGAAAACGCTTGTTTGGGACATTACATTAATGTTGACTATAAATCATAAACTAAGCATTTTTCAGCTGAAATAATGAATGTAGTCCTCTTAATTCTTGCTTCTAAAGCATACGCAAGCAGAAATTTCAATGTACAATGATGTTTTTAAAAAAATGGTCAAAATGTTCTCCACTCGGGCTGAAAACGCTTGTTTGGAACATTTCATTAATGTTGACTATAAATCATAAACTAAGCATTTTTCAGCTGAAATAATGAATGTAGTCCTCTTAATTCTTGCTTCTAAAGCATACGCAAGCAGAAATTTCAATGTACAATGATGTTTTTAAAAAAACAGTCAAAATGTGCTCCACTCGGGCTGAAAACGCTTGTTTGGAACATTTCCTTAATGTTGACTATAAATCATAAACTAAGCATTTTTCAGCTGAAATAATGAATGTAGTCCTCTTAATTCTTGCTTCTAAAGCATACGCAAGCAGAAATTTCAATGTACAATGATGTTTTTAAAAAAATGGTCAAAATGTGCTCCACTCGGGCTGAAAACGCTTGTTTGGAACATTTCATTAATGTTGACTATAAATCATAAACTAAGCATTTTTCAGCTGAAATAATGAATGTAGTCCTCTTAATTCTTGCTTCTAAAGCATACGCAAGCAGAAATTTCAATGTACAATGATGTTTTTAAAAAAACAGTCAAAATGTGCTCCACTCGGGCTGAAAACGCTTGTTTGGGACATTACATTAATGTTGACTATAAATCATAAACTAAGCATTTTTCAGCTGAAATAATGAATGTAGTCCTCTTAATTCTTGCTTCTAAAGCATACGCAAACAGAAATTTCAATGTAGAATGATGTTTTTAAAAAAACAGTCAAAATGTGCTCCACTCGGGCTGAAAACGCTTGTTTGGGACATTACATTAATGTTGACTATAAATCATAAACTAAGCATTTTTCAGCTGAAATAATGAATGTAGTCCTCTTAATTCTTGCTTCTAAAGCATACGCAAGCAGAAATTTCAATGTACAATGATGTTTTTAAAAAAACAGTCAAAATGTGCTCCACTCGGGCTGAAAACGCTTGTTTGGGACATTACATTAATGTTGACTATAAATCATAAACTAAGCATTTTTCAGCTGAAATAAAGAATGTAGTCCTCTTAATTCTTGCTTCTAAAGCATACGCAAACAGAAATTTCAATGTAGAATGATGTTTTTAAAAAAACGGTCAAAATGTGCTCCACTCGGGCTGAAAACGCTTGTTTGGGACATTACATTAATGTTGACTATAAATCATAAACTAAGCATTTTTCAGCTGAAATAATGAATGTAGTCCTCTTAATTCTTGCTTCTAAAGCATACGCAAGCAGAAATTTCAATGTACAATGATGTTTTTAAAAAAATGGTCAAAATGTGCTCCACTCGGGCTGAAAACGCTTGTTTGGAATATTTCATTAATGTTGACTATAAATCATAAACTAAGCATTTTTCAGCTGAAATAATGAATGTAGTCCTCTTAATTCTTGCTTCTAAAGCATACGCAAGCAGAAATTTCAATGTACAATGATGTTTTTAAAAAAACAGTCAAAATGTGCTCCACTCGGGCTGAAAACGCTTGTTTGGAACATTTCCTTAATGTTGACTATAAATCATAAACTAAGCATTTTTCAGCTGAAATAATGAATGTAGTCCTCTTAATTCTTGCTTCTAAAGCATACGCAAGCAGAAATTTCAATGTACAATGATGTTTTTAAAAAAATGGTCAAAATGTGCTCCACTCGGGCTGAAAACGCTTGTTTGGAACATTTCATTAATGTTGACTATAAATCATAAACTAAGCATTTTTCAGCTGAAATAATGAATGTAGTCCTCTTAATTCTTGCTTCTAAAGCATACGCAAGCAGAAATTTCAATGTACAATGATGTTTTTAAAAAAACAGTCAAAATGTGCTCCACTCGGGCTGAAAACGCTTGTTTGGGACATTACATTAATGTTGACTATAAATCATAAACTAAGCATTTTTCAGCTGAAATAATGAATGTAGTCCTCTTAATTCTTGCTTCTAAAGCATACGCAAACAGAAATTTCAATGTAGAATGATGTTTTTAAAAAAACAGTCAAAATGTGCTCCACTCGGGCTGAAAACGCTTGTTTGGGACATTACATTAATGTTGACTATAAATCATAAACTAAGCATTTTTCAGCTGAAATAATGAATGTAGTCCTCTTAATTCTTGCTTCTAAAGCATACGCAAGCAGAAATTTCAATGTACAATGATGTTTTTAAAAAAACAGTCAAAATGTGCTCCACTCGGGCTGAAAACGCTTGTTTGGGACATTACATTAATGTTGACTATAAATCATAAACTAAGCATTTTTCAGCTGAAATAATGAATGTAGTCCTCTTAATTCTTGCTTCTAAAGCATACGCAAACAGAAATTTCAATGTAGAATGATGTTTTTAAAAAAACGGTCAAAATGTGCTCCACTCGGGCTGAAAACGCTTGTTTGGGACATTACATTAATGTTGACTATAAATCATAAACTAAGCATTTTTCAGCTGAAATAATGAATGTAGTCCTCTTAATTCTTGCTTCTAAAGCATACGCAAGCAGAAATTTCAATGTACAATGATGTTTTTAAAAAAATGGTCAAAATGTGCTCCACTCGGGCTGAAAACGCTTGTTTGGAACATTTCATTAATGTTGACTATAAATCATAAACTAAGCATTTTTCAGCTGAAATAATGAATGTAGTCCTCTTAATTCTTGCTTCTAAAGCATACGCAAGCAGAAATTTCAATGTACAATGATGTTTTTAAAAAAACAGTCAAAATGTGCTCCACTCGGGCTGAAAACGCTTGTTTGGGACATTACATTAATGTTGACTATAAATCATAAACTAAGCATTTTTCAGCTGAAATAATGAATGTAGTCCTCTTAATTCTTGCTTCTAAAGCATACGCAAACAGAAATTTCAATGTAGAATGATGTTTTTAAAAAAACGGTCAAAATGTGCTCCACTCGGGCTGAAAACGCTTGTTTGGGACATTACATTAATGTTGACTATAAATCATAAACTAAGCATTTTTCAGCTGAAATAATGAATGTAGTCCTCTTAATTCTTGCTTCTAAAGCATACGCAAACAGAAATTTCAATGTACAATGATGTTTTTAAAAAAACGGTCAAAATGTGCTCCACTCGGGCTGAAAACGCTTGTTTGGAACATTTCATTAATGTTGACTATAAATCATAAACTAAGCATTTTTCAGCTGAAATAATGAATGTAGTCCTCTTAATTCTTGCTTCTAAAGCATACGCAAGCAGAAATTTCAATGTACAATGATGTTTTTAAAAAAAACAGTCAAAATGTGCTCCACTCGGGCTGAAAACGCTGTTGGGGACATTTCATTAATGTTGACTATAAATCATAAACTAAGCATTTTTCAGCTGAAATAATGAATGTAGTCCTCTTAATTCTTGCTTCTAAAGCATACGCAAGCAGAAATTTCAATGTACAATGATGTTTTTAAAAAAACAGTCAAAATGTGCTCCACTCGGGCTGAAAACGCTGTTGGGGACATTTCATTAATGTTGACTATAAATCAAAAACTAAGCATTTTTCAGCTGAAATAATGAATGTAGTCCTCTTAATTCTTGCTTCTAAAGCATACGCAAGCAGAAATTTCAATGTACAATGATGTTTTTAAAAAAACAGTCAAAATGTGCTCCACTCGGGCTGAAAACGCTTGTTTGGGACATTACATTAATGTTGACTATAAATCATAAACTAAGCATTTTTCAGCTGAAATAATGAATGTAGTCCTCTTAATTCTTGCTTCTAAAGCATACGCAAGCAGAAATTTCAATGTACAATGATGTTTTTAAAAAAATGGTCAAAATGTGCTCCACTCGGGCTGAAAACGCTTGTTTGGAACATTTCATTAATGTTGACTATAAATCATAAACTAAGCATTTTTCAGCTGAAATAATGAATGTAGTCCTCTTAATTCTTGCTTCTAAAGCATACGCAAGCAGAAATTTCAATGTACAATGATGTTTTTAAAAAAACAGTCAAAATGTGCTCCACTCGGGCTGAAAACGCTTGTTTGGAACATTTCATTAATGTTGACTATAAATCATAAACTAAGCATTTTTCAGCTGAAATAATGAATGTAGTCCTCTTAATTCTTGCTTCTAAAGCATACGCAAGCAGAAATTTCAATGTACAATGATGTTTTTAAAAAAACAGTCAAAATGTGCTCCACTCGGGCTGAAAACGCTTGTTTGGGACATTACATTAATGTTGACTATAAATCATAAACTAAGCATTTTTCAGCTGAAATAATGAATGTAGTCCTCTTAATTCTTGCTTCTAAAGCATACGCAAACAGAAATTTCAATGTAGAATGATGTTTTTAAAAAAACGGTCAAAATGTGCTCCACTCGGGCTGAAAACGCTTGTTTGGGACATTACATTAATGTTGACTATAAATCATAAACTAAGCATTTTTCAGCTGAAATAATGAATGTAGTCCTCTTAATTCTTGCTTCTAAAGCATACGCAAACAGAAATTTCAATGTACAATGATGTTTTTAAAAAAACGGTCAAAATGTGCTCCACTCGGGCTGAAAACGCTTGTTTGGAACATTCCATTAATGTTGACTATAAATCATAAACTAAGCATTTTTCAGCTGAAATAATGAATGTAGTCCTCTTAATTCTTGCTTCTAAAGCATACGCAAGCAGAAATTTCAATGTACAATGATGTTTTTAAAAAAACAGTCAAAATGTGCTCCACTCGGGCTGAAAACGCTTGTTTGGGACATTACATTAATGTTGACTATAAATCATAAACTAAGCATTTTTCAGCTGAAATAATGAATGTAGTCCTCTTAATTCTTGCTTCTAAAGCATACGCAAGCAGAAATTTCAATGTACAATGATGTTTTTAAAAAAATGGTCAAAATGTGCTCCACTCGGGCTGAAAACGCTTGTTTGGAACATTTCCTTAATGTTGACTATAAATCATAAACTAAGCATTTTTCAGCTGAAATAATGAATGTAGTCCTCTTAATTCTTGCTTCTAAAGCATACGCAAGCAGAAATTTCAATGTACAATGATGTTTTTAAAAAAACAGTCAAAATGTGCTCCACTCGGGCTGAAAACGCTTGTTTGGGACATTACATTAATGTTGACTATAAATCATAAACTAAGCATTTTTCAGCTGAAATAATGAATGTAGTCCTCTTAATTCTTGCTTCTAAAGCATACGCAAGCAGAAATTTCAATGTACAATGATGTTTTTAAAAAAACAGTCAAAATGTGCTCCACTCGGGCTGAAAACGCTTGTTTGGGACATTACATTAATGTTGACTATAAATCATAAACTAAGCATTTTTCAGCTGAAATAATGAATGTAGTCCTCTTAATTCTTGCTTCTAAAGCATACGCAAACAGAAATTTCAATGTAGAATGATGTTTTTAAAAAAACAGTCAAAATGTGCTCCACTCGGGCTGAAAACGCTTGTTTGGGACATTACATTAATGTTGACTATAAATCATAAACTAAGCATTTTTCAGCTGAAATAATGAATGTAGTCCTCTTAATTCTTGCTTCTAAAGCATACGCAAACAGAAATTTCAATGTACAATGATGTTTTTAAAAAAACGGTCAAAATGTGCTCCACTCGGGCTGAAAACGCTTGTTTGGAACATTTCATTAATGTTGACTATAAATCATAAACTAAGCATTTTTCAGCTGAAATAATGAATGTAGTCCTCTTAATTCTTGCTTCTAAAGCATACGCAAGCAGAAATTTCAATGTACAATGATGTTTTTAAAAAAAACAGTCAAAATGTGCTCCACTCGGGCTGAAAACGCTGTTGGGGACATTTCATTAATGTTGACTATAAATCATAAACTAAGCATTTTTCAGCTGAAATAATGAATGTAGTCCTCTTAATTCTTGCTTCTAAAGCATACGCAAGCAGAAATTTCAATGTACAATGATGTTTTTAAAAAAAACAGTCAAAATGTGCTCCACTCGGGCTGAAAACGCTGTTGGGGACATTACATTAATGTTGACTATAAATCATAAACTAAGCATTTTTCAGCTGAAATAATGAATGTAGTCCTCTTAATTCTTGCTTCTAAAGCATACGCAAGCAGAAATTTCAATGTACAATGATGTTTTTAAAAAAATGGTCAAAATGTGCTCCACTCGGGCTGAAAACGCTTGTTTGGAACATTTCATTAATGTTGACTATAAATCATAAACTAAGCATTTTTCAGCTGAAATAATGAATGTAGTCCTCTTAATTCTTGCTTCTAAAGCATACGCAAGCAGAAATTTCAATGTACAATGATGTTTTTAAAAAAACAGTCAAAATGTGCTCCACTCGGGCTGAAAACGCTTGTTTGGAACATTTCATTAATGTTGACTATAAATCATAAACTAAGCATTTTTCAGCTGAAATAATGAATGTAGGCCTCTTAATTCTTGCTTCTAAAGCATACGCAAGCAGAAATTTCAATGTACAATGATGTTTTTAAAAAAACAGTCAAAATGTGCTCCACTCGGGCTGAAAACGCTTGTTTGGGACATTACATTAATGTTGACTATAAATCATAAACTAAGCATTTTTCAGCTGAAATAATGAATGTAGTCCTCTTAATTCTTGCTTCTAAAGCATACGCAAACAGAAATTTCAATGTAGAATGATGTTTTTAAAAAAACGGTCAAAATGTGCTCCACTCGGGCTGAAAACGCTTGTTTGGGACATTACATTAATGTTGACTATAAATCATAAACTAAGCATTTTTCAGCTGAAATAATGAATGTAGTCCTCTTAATTCTTGCTTCTTAAGCATACGCAAACAGAAATTTCAATGTACAATGATGTTTTTAAAAAAACGGTCAAAATGTGCTCCACTCGGGCTGAAAACGCTTAGTTGGAACATTTCATTAATGTTGACTATAAATCATAAACTAAGCATTTTTCAGCTGAAATAATGAATGTAGTCCTCTTAATTCTTGCTTCTAAAGCATACGCAAGCAGAAATTTCAATGTACAATGATGTTTTTAAAAAAACAGTCAAAATGTGCTCCACTCGGGCTGAAAACGCTTGTTTGGGACATTACATTAATGTTGACTATAAATCATAAACTAAGCATTTTTCAGCTGAAATAATGAATGTAGTCCTCTTAATTCTTGCTTCTAAAGCATACGCAAGCAGAAATTTCAATGTACAATGATGTTTTTAAAAAAATGGTCAAAATGTGCTCCACTCGGGCTGAAAACGCTTGTTTGGAACATTTCCTTAATGTTGACTATAAATCATAAACTAAGCATTTTTCAGCTGAAATAATGAATGTAGTCCTCTTAATTCTTGCTTCTAAAGCATACACAAGCAGAAATTTCAATGTACAATGATGTTTTTAAAAAAACAGTCAAAATGTGCTCCACTCGGGCTGAAAACGCTTGTTTGGGACATTACATTAATGTTGACTATAAATCATAAACTAAGCATTTTTCAGCTGAAATAATGAATGTAGTCCTCTTAATTCTTGCTTCTAAAGCATACGCAAGCAGAAATTTCAATGTACAATGATGTTTTTAAAAAAACAGTCAAAATGTGCTCCACTCGGGCTGAAAACGCTTGTTTGGGACATTACATTAATGTTGACTATAAATCATAAACTAAGCATTTTTCAGCTGAAATAATGAATGTAGTCCTCTTAATTCTTGCTTCTAAAGCATACGCAAACAGAAATTTCAATGTAGAATGATGTTTTTAAAAAAACAGTCAAAATGTGCTCCACTCGGGCTGAAAACGCTTGTTTGGGACATTACATTAATGTTGACTATAAATCATAAACTAAGCATTTTTCAGCTGAAATAATGAATGTAGTCCTCTTAATTCTTGCTTCTAAAGCATACGCAAACAGAAATTTCAATGTACAATGATGTTTTTAAAAAAACGGTCAAAATGTGCTCCACTCGGGCTGAAAACGCTTGTTTGGAACATTTCATTAATGTTGACTATAAATCATAAACTAAGCATTTTTCAGCTGAAATAATGAATGTAGTCCTCTTAATTCTTGCTTCTAAAGCATACGCAAGCAGAAATTTCAATGTACAATGATGTTTTTAAAAAAAACAGTCAAAATGTGCTCCACTCGGGCTGAAAACGCTGTTGGGGACATTTCATTAATGTTGACTATAAATCATAAACTAAGCATTTTTCAGCTGAAATAATGAATGTAGTCCTCTTAATTCTTGCTTCTAAAGCATACGCAAGCAGAAATTTCAATGTACAATGATGTTTTTAAAAAAAACAGTCAAAATGTGCTCCACTCGGGCTGAAAACGCTGTTGGGGACATTACATTAATGTTGACTATAAATCATAAACTAAGCATTTTTCAGCTGAAATAATGAATGTAGTCCTCTTAATTCTTGCTTCTAAAGCATACGCAAGCAGAAATTTCAATGTACAATGATGTTTTTAAAAAAATGGTCAAAATGTGCTCCACTCGGGCTGAAAACGCTTGTTTGGAACATTTCATTAATGTTGACTATAAATCATAAACTAAGCATTTTTCAGCTGAAATAATGAATGTAGTCCTCTTAATTCTTGCTTCTAAAGCATACGCAAGCAGAAATTTCAATGTACAATGATGTTTTTAAAAAAACAGTCAAAATGTGCTCCACTCGGGCTGAAAACGCTTGTTTGGGACATTACATTAATGTTGACTATAAATCATAAACTAAGCATTTTTCAGCTGAAATAATGAATGTAGTCCTCTTAATTCTTGCTTCTAAAGCATACGCAAACAGAAATTTCAATGTAGAATGATGTTTTTAAAAAACGGTCAAAATGTGCTCCACTCGGGCTGAAAACGCTTGTTTGGGACATTACATTAATGTTGACTATAAATCATAAACTAAGCATTTTTCAGCTGAAATAATGAATGTAGTCCTCTTAATTCTTGCTTCTAAAGCATACGCAAACAGAAATTTCAATGTACAATGATGTTTTTAAAAAAACGGTCAAAATGTGCTCCACTCGGGCTGAAAACGCTTGTTTGGAACATTTCATTAATGTTGACTATAAATCATAAACTAAGCATTTTTCAGCTGAAATAATGAATGTAGTCCTCTTAATTCTTGCTTCTAAAGCATACGCAAGCAGAAATTTCAATGTACAATGATGTTTTTAAAAAAACAGTCAAAATGTGCTCCACTCGGGCTGAAAACGTTTGTTTGGGACATTACATTAATGTTGACTATAAATCATAAACTAAGCATTTTTCAGCTGAAATAATGAATGTAGTCCTCTTAATTCTTGCTTCTAAAGCATACGCAAGCAGAAATTTCAATGTACAATGATGTTTTTAAAAAAACAGTCAAAATGTGCTCCACTCGGGCTGAAAACGCTGTTGGGGACATTTCATTAATGTTGACTATAAATCAAAAACTAAGCATTTTTCAGCTGAAATAATGAATGTAGTCCTCTTAATTCTTGCTTCTAAAGCATACGCAAGCAGAAATTTCAATGTACAATGATGTTTTTAAAAAAACAGTCAAAATGTGCTCCACTCGGGCTGAAAACGCTTGTTTGGGACATTACATTAATGTTGACTATAAATCATAAACTAAGCATTTTTCAGCTGAAATAATGAATGTAGTCCTCTTAATTCTTGCTTCTAAAGCATACGCAAGCAGAAATTTCAATGTACAATGATGTTTTTAAAAAAACAGTCAAAATGTGCTCCACTCGGGCTGAAAACGCTTGTTTGGAACATTTCCTTAATGTTGACTATAAATCATAAACTAAGCATTTTTCAGCTGAAATAATGAATGTAGTCCTCTTAATTCTTGCTTCTAAAGCATACGCAAGCAGAAATTTCAATGTACAATGATGTTTTTAAAAAAATGGTCAAAATGTGCTCCACTCGGGCTGAAAACGCTTGTTTGGAACATTTCATTAATGTTGACTATAAATCATAAACTAAGCATTTTTCAGCTGAAATAATGAATGTAGTCCTCTTAATTCTTGCTTCTAAAGCATACGCAAGCAGAAATTTCAATGTACAATGATGTTTTTAAAAAAACAGTCAAAATGTGCTCCACTCGGGCTGAAAACGCTTGTTTGGGACATTACATTAATGTTGACTATAAATCATAAACTAAGCATTTTTCAGCTGAAATAATGAATGTAGTCCTCTTAATTCTTGCTTCTAAAGCATACGCAAACAGAAATTTCAATGTAGAATGATGTTTTTAAAAAAACAGTCAAAATGTGCTCCACTCGGGCTGAAAACGCTTGTTTGGGACATTACATTAATGTTGACTATAAATCATAAACTAAGCATTTTTCAGCTGAAATAATGAATGTAGTCCTCTTAATTCTTGCTTCTAAAGCATACGCAAGCAGAAATTTCAATGTACAATGATGTTTTTAAAAAAACAGTCAAAATGTGCTCCACTCGGGCTGAAAACGCTTGTTTGGGACATTACATTAATGTTGACTATAAATCATAAACTAAGCATTTTTCAGCTGAAATAGTGAATGTAGTCCTCTTAATTCTTGCTTCTAAAGCATACGCAAACAGAAATTTCAATGTAGAATGATGTTTTTAAAAAAACGGTCAAAATGTGCTCCACTCGGGCTGAAAACGCTTGTTTGGGACATTACATTAATGTTGACTATAAATCATAAACTAAGCATTTTTCAGCTGAAATAATGAATGTAGTCCTCTTAATTCTTGCTTCTAAAGCATACGCAAGCAGAAATTTCAATGTACAATGATGTTTTTAAAAAAATGGTCAAAATGTGCTCCACTCGGGCTGAACACGCTTGTTTGGAACATTTCATTAATGTTGACTATAAATCATAAACTAAGCATTTTTCAGCTGAAATAATGAATGTAGTCCTCTTAATTCTTGCTTCTAAAGCATACGCAAGCAGAAATTTCAATGTACAATGATGTTTTTAAAAAAAACAGTCAAAATGTGCTCCACTCGGGCTGAAAACGCTTGTTTGGAACATTTCCTTAATGTTGACTATAAATCATAAACTAAGCATTTTTCAGCTGAAATAATGAATGTAGTCCTCTTAATTCTTGCTTCTAAAGCATACGCAAGCAGAAATTTCAATGTACAATGATGTTTTTAAAAAAATGGTCAAAATGTGCTCCACTCGGGCTGAAAACGCTTGTTTGGAACATTTCATTAATGTTGACTATAAATCATAAACTAAGCATTTTTCAGCTGAAATAATGAATGTAGTCCTCTTAATTCTTGCTTCTAAAGCATACGCAAGCAGAAATTTCAATGTACAATGATGTTTTTAAAAAAACAGTCAAAATGTGCTCCACTCGGGCTGAAAACGCTTGTTTGGGACATTACATTAATGTTGACTATAAATCATAAACTAAGCATTTTTCAGCTGAAATAATGAATGTAGTCCTCTTAATTCTTGCTTCTAAAGCATACGCAAACAGAAATTTCAATGTAGAATGATGTTTTTAAAAAAACAGTCAAAATGTGCTCCACTCGGGCTGAAAACGCTTGTTTGGGACATTACATTAATGTTGACTATAAATCATAAACTAAGCATTTTTCAGCTGAAATAATGAATGTAGTCCTCTTAATTCTTGCTTCTAAAGCATACGCAAGCAGAAATTTCAATGTACAATGATGTTTTTAAAAAAACAGTCAAAATGTGCTCCACTCGGGCTGAAAACGCTTGTTTGGGACATTACATTAATGTTGACTATAAATCATAAACTAAGCATTTTTCAGCTGAAATAATGAATGTAGTCCTCTTAATTCTTGCTTCTAAAGCATACGCAAACAGAAATTTCAATGTAGAATGATGTTTTTAAAAAAACGGTCAAAATGTGCTCCACTCGGGCTGAAAACGCTTGTTTGGGACATTACATTAATGTTGACTATAAATCATAAACTAAGCATTTTTCAGCTGAAATAATGAATGTAGTCCTCTTAATTCTTGCTTCTAAAGCATACGCAAGCAGAAATTTCAATGTACAATGATGTTTTTAAAAAAACAGTCAAAATGTGCTCCACTCGGGCTGAAAACGCTGTTGGGGACATTTCATTAATGTTGACTATAAATCAAAAACTAAGCATTTTTCAGCTGAAATAATGAATGTAGTCCTCTTAATTCTTGCTTCTAAAGCATACGCAAGCAGAAATTTCAATGTACAATGATGTTTTTAAAAAAACAGTCAAAATGTGCTCCACTCGGGCTGAAAACGCTTGTTTGGGACATTACATTAATGTTGACTATAAATCATAAACTAAGCATTTTTCAGCTGAAATAATGAATGTAGTCCTCTTAATTCTTGCTTCTAAAGCATACGCAAGCAGAAATTTCAATGTACAATGATGTTTTTAAAAAAACAGTCAAAATGTGCTCCACTCGGGCTGAAAACGCTTGTTTGGAACATTTCCTTAATGTTGACTATAAATCATAAACTAAGCATTTTTCAGCTGAAATAATGAATGTAGTCCTCTTAATTCTTGCTTCTAAAGCATACGCAAGCAGAAATTTCAATGTACAATGATGTTTTTAAAAAAATGGTCAAAATGTGCTCCACTCGGGCTGAAAACGCTTGTTTGGAACATTTCATTAATGTTGACTATAAATCATAAACTAAGCATTTTTCAGCTGAAATAATGAATGTAGTCCTCTTAATTCTTGCTTCTAAAGCATACGCAAGCAGAAATTTCAATGTACAATGATGTTTTTAAAAAAACAGTCAAAATGTGCTCCACTCGGGCTGAAAACGCTTGTTTGGGACATTACATTAATGTTGACTATAAATCATAAACTAAGCATTTTTCAGCTGAAATAATGAATGTAGTCCTCTTAATTCTTGCTTCTAAAGCATACGCAAACAGAAATTTCAATGTAGAATGATGTTTTTAAAAAAACAGTCAAAATGTGCTCCACTCGGGCTGAAAACGCTTGTTTGGGACATTACATTAATGTTGACTATAAATCATAAACTAAGCATTTTTCAGCTGAAATAATGAATGTAGTCCTCTTAATTCTTGCTTCTAAAGCATACGCAAGCAGAAATTTCAATGTACAATGATGTTTTTAAAAAAACAGTCAAAATGTGCTCCACTCGGGCTGAAAACGCTTGTTTGGGACATTACATTAATGTTGACTATAAATCATAAACTAAGCATTTTTCAGCTGAAATAGTGAATGTAGTCCTCTTAATTCTTGCTTCTAAAGCATACGCAAACAGAAATTTCAATGTAGAATGATGTTTTTAAAAAAACGGTCAAAATGTGCTCCACTCGGGCTGAAAACGCTTGTTTGGGACATTACATTAATGTTGACTATAAATCATAAACTAAGCATTTTTCAGCTGAAATAATGAATGTAGTCCTCTTAATTCTTGCTTCTAAAGCATACGCAAGCAGAAATTTCAATGTACAATGATGTTTTTAAAAAAATGGTCAAAATGTGCTCCACTCGGGCTGAACACGCTTGTTTGGAACATTTCATTAATGTTGACTATAAATCATAAACTAAGCATTTTTCAGCTGAAATAATGAATGTAGTCCTCTTAATTCTTGCTTCTAAAGCATACGCAAGCAGAAATTTCAATGTACAATGATGTTTTTAAAAAAAACAGTCAAAATGTGCTCCACTCGGGCTGAAAACGCTTGTTTGGAACATTTCCTTAATGTTGACTATAAATCATAAACTAAGCATTTTTCAGCTGAAATAATGAATGTAGTCCTCTTAATTCTTGCTTCTAAAGCATACGCAAGCAGAAATTTCAATGTACAATGATGTTTTTAAAAAAATGGTCAAAATGTGCTCCACTCGGGCTGAAAACGCTTGTTTGGAACATTTCATTAATGTTGACTATAAATCATAAACTAAGCATTTTTCAGCTGAAATAATGAATGTAGTCCTCTTAATTCTTGCTTCTAAACCATACGCAAGCAGAAATTTCAATGTACAATGATGTTTTTAAAAAAACAGTCAAAATGTGCTCCACTCGGGCTGAAAACGCTTGTTTGGGACATTACATTAATGTTGACTATAAATCATAAACTAAGCATTTTTCAGCTGAAATAATGAATGTAGTCCTCTTAATTCTTGCTTCTAAAGCATACGCAAACAGAAATTTCAATGTAGAATGATGTTTTTAAAAAAACAGTCAAAATGTGCTCCACTCGGGCTGAAAACGCTTGTTTGGGACATTACATTAATGTTGACTATAAATCATAAACTAAGCATTTTTCAGCTGAAATAATGAATGTAGTCCTCTTAATTCTTGCTTCTAAAGCATACGCAAGCAGAAATTTCAATGTACAATGATGTTTTTAAAAAAACAGTCAAAATGTGCTCCACTCGGGCTGAAAACGCTTGTTTGGGACATTACATTAATGTTGACTATAAATCATAAACTAAGCATTTTTCAGCTGAAATAATGAATGTAGTCCTCTTAATTCTTGCTTCTAAAGCATACGCAAACAGAAATTTCAATGTAGAATGATGTTTTTAAAAAAACGGTCAAAATGTGCTCCACTCGGGCTGAAAACGCTTGTTTGGGACATTACATTAATGTTGACTATAAATCATAAACTAAGCATTTTTCAGCTGAAATAATGAATGTAGTCCTCTTAATTCTTGCTTCTAAAGCATACGCAAGCAGAAATTTCAATGTACAATGATGTTTTTAAAAAAACAGTCAAAATGTGCTCCACTCGGGCTGAAAACGCTTGTTTGGGACATTACATTACTGTTGACTATAAATCATAAACTAAGCATTTTTCAGCTGAAATAATGAATGTAGTCCTCTTAATTCTTGCTTCTAAAGCATACGCAAACAGAAATTTCAATGTAGAATGATGTTTTTAAAAAAACGGTCAAAATGTGCTCCACTCGGGCTGAAAACGCTTGTTTGGGACATTACATTAATGTTGACTATAAATCATAAACTAAGCATTTTTCAGCTGAAATAATGAATGTAGTCCTCTTAATTCTTGCTTCTAAAGCATACGCAAACAGAAATTTCAATGTACAATGATGTTTTTAAAAAAACGGTCAAAATGTGCTCCACTCGGGCTGAAAACGCTTGTTTGGAACATTTCATTAATGTTGACTATAAATCATAAACTAAGCATTTTTCAGCTGAAATAATGAATGTAGTCCTCTTAATTCTTGCTTCTAAAGCATACGCAAGCAGAAATTTCAATGTACAATGATGTTTTTAAAAAAAACAGTCAAAATGTGCTCCACTCGGGCTGAAAACGCTGTTGGGGACATTTCATTAATGTTGACTATAAATCATAAACTAAGCATTTTTCAGCTGAAATAATGAATGTAGTCCTCTTAATTCTTGCTTCTAAAGCATACGCAAGCAGAAATTTCAATGTACAATGATGTTTTTAAAAAAACAGTCAAAATGTGCTCCACTCGGGCTGAAAACGCTGTTGGGGACATTTCATTAATGTTGACTATAAATCATAAACTAAGCATTTTTCAGCTGAAATAATGAATGTAGTCCTCTTAATTCTTGCTTCTAAAGCATACGCAAACAGAAATTTCAATGTACAATGATGTTTTTAAAAAAACGGTCAAAATGTGCTCCACTCGGGCTGAAAACGCTTGTTTGGAACATTTCATTAATGTTGACTATAAATCATAAACTAAGCATTTTTCAGCTGAAATAATGAATGTAGTCCTCTTAATTCTTGCTTCTAAAGCATACGCAAGCAGAAATTTCAATGTACAATGATGTTTTTAAAAAAACAGTCAAAATGTGCTCCACTCGGGCTGAAAACGCTTGTTTGGGACATTACATTAATGTTGACTATAAATCATAAACTAAGCATTTTTCAGCTGAAATAATGAATGTAGTCCTCTTAATTCTTGCTTCTAAAGCATACGCAAACAGAAATTTCAATGTAGAATGATGTTTTTAAAAAAACAGTCAAAATGTGCTCCACTCGGGCTGAAAACGCTTGTTTGGGACATTACATTAATGTTGACTATAAATCATAAACTAAGCATTTTTCAGCTGAAATAATGAATGTAGTCCTCTTAATTCTTGCTTCTAAAGCATACGCAAACAGAAATTTCAATGTACAATGATGTTTTTAAAAAAACGGTCAAAATGTGCTCCACTCGGGCTGAAAACGCTTGTTTGGAACATTTCATTAATGTTGACTATAAATCATAAACTAAGCATTTTTCAGCTGAAATAATGAATGTAGTCCTCTTAATTCTTGCTTCTAAAGCATACGCAAGCAGAAATTTCAATGTACAATGATGTTTTTAAAAAAAACAGTCAAAATGTGCTCCACTCGGGCTGAAAACGCTGTTGGGGACATTTCATTAATGTTGACTATAAATCATAAACTAAGCATTTTTCAGCTGAAATAATGAATGTAGTCCTCTTAATTCTTGCTTCTAAAGCATACGCAAGCAGAAATTTCAATGTACAATGATGTTTTTAAAAAAAACAGTCAAAATGTGCTCCACTCGGGCTGAAAACGCTGTTGGGGACATTACATTAATGTTGACTATAAATCATAAACTAAGCATTTTTCAGCTGAAATAATGAATGTAGTCCTCTTAATTCTTGCTTCTAAAGCATACGCAAGCAGAAATTTCAATGTACAATGATGTTTTTAAAAAAACAGTCAAAATGTGCTCCACTCGGGCTGAAAACGCTTGTTTGGGACATTACATTAATGTTGACTATAAATCATAAACTAAGCATTTTTCAGCTGAAATAATGAATGTAGTCCTCTTAATTCTTGCTTCTAAAGCATACGCAAACAGAAATTTCAATGTACAATGATGTTTTTAAAAAAACAGTCAAAATGTGCTCCACTCGGGCTGAAAACGCTGTTGGGGACATTTCATTAATGTTGACTATAAATCAAAAACTAAGCATTTTTCAGCTGAAATAATGAATGTAGTCCTCTTAATTCTTGCTTCTAAAGCATACGCAAGCAGAAATTTCAATGTACAATGATGTTTTTAAAAAAACAGTCAAAATGTGCTCCACTCGGGCTGAAAACGCTTGTTTGGGACATTACATTAATGTTGACTATAAATCATAAACTAAGCATTTTTCAGCTGAAATAATGAATGTAGTCCTCTTAATTCTTGCTTCTAAAGCATACGCAAGCAGAAATTTCAATGTAGAATGATGTTTTTAAAAAAACAGTCAAAATGTGCTCCACTCGGGCTGAAAACGCTTGTTTGGGACATTACATTAATGTTGACTATAAATCATAAACTAAGCATTTTTCAGCTGAAATAAAGAATGTAGTCCTCTTAATTCTTGCTTCTAAAGCATACGCAAACAGAAATTTCAATGTAGAATGATGTTTTTAAAAAAACGGTCAAAATGTGCTCCACTCGGGCTGAAAACGCTTGTTTGGGACATTACATTAATGTTGACTATAAATCATAAACTAAGCATTTTTCAGCTGAAATAATGAATGTAGTCCTCTTAATTCTTGCTTCTAAAGCATACGCAAGCAGAAATTTCAATGTACAATGATGTTTTTAAAAAAATGGTCAAAATGTGCTCCACTCGGGCTGAAAACGCTTGTTTGGAATATTTCATTAATGTTGACTATAAATCATAAACTAAGCATTTTTCAGCTGAAATAATGAATGTAGTCCTCTTAATTCTTGCTTCTAAAGCATACGCAAGCAGAAATTTCAATGTACAATGATGTTTTTAAAAAAACAGTCAAAATGTGCTCCACTCGGGCTGAAAACGCTTGTTTGGAACATTTCCTTAATGTTGACTATAAATCATAAACTAAGCATTTTTCAGCTGAAATAATGAATGTAGTCCTCTTAATTCTTGCTTCTAAAGCATACGCAAGCAGAAATTTCAATGTACAATGATGTTTTTAAAAAAATGGTCAAAATGTGCTCCACTCGGGCTGAAAACGCTTGTTTGGAACATTTCATTAATGTTGACTATAAATCATAAACTAAGCATTTTTCAGCTGAAATAATGAATGTAGTCCTCTTAATTCTTGCTTCTAAAGCATACGCAAGCAGAAATTTCAATGTACAATGATGTTTTTAAAAAAACAGTCAAAATGTGCTCCACTCGGGCTGAAAACGCTTGTTTGGGACATTACATTAATGTTGACTATAAATCATAAACTAAGCATTTTTCAGCTGAAATAATGAATGTAGTCCTCTTAATTCTTGCTTCTAAAGCATACGCAAACAGAAATTTCAATGTAGAATGATGTTTTTAAAAAAACAGTCAAAATGTGCTCCACTCGGGCTGAAAACGCTTGTTTGGGACATTACATTAATGTTGACTATAAATCATAAACTAAGCATTTTTCAGCTGAAATAATGAATGTAGTCCTCTTAATTCTTGCTTCTAAAGCATACGCAAGCAGAAATTTCAATGTACAATGATGTTTTTAAAAAAACAGTCAAAATGTGCTCCACTCGGGCTGAAAACGCTTGTTTGGGACATTACATTAATGTTGACTATAAATCATAAACTAAGCATTTTTCAGCTGAAATAATGAATGTAGTCCTCTTAATTCTTGCTTCTAAAGCATACGCAAACAGAAATTTCAATGTAGAATGATGTTTTTAAAAAAACGGTCAAAATGTGCTCCACTCGGGCTGAAAACGCTTGTTTGGGACATTACATTAATGTTGACTATAAATCATAAACTAAGCATTTTTCAGCTGAAATAATGAATGTAGTCCTCTTAATTCTTGCTTCTAAAGCATACGCAAGCAGAAATTTCAATGTACAATGATGTTTTTAAAAAAATGGTCAAAATGTGCTCCACTCGGGCTGAAAACGCTTGTTTGGAACATTTCATTAATGTTGACTATAAATCATAAACTAAGCATTTTTCAGCTGAAATAATGAATGTAGTCCTCTTAATTCTTGCTTCTAAAGCATACGCAAGCAGAAATTTCAATGTACAATGATGTTTTTAAAAAAACAGTCAAAATGTGCTCCACTCGGGCTGAAAACGCTTGTTTGGGACATTACATTAATGTTGACTATAAATCATAAACTAAGCATTTTTCAGCTGAAATAATGAATGTAGTCCTCTTAATTCTTGCTTCTAAAGCATACGCAAACAGAAATTTCAATGTAGAATGATGTTTTTAAAAAAACAGTCAAAATGTGCTCCACTCGGGCTGAAAACGCTTGTTTGGGACATTACATTAATGTTGACTATAAATCATAAACTAAGCATTTTTCAGCTGAAATAATGAATGTAGTCCTCTTAATTCTTGCTTCTAAAGCATACGCAAACAGAAATTTCAATGTACAATGATGTTTTTAAAAAAACGGTCAAAATGTGCTCCACTCGGGCTGAAAACGCTTGTTTGGAACATTTCATTAATGTTGACTATAAATCATAAACTAAGCATTTTTCAGCTGAAATAATGAATGTAGTCCTCTTAATTCTTGCTTCTAAAGCATACGCAAGCAGAAATTTCAATGTACAATGATGTTTTTAAAAAAAACAGTCAAAATGTGCTCCACTCGGGCTGAAAACGCTGTTGGGGACATTTCATTAATGTTGACTATAAATCATAAACTAAGCATTTTTCAGCTGAAATAATGAATGTAGTCCTCTTAATTCTTGCTTCTAAAGCATACGCAAGCAGAAATTTCAATGTACAATGATGTTTTTAAAAAAAACAGTCAAAATGTGCTCCACTCGGGCTGAAAACGCTGTTGGGGACATTACATTAATGTTGACTATAAATCATAAACTAAGCATTTTTCAGCTGAAATAATGAATGTAGTCCTCTTAATTCTTGCTTCTAAAGCATACGCAAGCAGAAATTTCAATGTACAATGATGTTTTTAAAAAAATGGTCAAAATGTGCTCCACTCGGGCTGAAAACGCTTGTTTGGAACATTTCATTAATGTTGACTATAAATCATAAACTAAGCATTTTTCAGCTGAAATAATGAATGTAGTCCTCTTAATTCTTGCTTCTAAAGCATACGCAAGCAGAAATTTCAATGTACAATGATGTTTTTAAAAAAACAGTCAAAATGTGCTCCACTCGGGCTGAAAACGCTTGTTTGGGACATTACATTAATGTTGACTATAAATCATAAACTAAGCATTTTTCAGCTGAAATAATGAATGTAGTCCTCTTAATTCTTGCTTCTAAAGCATACGCAAACAGAAATTTCAATGTAGAATGATGTTTTTAAAAAACGGTCAAAATGTGCTCCACTCGGGCTGAAAACGCTTGTTTGGGACATTACATTAATGTTGACTATAAATCATAAACTAAGCATTTTTCAGCTGAAATAATGAATGTAGTCCTCTTAATTCTTGCTTCTAAAGCATACGCAAACAGAAATTTCAATGTACAATGATGTTTTTAAAAAAACGGTCAAAATGTGCTCCACTCGGGCTGAAAACGCTTGTTTGGAACATTTCATTAATGTTGACTATAAATCATAAACTAAGCATTTTTCAGCTGAAATAATGAATGTAGTCCTCTTAATTCTTGCTTCTAAAGCATACGCAAGCAGAAATTTCAATGTACAATGATGTTTTTAAAAAAACAGTCAAAATGTGCTCCACTCGGGCTGAAAACGTTTGTTTGGGACATTACATTAATGTTGACTATAAATCATAAACTAAGCATTTTTCAGCTGAAATAATGAATGTAGTCCTCTTAATTCTTGCTTCTAAAGCATACGCAAGCAGAAATTTCAATGTACAATGATGTTTTTAAAAAAACAGTCAAAATGTGCTCCACTCGGGCTGAAAACGCTGTTGGGGACATTTCATTAATGTTGACTATAAATCAAAAACTAAGCATTTTTCAGCTGAAATAATTAATGTAGTCCTCTTAATTCTTGCTTCTAAAGCATACGCAAACAGAAATTTCAATGTACAATGATGTTTTTAAAAAAACAGTCAAAATGTGCTCCACTCGGGCTGAAAACGCTGTTGGGGACATTTCATTAATGTTGACTATAAATCAAAAACTAAGCATTTTTCAGCTGAAATAATGAATGTAGTCCTCTTAATTCTTGCTTCTAAAGCATACGCAAGCAGAAATTTCAATGTACAATGATGTTTTTAAAAAAACAGTCAAAATGTGCTCCACTCGGGCTGAAAACGCTTGTTTGGGACATTACATTAATGTTGACTATAAATCATAAACTAAGCATTTTTCAGCTGAAATAATGAATGTAGTCCTCTTAATTCTTGCTTCTAAAGCATACGCAAGCAGAAATTTCAATGTAGAATGATGTTTTTAAAAAAACAGTCAAAATGTGCTCCACTCGGGCTGAAAACGCTTGTTTGGGACATTACATTAATGTTGACTATAAATCATAAACTAAGCATTTTTCAGCTGAAATAAAGAATGTAGTCCTCTTAATTCTTGCTTCTAAAGCATACGCAAACAGAAATTTCAATGTAGAATGATGTTTTTAAAAAAACGGTCAAAATGTGCTCCACTCGGGCTGAAAACGCTTGTTTGGGACATTACATTAATGTTGACTATAAATCATAAACTAAGCATTTTTCAGCTGAAATAATGAATGTAGTCCTCTTAATTCTTGCTTCTAAAGCATACGCAAGCAGAAATTTCAATGTACAATGATGTTTTTAAAAAAATGGTCAAAATGTGCTCCACTCGGGCTGAAAACGCTTGTTTGGAATATTTCATTAATGTTGACTATAAATCATAAACTAAGCATTTTTCAGCTGAAATAATGAATGTAGTCCTCTTAATTCTTGCTTCTAAAGCATACGCAAGCAGAAATTTCAATGTACAATGATGTTTTTAAAAAAACAGTCAAAATGTGCTCCACTCGGGCTGAAAACGCTTGTTTGGAACATTTCCTTAATGTTGACTATAAATCATAAACTAAGCATTTTTCAGCTGAAATAATGAATGTAGTCCTCTTAATTCTTGCTTCTAAAGCATACGCAAGCAGAAATTTCAATGTACAATGATGTTTTTAAAAAAATGGTCAAAATGTGCTCCACTCGGGCTGAAAACGCTTGTTTGGAACATTTCATTAATGTTGACTATAAATCATAAACTAAGCATTTTTCAGCTGAAATAATGAATGTAGTCCTCTTAATTCTTGCTTCTAAAGCATACGCAAGCAGAAATTTCAATGTACAATGATGTTTTTAAAAAAACAGTCAAAATGTGCTCCACTCGGGCTGAAAACGCTTGTTTGGGACATTACATTAATGTTGACTATAAATCATAAACTAAGCATTTTTCAGCTGAAATAATGAATGTAGTCCTCTTAATTCTTGCTTCTAAAGCATACGCAAACAGAAATTTCAATGTAGAATGATGTTTTTAAAAAAACAGTCAAAATGTGCTCCACTCGGGCTGAAAACGCTTGTTTGGGACATTACATTAATGTTGACTATAAATCATAAACTAAGCATTTTTCAGCTGAAATAATGAATGTAGTCCTCTTAATTCTTGCTTCTAAAGCATACGCAAACAGAAATTTCAATGTACAATGATGTTTTTAAAAAAACGGTCAAAATGTGCTCCACTCGGGCTGAAAACGCTTGTTTGGAACATTTCATTAATGTTGACTATAAATCATAAACTAAGCATTTTTCAGCTGAAATAATGAATGTAGTCCTCTTAATTCTTGCTTCTAAAGCATACGCAAGCAGAAATTTCAATGTACAATGATGTTTTTAAAAAAAACAGTCAAAATGTGCTCCACTCGGGCTGAAAACGCTGTTGGGGACATTTCATTAATGTTGACTATAAATCATAAACTAAGCATTTTTCAGCTGAAATAATGAATGTAGTCCTCTTAATTCTTGCTTCTAAAGCATACGCAAGCAGAAATTTCAATGTACAATGATGTTTTTAAAAAAAACAGTCAAAATGTGCTCCACTCGGGCTGAAAACGCTGTTGGGGACATTACATTAATGTTGACTATAAATCATAAACTAAGCATTTTTCAGCTGAAATAATGAATGTAGTCCTCTTAATTCTTGCTTCTAAAGCATACGCAAGCAGAAATTTCAATGTACAATGATGTTTTTAAAAAAATGGTCAAAATGTGCTCCACTCGGGCTGAAAACGCTTGTTTGGAACATTTCATTAATGTTGACTATAAATCATAAACTAAGCATTTTTCAGCTGAAATAATGAATGTAGTCCTCTTAATTCTTGCTTCTAAAGCATACGCAAGCAGAAATTTCAATGTACAATGATGTTTTTAAAAAAACAGTCAAAATGTGCTCCACTCGGGCTGAAAACGCTTGTTTGGGACATTACATTAATGTTGACTATAAATCATAAACTAAGCATTTTTCAGCTGAAATAATGAATGTAGTCCTCTTAATTCTTGCTTCTAAAGCATACGCAAACAGAAATTTCAATGTAGAATGATGTTTTTAAAAAACGGTCAAAATGTGCTCCACTCGGGCTGAAAACGCTTGTTTGGGACATTACATTAATGTTGACTATAAATCATAAACTAAGCATTTTTCAGCTGAAATAATGAATGTAGTCCTCTTAATTCTTGCTTCTAAAGCATACGCAAACAGAAATTTCAATGTACAATGATGTTTTTAAAAAAACGGTCAAAATGTGCTCCACTCGGGCTGAAAACGCTTGTTTGGAACATTTCATTAATGTTGACTATAAATCATAAACTAAGCATTTTTCAGCTGAAATAATGAATGTAGTCCTCTTAATTCTTGCTTCTAAAGCATACGCAAGCAGAAATTTCAATGTACAATGATGTTTTTAAAAAAACAGTCAAAATGTGCTCCACTCGGGCTGAAAACGTTTGTTTGGGACATTACATTAATGTTGACTATAAATCATAAACTAAGCATTTTTCAGCTGAAATAATGAATGTAGTCCTCTTAATTCTTGCTTCTAAAGCATACGCAAGCAGAAATTTCAATGTACAATGATGTTTTTAAAAAAACAGTCAAAATGTGCTCCACTCGGGCTGAAAACGCTGTTGGGGACATTTCATTAATGTTGACTATAAATCAAAAACTAAGCATTTTTCAGCTGAAATAATTAATGTAGTCCTCTTAATTCTTGCTTCTAAAGCATACGCAAACAGAAATTTCAATGTACAATGATGTTTTTAAAAAAACAGTCAAAATGTGCTCCACTCGGGCTGAAAACGCTGTTGGGGACATTTCATTAATGTTGACTATAAATCAAAAACTAAGCATTTTTCAGCTGAAATAATGAATGTAGTCCTCTTAATTCTTGCTTCTAAAGCATACGCAAGCAGAAATTTCAATGTACAATGATGTTTTTAAAAAAACAGTCAAAATGTGCTCCACTCGGGCTGAAAACGCTTGTTTGGGACATTACATTAATGTTGACTATAAATCATAAACTAAGCATTTTTCAGCTGAAATAATGAATGTAGTCCTCTTAATTCTTGCTTCTAAAGCATACGCAAGCAGAAATTTCAATGTAGAATGATGTTTTTAAAAAAACAGTCAAAATGTGCTCCACTCGGGCTGAAAACGCTTGTTTGGGACATTACATTAATGTTGACTATAAATCATAAACTAAGCATTTTTCAGCTGAAATAAAGAATGTAGTCCTCTTAATTCTTGCTTCTAAAGCATACGCAAACAGAAATTTCAATGTAGAATGATGTTTTTAAAAAAACGGTCAAAATGTGCTCCACTCGGGCTGAAAACGCTTGTTTGGGACATTACATTAATGTTGACTATAAATCATAAACTAAGCATTTTTCAGCTGAAATAATGAATGTAGTCCTCTTAATTCTTGCTTCTAAAGCATACGCAAGCAGAAATTTCAATGTACAATGATGTTTTTAAAAAAATGGTCAAAATGTGCTCCACTCGGGCTGAAAACGCTTGTTTGGAATATTTCATTAATGTTGACTATAAATCATAAACTAAGCATTTTTCAGCTGAAATAATGAATGTAGTCCTCTTAATTCTTGCTTCTAAAGCATACGCAAGCAGAAATTTCAATGTACAATGATGTTTTTAAAAAAACAGTCAAAATGTGCTCCACTCGGGCTGAAAACGCTTGTTTGGAACATTTCCTTAATGTTGACTATAAATCATAAACTAAGCATTTTTCAGCTGAAATAATGAATGTAGTCCTCTTAATTCTTGCTTCTAAAGCATACGCAAGCAGAAATTTCAATGTACAATGATGTTTTTAAAAAAATGGTCAAAATGTGCTCCACTCGGGCTGAAAACGCTTGTTTGGAACATTTCATTAATGTTGACTATAAATCATAAACTAAGCATTTTTCAGCTGAAATAATGAATGTAGTCCTCTTAATTCTTGCTTCTAAAGCATACGCAAGCAGAAATTTCAATGTACAATGATGTTTTTAAAAAAACAGTCAAAATGTGCTCCACTCGGGCTGAAAACGCTTGTTTGGGACATTACATTAATGTTGACTATAAATCATAAACTAAGCATTTTTCAGCTGAAATAATGAATGTAGTCCTCTTAATTCTTGCTTCTAAAGCATACGCAAACAGAAATTTCAATGTAGAATGATGTTTTTAAAAAAACAGTCAAAATGTGCTCCACTCGGGCTGAAAACGCTTGTTTGGGACATTACATTAATGTTGACTATAAATCATAAACTAAGCATTTTTCAGCTGAAATAATGAATGTAGTCCTCTTAATTCTTGCTTCTAAAGCATACGCAAGCAGAAATTTCAATGTACAATGATGTTTTTAAAAAAACAGTCAAAATGTGCTCCACTCGGGCTGAAAACGTTTGTTTGGGACATTACATTAATGTTGACTATAAATCATAAACTAAGCATTTTTCAGCTGAAATAATGAATGTAGTCCTCTTAATTCTTGCTTCTAAAGCATACGCAAGCAGAAATTTCAATGTACAATGATGTTTTTAAAAAAACAGTCAAAATGTGCTCCACTCGGGCTGAAAACGCTGTTGGGGACATTTCATTAATGTTGACTATAAATCAAAAACTAAGCATTTTTCAGCTGAAATAATTAATGTAGTCCTCTTAATTCTTGCTTCTAAAGCATACGCAAACAGAAATTTCAATGTACAATGATGTTTTTAAAAAAACAGTCAAAATGTGCTCCACTCGGGCTGAAAACGCTGTTGGGGACATTTCATTAATGTTGACTATAAATCAAAAACTAAGCATTTTTCAGCTGAAATAATGAATGTAGTCCTCTTAATTCTTGCTTCTAAAGCATACGCAAGCAGAAATTTCAATGTACAATGATGTTTTTAAAAAAACAGTCAAAATGTGCTCCACTCGGGCTGAAAACGCTTGTTTGGGACATTACATTAATGTTGACTATAAATCATAAACTAAGCATTTTTCAGCTGAAATAATGAATGTAGTCCTCTTAATTCTTGCTTCTAAAGCATACGCAAGCAGAAATTTCAATGTAGAATGATGTTTTTAAAAAAACAGTCAAAATGTGCTCCACTCGGGCTGAAAACGCTTGTTTGGGACATTACATTAATGTTGACTATAAATCATAAACTAAGCATTTTTCAGCTGAAATAAAGAATGTAGTCCTCTTAATTCTTGCTTCTAAAGCATACGCAAACAGAAATTTCAATGTAGAATGATGTTTTTAAAAAAACGGTCAAAATGTGCTCCACTCGGGCTGAAAACGCTTGTTTGGGACATTACATTAATGTTGACTATAAATCATAAACTAAGCATTTTTCAGCTGAAATAATGAATGTAGTCCTCTTAATTCTTGCTTCTAAAGCATACGCAAGCAGAAATTTCAATGTACAATGATGTTTTTAAAAAAATGGTCAAAATGTGCTCCACTCGGGCTGAAAACGCTTGTTTGGAATATTTCATTAATGTTGACTATAAATCATAAACTAAGCATTTTTCAGCTGAAATAATGAATGTAGTCCTCTTAATTCTTGCTTCTAAAGCATACGCAAGCAGAAATTTCAATGTACAATGATGTTTTTAAAAAAACAGTCAAAATGTGCTCCACTCGGGCTGAAAACGCTTGTTTGGAACATTTCCTTAATGTTGACTATAAATCATAAACTAAGCATTTTTCAGCTGAAATAATGAATGTAGTCCTCTTAATTCTTGCTTCTAAAGCATACGCAAGCAGAAATTTCAATGTACAATGATGTTTTTAAAAAAATGGTCAAAATGTGCTCCACTCGGGCTGAAAACGCTTGTTTGGAACATTTCATTAATGTTGACTATAAATCATAAACTAAGCATTTTTCAGCTGAAATAATGAATGTAGTCCTCTTAATTCTTGCTTCTAAAGCATACGCAAGCAGAAATTTCAATGTACAATGATGTTTTTAAAAAAACAGTCAAAATGTGCTCCACTCGGGCTGAAAACGCTTGTTTGGGACATTACATTAATGTTGACTATAAATCATAAACTAAGCATTTTTCAGCTGAAATAATGAATGTAGTCCTCTTAATTCTTGCTTCTAAAGCATACGCAAACAGAAATTTCAATGTAGAATGATGTTTTTAAAAAAACAGTCAAAATGTGCTCCACTCGGGCTGAAAACGCTTGTTTGGGACATTACATTAATGTTGACTATAAATCATAAACTAAGCATTTTTCAGCTGAAATAATGAATGTAGTCCTCTTAATTCTTGCTTCTAAAGCATACGCAAGCAGAAATTTCAATGTACAATGATGTTTTTAAAAAAACAGTCAAAATGTGCTCCACTCGGGCTGAAAACGCTTGTTTGGGACATTACATTAATGTTGACTATAAATCATAAACTAAGCATTTTTCAGCTGAAATAATGAATGTAGTCCTCTTAATTCTTGCTTCTAAAGCATACGCAAGCAGAAATTTCAATGTACAATGATGTTTTTAAAAAAACAGTCAAAATGTGCTCCACTCGGGCTGAAAACGCTTGTTTGGGACATTACATTAATGTTGACTATAAATCATAAACTAAGCATTTTTCAGCTGAAATAATGAATGTAGTCCTCTTAATTCTTGCTTCTAAAGCATACGCAAACAGAAATTTCAATGTAGAATGATGTTTTTAAAAAAACGGTCAAAATGTGCTCCACTCGGGCTGAAAACGCTTGTTTGGGACATTACATTAATGTTGACTATAAATCATAAACTAAGCATTTTTCAGCTGAAATAATGAATGTAGTCCTCTTAATTCTTGCTTCTAAAGCATACGCAAGCAGAAATTTCAATGTACAATGATGTTTTTAAAAAAATGGTCAAAATGTGCTCCACTCGGGCTGAAAACGCTTGTTTGGAACATTTCATTATTGTTGACTATAAATCATAAACTAAGCATTTTTCAGCTGAAATAATGAATGTAGTCCTCTTAATTCTTGCTTCTAAAGCATACGCAAGCAGAAATTTCAATGTACAATGATGTTTTTAAAAAAACAGTCAAAATGTGCTCCACTCGGGCTGAAAACGCTTGTTTGGGACATTACATTAATGTTGACTATAAATCATAAACTAAGCATTTTTCAGCTGAAATAATGAATGTAGTCCTCTTAATTCTTGCTTCTAAAGCATACGCAAGCAGAAATTTCAATGTACAATGATGTTTTTAAAAAAACAGTCAAAATGTGCTCCACTCGGGCTGAAAACGTTTGTTTGGGACATTACATTAATGTTGACTATAAATCATAAACTAAGCATTTTTCAGCTGAAATAATGAATGTAGTCCTCTTAATTCTTGCTTCTAAAGCATACGCAAGCAGAAATTTCAATGTACAATGATGTTTTTAAAAAAACAGTCAAAATGTGCTCCACTCGGGCTGAAAACGCTGTTGGGGACATTTCATTAATGTTGACTATAAATCAAAAACTAAGCATTTTTCAGCTGAAATAATGAATGTAGTCCTCTTAATTCTTGCTTCTAAAGCATACGCAAGCAGAAATTTCAATGTACAATGATGTTTTTAAAAAAACAGTCAAAATGTGCTCCACTCGGGCTGAAAACGCTTGTTTGGGACATTACATTAATGTTGACTATAAATCATAAACTAAGCATTTTTCAGCTGAAATAATGAATGTAGTCCTCTTAATTCTTGCTTCTAAAGCATACGCAAGCAGAAATTTCAATGTACAATGATGTTTTTAAAAAAACAGTCAAAATGTGCTCCACTCGGGCTGAAAACGCTTGTTTGGAACATTTCCTTAATGTTGACTATAAATCATAAACTAAGCATTTTTCAGCTGAAATAATGAATGTAGTCCTCTTAATTCTTGCTTCTAAAGCATACGCAAGCAGAAATTTCAATGTACAATGATGTTTTTAAAAAAATGGTCAAAATGTGCTCCACTCGGGCTGAAAACGCTTGTTTGGAACATTTCATTAATGTTGACTATAAATCATAAACTAAGCATTTTTCAGCTGAAATAATGAATGTAGTCCTCTTAATTCTTGCTTCTAAAGCATACGCAAGCAGAAATTTCAATGTACAATGATGTTTTTAAAAAAACAGTCAAAATGTGCTCCACTCGGGCTGAAAACGCTTGTTTGGGACATTACATTAATGTTGACTATAAATCATAAACTAAGCATTTTTCAGCTGAAATAATGAATGTAGTCCTCTTAATTCTTGCTTCTAAAGCATACGCAAACAGAAATTTCAATGTAGAATGATGTTTTTAAAAAAACAGTCAAAATGTGCTCCACTCGGGCTGAAAACGCTTGTTTGGGACATTACATTAATGTTGACTATAAATCATAAACTAAGCATTTTTCAGCTGAAATAATGAATGTAGTCCTCTTAATTCTTGCTTCTAAAGCATACGCAAGCAGAAATTTCAATGTACAATGATGTTTTTAAAAAAACAGTCAAAATGTGCTCCACTCGGGCTGAAAACGCTTGTTTGGGACATTACATTAATGTTGACTATAAATCATAAACTAAGCATTTTTCAGCTGAAATAGTGAATGTAGTCCTCTTAATTCTTGCTTCTAAAGCATACGCAAACAGAAATTTCAATGTAGAATGATGTTTTTAAAAAAACGGTCAAAATGTGCTCCACTCGGGCTGAAAACGCTTGTTTGGGACATTACATTAATGTTGACTATAAATCATAAACTAAGCATTTTTCAGCTGAAATAATGAATGTAGTCCTCTTAATTCTTGCTTCTAAAGCATACGCAAGCAGAAATTTCAATGTACAATGATGTTTTTAAAAAAATGGTCAAAATGTGCTCCACTCGGGCTGAACACGCTTGTTTGGAACATTTCATTAATGTTGACTATAAATCATAAACTAAGCATTTTTCAGCTGAAATAATGAATGTAGTCCTCTTAATTCTTGCTTCTAAAGCATACGCAAGCAGAAATTTCAATGTACAATGATGTTTTTAAAAAAAACAGTCAAAATGTGCTCCACTCGGGCTGAAAACGCTGTTGGGGACATTTCATTAATGTTGACTATAAATCATAAACTAAGCATTTTTCAGCTGAAATAATGAATGTAGTCCTCTTAATTCTTGCTTCTAAAGCATACGCAAGCAGATATTTCAATGTACAATGATGTTTTTAAAAAAATGGTCAAAATGTGCTCCACTCGGGCTGAAAACGCTTGTTTGGGACATTACATTAATGTTGACTATAAATCATAAACTAAGCATTTTTCAGCTGAAATAATGAATGTAGTCCTCTTAATTCTTGCTTCTAAAGCATACGCAAGCAGAAATTTCAATGTACAATGATGTTTTTAAAAAAATGGTCAAAATGTGCTCCACTCGGGCTGAAAACGCTTGTTTGGAACATTTCATTAATGTTGACTATAAATCATAAACTAAGCATTTTTCAGCTGAAATAATGAATGTAGTCCTCTTAATTCTTGCTTCTAAAGCATACGCAAGCAGAAATTTCAATGTACAATGATGTTTTTAAAAAAACAGTCAAAATGTGCTCCACTCGGGCTGAAAACGCTTGTTTGGGACATTACATTAATGTTGACTATAAATCATAAACTAAGCATTTTTCAGCTGAAATAATGAATGTAGTCCTCTTAATTCTTGCTTCTAAAGCATACGCAAACAGAAATTTCAATGTAGAATGATGTTTTTAAAAAAACAGTCAAAATGTGCTCCACTCGGGCTGAAAACGCTTGTTTGGGACATTACATTAATGTTGACTATAAATCATAAACTAAGCATTTTTCAGCTGAAATAATGAATGTAGTCCTCTTAATTCTTGCTTCTAAAGCATACGCAAGCAGAAATTTCAATGTACAATGATGTTTTTAAAAAAACAGTCAAAATGTGCTCCACTCGGGCTGAAAACGCTTGTTTGGGACATTACATTAATGTTGACTATAAATCATAAACTAAGCATTTTTCAGCTGAAATAATGAATGTAGTCCTCTTAATTCTTGCTTCTAAAGCATACGCAAACAGAAATTTCAATGTAGAATGATGTTTTTAAAAAAACGGTCAAAATGTGCTCCACTCGGGCTGAAAACGCTTGTTTGGGACATTACATTAATGTTGACTATAAATCATAAACTAAGCATTTTTCAGCTGAAATAATGAATGTAGTCCTCTTAATTCTTGCTTCTAAAGCATACGCAAGCAGAAATTTCAATGTACAATGATGTTTTTAAAAAAACAGTCAAAATGTGCTCCACTCGGGCTGAAAACGCTTGTTTGGGACATTACATTACTGTTGACTATAAATCATAAACTAAGCATTTTTCAGCTGAAATAATGAATGTAGTCCTCTTAATTCTTGCTTCTAAAGCATACGCAAACAGAAATTTCAATGTAGAATGATGTTTTTAAAAAAACGGTCAAAATGTGCTCCACTCGGGCTGAAAACGCTTGTTTGGGACATTACATTAATGTTGACTATAAATCATAAACTAAGCATTTTTCAGCTGAAATAATGAATGTAGTCCTCTTAATTCTTGCTTCTAAAGCATACGCAAACAGAAATTTCAATGTACAATGATGTTTTTAAAAAAACGGTCAAAATGTGCTCCACTCGGGCTGAAAACGCTTGTTTGGAACATTTCATTAATGTTGACTATAAATCATAAACTAAGCATTTTTCAGCTGAAATAATGAATGTAGTCCTCTTAATTCTTGCTTCTAAAGCATACGCAAGCAGAAATTTCAATGTACAATGATGTTTTTAAAAAAAACAGTCAAAATGTGCTCCACTCGGGCTGAAAACGCTGTTGGGGACATTTCATTAATGTTGACTATAAATCATAAACTAAGCATTTTTCAGCTGAAATAATGAATGTAGTCCTCTTAATTCTTGCTTCTAAAGCATACGCAAGCAGAAATTTCAATGTACAATGATGTTTTTAAAAAAACAGTCAAAATGTGCTCCACTCGGGCTGAAAACGCTGTTGGGGACATTTCATTAATGTTGACTATAAATCAAAAACTAAGCATTTTTCAGCTGAAATAATTAATGTAGTCCTCTTAATTCTTGCTTCTAAAGCATACGCAAACAGAAATTTCAATGTACAATGATGTTTTTAAAAAAACAGTCAAAATGTGCTCCACTCGGGCTGAAAACGCTGTTGGGGACATTTCATTAATGTTGACTATAAATCAAAAACTAAGCATTTTTCAGCTGAAATAATGAATGTAGTCCTCTTAATTCTTGCTTCTAAAGCATACGCAAGCAGAAATTTCAATGTACAATGATGTTTTTAAAAAAACAGTCAAAATGTGCTCCACTCGGGCTGAAAACGCTTGTTTGGGACATTACATTAATGTTGACTATAAATCATAAACTAAGCATTTTTCAGCTGAAATAATGAATGTAGTCCTCTTAATTCTTGCTTCTAAAGCATACGCAAGCAGAAATTTCAATGTAGAATGATGTTTTTAAAAAAACAGTCAAAATGTGCTCCACTCGGGCTGAAAACGCTTGTTTGGGACATTACATTAATGTTGACTATAAATCATAAACTAAGCATTTTTCAGCTGAAATAAAGAATGTAGTCCTCTTAATTCTTGCTTCTAAAGCATACGCAAACAGAAATTTCAATGTAGAATGATGTTTTTAAAAAAACGGTCAAAATGTGCTCCACTCGGGCTGAAAACGCTTGTTTGGGACATTACATTAATGTTGACTATAAATCATAAACTAAGCATTTTTCAGCTGAAATAATGAATGTAGTCCTCTTAATTCTTGCTTCTAAAGCATACGCAAGCAGAAATTTCAATGTACAATGATGTTTTTAAAAAAATGGTCAAAATGTGCTCCACTCGGGCTGAAAACGCTTGTTTGGAATATTTCATTAATGTTGACTATAAATCATAAACTAAGCATTTTTCAGCTGAAATAATGAATGTAGTCCTCTTAATTCTTGCTTCTAAAGCATACGCAAGCAGAAATTTCAATGTACAATGATGTTTTTAAAAAAACAGTCAAAATGTGCTCCACTCGGGCTGAAAACGCTTGTTTGGAACATTTCCTTAATGTTGACTATAAATCATAAACTAAGCATTTTTCAGCTGAAATAATGAATGTAGTCCTCTTAATTCTTGCTTCTAAAGCATACGCAAGCAGAAATTTCAATGTACAATGATGTTTTTAAAAAAATGGTCAAAATGTGCTCCACTCGGGCTGAAAACGCTTGTTTGGAACATTTCATTAATGTTGACTATAAATCATAAACTAAGCATTTTTCAGCTGAAATAATGAATGTAGTCCTCTTAATTCTTGCTTCTAAAGCATACGCAAGCAGAAATTTCAATGTACAATGATGTTTTTAAAAAAACAGTCAAAATGTGCTCCACTCGGGCTGAAAACGCTTGTTTGGGACATTACATTAATGTTGACTATAAATCATAAACTAAGCATTTTTCAGCTGAAATAATGAATGTAGTCCTCTTAATTCTTGCTTCTAAAGCATACGCAAACAGAAATTTCAATGTAGAATGATGTTTTTAAAAAAACAGTCAAAATGTGCTCCACTCGGGCTGAAAACGCTTGTTTGGGACATTACATTAATGTTGACTATAAATCATAAACTAAGCATTTTTCAGCTGAAATAATGAATGTAGTCCTCTTAATTCTTGCTTCTAAAGCATACGCAAACAGAAATTTCAATGTACAATGATGTTTTTAAAAAAACGGTCAAAATGTGCTCCACTCGGGCTGAAAACGCTTGTTTGGAACATTTCATTAATGTTGACTATAAATCATAAACTAAGCATTTTTCAGCTGAAATAATGAATGTAGTCCTCTTAATTCTTGCTTCTAAAGCATACGCAAGCAGAAATTTCAATGTACAATGATGTTTTTAAAAAAAACAGTCAAAATGTGCTCCACTCGGGCTGAAAACGCTGTTGGGGACATTTCATTAATGTTGACTATAAATCATAAACTAAGCATTTTTCAGCTGAAATAATGAATGTAGTCCTCTTAATTCTTGCTTCTAAAGCATACGCAAGCAGAAATTTCAATGTACAATGATGTTTTTAAAAAAAACAGTCAAAATGTGCTCCACTCGGGCTGAAAACGCTGTTGGGGACATTACATTAATGTTGACTATAAATCATAAACTAAGCATTTTTCAGCTGAAATAATGAATGTAGTCCTCTTAATTCTTGCTTCTAAAGCATACGCAAGCAGAAATTTCAATGTACAATGATGTTTTTAAAAAAATGGTCAAAATGTGCTCCACTCGGGCTGAAAACGCTTGTTTGGAACATTTCATTAATGTTGACTATAAATCATAAACTAAGCATTTTTCAGCTGAAATAATGAATGTAGTCCTCTTAATTCTTGCTTCTAAAGCATACGCAAGCAGAAATTTCAATGTACAATGATGTTTTTAAAAAAACAGTCAAAATGTGCTCCACTCGGGCTGAAAACGCTTGTTTGGGACATTACATTAATGTTGACTATAAATCATAAACTAAGCATTTTTCAGCTGAAATAATGAATGTAGTCCTCTTAATTCTTGCTTCTAAAGCATACGCAAACAGAAATTTCAATGTAGAATGATGTTTTTAAAAAACGGTCAAAATGTGCTCCACTCGGGCTGAAAACGCTTGTTTGGGACATTACATTAATGTTGACTATAAATCATAAACTAAGCATTTTTCAGCTGAAATAATGAATGTAGTCCTCTTAATTCTTGCTTCTAAAGCATACGCAAACAGAAATTTCAATGTACAATGATGTTTTTAAAAAAACGGTCAAAATGTGCTCCACTCGGGCTGAAAACGCTTGTTTGGAACATTTCATTAATGTTGACTATAAATCATAAACTAAGCATTTTTCAGCTGAAATAATGAATGTAGTCCTCTTAATTCTTGCTTCTAAAGCATACGCAAGCAGAAATTTCAATGTACAATGATGTTTTTAAAAAAACAGTCAAAATGTGCTCCACTCGGGCTGAAAACGTTTGTTTGGGACATTACATTAATGTTGACTATAAATCATAAACTAAGCATTTTTCAGCTGAAATAATGAATGTAGTCCTCTTAATTCTTGCTTCTAAAGCATACGCAAGCAGAAATTTCAATGTACAATGATGTTTTTAAAAAAACAGTCAAAATGTGCTCCACTCGGGCTGAAAACGCTGTTGGGGACATTTCATTAATGTTGACTATAAATCAAAAACTAAGCATTTTTCAGCTGAAATAATTAATGTAGTCCTCTTAATTCTTGCTTCTAAAGCATACGCAAACAGAAATTTCAATGTACAATGATGTTTTTAAAAAAACAGTCAAAATGTGCTCCACTCGGGCTGAAAACGCTGTTGGGGACATTTCATTAATGTTGACTATAAATCAAAAACTAAGCATTTTTCAGCTGAAATAATGAATGTAGTCCTCTTAATTCTTGCTTCTAAAGCATACGCAAGCAGAAATTTCAATGTACAATGATGTTTTTAAAAAAACAGTCAAAATGTGCTCCACTCGGGCTGAAAACGCTTGTTTGGGACATTACATTAATGTTGACTATAAATCATAAACTAAGCATTTTTCAGCTGAAATAATGAATGTAGTCCTCTTAATTCTTGCTTCTAAAGCATACGCAAGCAGAAATTTCAATGTAGAATGATGTTTTTAAAAAAACAGTCAAAATGTGCTCCACTCGGGCTGAAAACGCTTGTTTGGGACATTACATTAATGTTGACTATAAATCATAAACTAAGCATTTTTCAGCTGAAATAAAGAATGTAGTCCTCTTAATTCTTGCTTCTAAAGCATACGCAAACAGAAATTTCAATGTAGAATGATGTTTTTAAAAAAACGGTCAAAATGTGCTCCACTCGGGCTGAAAACGCTTGTTTGGGACATTACATTAATGTTGACTATAAATCATAAACTAAGCATTTTTCAGCTGAAATAATGAATGTAGTCCTCTTAATTCTTGCTTCTAAAGCATACGCAAGCAGAAATTTCAATGTACAATGATGTTTTTAAAAAAATGGTCAAAATGTGCTCCACTCGGGCTGAAAACGCTTGTTTGGAATATTTCATTAATGTTGACTATAAATCATAAACTAAGCATTTTTCAGCTGAAATAATGAATGTAGTCCTCTTAATTCTTGCTTCTAAAGCATACGCAAGCAGAAATTTCAATGTACAATGATGTTTTTAAAAAAACAGTCAAAATGTGCTCCACTCGGGCTGAAAACGCTTGTTTGGAACATTTCCTTAATGTTGACTATAAATCATAAACTAAGCATTTTTCAGCTGAAATAATGAATGTAGTCCTCTTAATTCTTGCTTCTAAAGCATACGCAAGCAGAAATTTCAATGTACAATGATGTTTTTAAAAAAATGGTCAAAATGTGCTCCACTCGGGCTGAAAACGCTTGTTTGGAACATTTCATTAATGTTGACTATAAATCATAAACTAAGCATTTTTCAGCTGAAATAATGAATGTAGTCCTCTTAATTCTTGCTTCTAAAGCATACGCAAGCAGAAATTTCAATGTACAATGATGTTTTTAAAAAAACAGTCAAAATGTGCTCCACTCGGGCTGAAAACGCTTGTTTGGGACATTACATTAATGTTGACTATAAATCATAAACTAAGCATTTTTCAGCTGAAATAATGAATGTAGTCCTCTTAATTCTTGCTTCTAAAGCATACGCAAACAGAAATTTCAATGTAGAATGATGTTTTTAAAAAAACAGTCAAAATGTGCTCCACTCGGGCTGAAAACGCTTGTTTGGGACATTACATTAATGTTGACTATAAATCATAAACTAAGCATTTTTCAGCTGAAATAATGAATGTAGTCCTCTTAATTCTTGCTTCTAAAGCATACGCAAGCAGAAATTTCAATGTACAATGATGTTTTTAAAAAAACAGTCAAAATGTGCTCCACTCGGGCTGAAAACGTTTGTTTGGGACATTACATTAATGTTGACTATAAATCATAAACTAAGCATTTTTCAGCTGAAATAATGAATGTAGTCCTCTTAATTCTTGCTTCTAAAGCATACGCAAGCAGAAATTTCAATGTACAATGATGTTTTTAAAAAAACAGTCAAAATGTGCTCCACTCGGGCTGAAAACGCTGTTGGGGACATTTCATTAATGTTGACTATAAATCAAAAACTAAGCATTTTTCAGCTGAAATAATTAATGTAGTCCTCTTAATTCTTGCTTCTAAAGCATACGCAAACAGAAATTTCAATGTACAATGATGTTTTTAAAAAAACAGTCAAAATGTGCTCCACTCGGGCTGAAAACGCTGTTGGGGACATTTCATTAATGTTGACTATAAATCAAAAACTAAGCATTTTTCAGCTGAAATAATGAATGTAGTCCTCTTAATTCTTGCTTCTAAAGCATACGCAAGCAGAAATTTCAATGTACAATGATGTTTTTAAAAAAACAGTCAAAATGTGCTCCACTCGGGCTGAAAACGCTTGTTTGGGACATTACATTAATGTTGACTATAAATCATAAACTAAGCATTTTTCAGCTGAAATAATGAATGTAGTCCTCTTAATTCTTGCTTCTAAAGCATACGCAAGCAGAAATTTCAATGTAGAATGATGTTTTTAAAAAAACAGTCAAAATGTGCTCCACTCGGGCTGAAAACGCTTGTTTGGGACATTACATTAATGTTGACTATAAATCATAAACTAAGCATTTTTCAGCTGAAATAAAGAATGTAGTCCTCTTAATTCTTGCTTCTAAAGCATACGCAAACAGAAATTTCAATGTAGAATGATGTTTTTAAAAAAACGGTCAAAATGTGCTCCACTCGGGCTGAAAACGCTTGTTTGGGACATTACATTAATGTTGACTATAAATCATAAACTAAGCATTTTTCAGCTGAAATAATGAATGTAGTCCTCTTAATTCTTGCTTCTAAAGCATACGCAAGCAGAAATTTCAATGTACAATGATGTTTTTAAAAAAATGGTCAAAATGTGCTCCACTCGGGCTGAAAACGCTTGTTTGGAATATTTCATTAATGTTGACTATAAATCATAAACTAAGCATTTTTCAGCTGAAATAATGAATGTAGTCCTCTTAATTCTTGCTTCTAAAGCATACGCAAGCAGAAATTTCAATGTACAATGATGTTTTTAAAAAAACAGTCAAAATGTGCTCCACTCGGGCTGAAAACGCTTGTTTGGAACATTTCCTTAATGTTGACTATAAATCATAAACTAAGCATTTTTCAGCTGAAATAATGAATGTAGTCCTCTTAATTCTTGCTTCTAAAGCATACGCAAGCAGAAATTTCAATGTACAATGATGTTTTTAAAAAAATGGTCAAAATGTGCTCCACTCGGGCTGAAAACGCTTGTTTGGAACATTTCATTAATGTTGACTATAAATCATAAACTAAGCATTTTTCAGCTGAAATAATGAATGTAGTCCTCTTAATTCTTGCTTCTAAAGCATACGCAAGCAGAAATTTCAATGTACAATGATGTTTTTAAAAAAACAGTCAAAATGTGCTCCACTCGGGCTGAAAACGCTTGTTTGGGACATTACATTAATGTTGACTATAAATCATAAACTAAGCATTTTTCAGCTGAAATAATGAATGTAGTCCTCTTAATTCTTGCTTCTAAAGCATACGCAAACAGAAATTTCAATGTAGAATGATGTTTTTAAAAAAACAGTCAAAATGTGCTCCACTCGGGCTGAAAACGCTTGTTTGGGACATTACATTAATGTTGACTATAAATCATAAACTAAGCATTTTTCAGCTGAAATAATGAATGTAGTCCTCTTAATTCTTGCTTCTAAAGCATACGCAAGCAGAAATTTCAATGTACAATGATGTTTTTAAAAAAACAGTCAAAATGTGCTCCACTCGGGCTGAAAACGCTTGTTTGGGACATTACATTAATGTTGACTATAAATCATAAACTAAGCATTTTTCAGCTGAAATAATGAATGTAGTCCTCTTAATTCTTGCTTCTAAAGCATACGCAAGCAGAAATTTCAATGTACAATGATGTTTTTAAAAAAACAGTCAAAATGTGCTCCACTCGGGCTGAAAACGCTTGTTTGGGACATTACATTAATGTTGACTATAAATCATAAACTAAGCATTTTTCAGCTGAAATAATGAATGTAGTCCTCTTAATTCTTGCTTCTAAAGCATACGCAAACAGAAATTTCAATGTAGAATGATGTTTTTAAAAAAACGGTCAAAATGTGCTCCACTCGGGCTGAAAACGCTTGTTTGGGACATTACATTAATGTTGACTATAAATCATAAACTAAGCATTTTTCAGCTGAAATAATGAATGTAGTCCTCTTAATTCTTGCTTCTAAAGCATACGCAAGCAGAAATTTCAATGTACAATGATGTTTTTAAAAAAATGGTCAAAATGTGCTCCACTCGGGCTGAAAACGCTTGTTTGGAACATTTCATTATTGTTGACTATAAATCATAAACTAAGCATTTTTCAGCTGAAATAATGAATGTAGTCCTCTTAATTCTTGCTTCTAAAGCATACGCAAGCAGAAATTTCAATGTACAATGATGTTTTTAAAAAAACAGTCAAAATGTGCTCCACTCGGGCTGAAAACGCTTGTTTGGGACATTACATTAATGTTGACTATAAATCATAAACTAAGCATTTTTCAGCTGAAATAATGAATGTAGTCCTCTTAATTCTTGCTTCTAAAGCATACGCAAGCAGAAATTTCAATGTACAATGATGTTTTTAAAAAAACAGTCAAAATGTGCTCCACTCGGGCTGAAAACGTTTGTTTGGGACATTACATTAATGTTGACTATAAATCATAAACTAAGCATTTTTCAGCTGAAATAATGAATGTAGTCCTCTTAATTCTTGCTTCTAAAGCATACGCAAGCAGAAATTTCAATGTACAATGATGTTTTTAAAAAAACAGTCAAAATGTGCTCCACTCGGGCTGAAAACGCTGTTGGGGACATTTCATTAATGTTGACTATAAATCAAAAACTAAGCATTTTTCAGCTGAAATAATGAATGTAGTCCTCTTAATTCTTGCTTCTAAAGCATACGCAAGCAGAAATTTCAATGTACAATGATGTTTTTAAAAAAACAGTCAAAATGTGCTCCACTCGGGCTGAAAACGCTTGTTTGGGACATTACATTAATGTTGACTATAAATCATAAACTAAGCATTTTTCAGCTGAAATAATGAATGTAGTCCTCTTAATTCTTGCTTCTAAAGCATACGCAAGCAGAAATTTCAATGTACAATGATGTTTTTAAAAAAACAGTCAAAATGTGCTCCACTCGGGCTGAAAACGCTTGTTTGGAACATTTCCTTAATGTTGACTATAAATCATAAACTAAGCATTTTTCAGCTGAAATAATGAATGTAGTCCTCTTAATTCTTGCTTCTAAAGCATACGCAAGCAGAAATTTCAATGTACAATGATGTTTTTAAAAAAATGGTCAAAATGTGCTCCACTCGGGCTGAAAACGCTTGTTTGGAACATTTCATTAATGTTGACTATAAATCATAAACTAAGCATTTTTCAGCTGAAATAATGAATGTAGTCCTCTTAATTCTTGCTTCTAAAGCATACGCAAGCAGAAATTTCAATGTACAATGATGTTTTTAAAAAAACAGTCAAAATGTGCTCCACTCGGGCTGAAAACGCTTGTTTGGGACATTACATTAATGTTGACTATAAATCATAAACTAAGCATTTTTCAGCTGAAATAATGAATGTAGTCCTCTTAATTCTTGCTTCTAAAGCATACGCAAACAGAAATTTCAATGTAGAATGATGTTTTTAAAAAAACAGTCAAAATGTGCTCCACTCGGGCTGAAAACGCTTGTTTGGGACATTACATTAATGTTGACTATAAATCATAAACTAAGCATTTTTCAGCTGAAATAATGAATGTAGTCCTCTTAATTCTTGCTTCTAAAGCATACGCAAGCAGAAATTTCAATGTACAATGATGTTTTTAAAAAAACAGTCAAAATGTGCTCCACTCGGGCTGAAAACGCTTGTTTGGGACATTACATTAATGTTGACTATAAATCATAAACTAAGCATTTTTCAGCTGAAATAGTGAATGTAGTCCTCTTAATTCTTGCTTCTAAAGCATACGCAAACAGAAATTTCAATGTAGAATGATGTTTTTAAAAAAACGGTCAAAATGTGCTCCACTCGGGCTGAAAACGCTTGTTTGGGACATTACATTAATGTTGACTATAAATCATAAACTAAGCATTTTTCAGCTGAAATAATGAATGTAGTCCTCTTAATTCTTGCTTCTAAAGCATACGCAAGCAGAAATTTCAATGTACAATGATGTTTTTAAAAAAATGGTCAAAATGTGCTCCACTCGGGCTGAACACGCTTGTTTGGAACATTTCATTAATGTTGACTATAAATCATAAACTAAGCATTTTTCAGCTGAAATAATGAATGTAGTCCTCTTAATTCTTGCTTCTAAAGCATACGCAAGCAGAAATTTCAATGTACAATGATGTTTTTAAAAAAAACAGTCAAAATGTGCTCCACTCGGGCTGAAAACGCTGTTGGGGACATTTCATTAATGTTGACTATAAATCATAAACTAAGCATTTTTCAGCTGAAATAATGAATGTAGTCCTCTTAATTCTTGCTTCTAAAGCATACGCAAGCAGATATTTCAATGTACAATGATGTTTTTAAAAAAATGGTCAAAATGTGCTCCACTCGGGCTGAAAACGCTTGTTTGGGACATTACATTAATGTTGACTATAAATCATAAACTAAGCATTTTTCAGCTGAAATAATGAATGTAGTCCTCTTAATTCTTGCTTCTAAAGCATACGCAAGCAGAAATTTCAATGTACAATGATGTTTTTAAAAAAATGGTCAAAATGTGCTCCACTCGGGCTGAAAACGCTTGTTTGGAACATTTCATTAATGTTGACTATAAATCATAAACTAAGCATTTTTCAGCTGAAATAATGAATGTAGTCCTCTTAATTCTTGCTTCTAAAGCATACGCAAGCAGAAATTTCAATGTACAATGATGTTTTTAAAAAAACAGTCAAAATGTGCTCCACTCGGGCTGAAAACGCTTGTTTGGGACATTACATTAATGTTGACTATAAATCATAAACTAAGCATTTTTCAGCTGAAATAATGAATGTAGTCCTCTTAATTCTTGCTTCTAAAGCATACGCAAACAGAAATTTCAATGTAGAATGATGTTTTTAAAAAAACAGTCAAAATGTGCTCCACTCGGGCTGAAAACGCTTGTTTGGGACATTACATTAATGTTGACTATAAATCATAAACTAAGCATTTTTCAGCTGAAATAATGAATGTAGTCCTCTTAATTCTTGCTTCTAAAGCATACGCAAGCAGAAATTTCAATGTACAATGATGTTTTTAAAAAAACAGTCAAAATGTGCTCCACTCGGGCTGAAAACGCTTGTTTGGGACATTACATTAATGTTGACTATAAATCATAAACTAAGCATTTTTCAGCTGAAATAATGAATGTAGTCCTCTTAATTCTTGCTTCTAAAGCATACGCAAACAGAAATTTCAATGTAGAATGATGTTTTTAAAAAAACGGTCAAAATGTGCTCCACTCGGGCTGAAAACGCTTGTTTGGGACATTACATTAATGTTGACTATAAATCATAAACTAAGCATTTTTCAGCTGAAATAATGAATGTAGTCCTCTTAATTCTTGCTTCTAAAGCATACGCAAGCAGAAATTTCAATGTACAATGATGTTTTTAAAAAAACAGTCAAAATGTGCTCCACTCGGGCTGAAAACGCTTGTTTGGGACATTACATTACTGTTGACTATAAATCATAAACTAAGCATTTTTCAGCTGAAATAATGAATGTAGTCCTCTTAATTCTTGCTTCTAAAGCATACGCAAACAGAAATTTCAATGTAGAATGATGTTTTTAAAAAAACGGTCAAAATGTGCTCCACTCGGGCTGAAAACGCTTGTTTGGGACATTACATTAATGTTGACTATAAATCATAAACTAAGCATTTTTCAGCTGAAATAATGAATGTAGTCCTCTTAATTCTTGCTTCTAAAGCATACGCAAACAGAAATTTCAATGTACAATGATGTTTTTAAAAAAACGGTCAAAATGTGCTCCACTCGGGCTGAAAACGCTTGTTTGGAACATTTCATTAATGTTGACTATAAATCATAAACTAAGCATTTTTCAGCTGAAATAATGAATGTAGTCCTCTTAATTCTTGCTTCTAAAGCATACGCAAGCAGAAATTTCAATGTACAATGATGTTTTTAAAAAAAACAGTCAAAATGTGCTCCACTCGGGCTGAAAACGCTGTTGGGGACATTTCATTAATGTTGACTATAAATCATAAACTAAGCATTTTTCAGCTGAAATAATGAATGTAGTCCTCTTAATTCTTGCTTCTAAAGCATACGCAAGCAGAAATTTCAATGTACAATGATGTTTTTAAAAAAACAGTCAAAATGTGCTCCACTCGGGCTGAAAACGCTGTTGGGGACATTTCATTAATGTTGACTATAAATCATAAACTAAGCATTTTTCAGCTGAAATAATGAATGTAGTCCTCTTAATTCTTGCTTCTAAAGCATACGCAAACAGAAATTTCAATGTACAATGATGTTTTTAAAAAAACGGTCAAAATGTGCTCCACTCGGGCTGAAAACGCTTGTTTGGAACATTTCATTAATGTTGACTATAAATCATAAACTAAGCATTTTTCAGCTGAAATAATGAATGTAGTCCTCTTAATTCTTGCTTCTAAAGCATACGCAAGCAGAAATTTCAATGTACAATGATGTTTTAAAAAAAACAGTCAAAATGTGCTCCACTCGGGCTGAAAACGCTTGTTTGGGACATTACATTAATGTTGACTATAAATCATAAACTAAGCATTTTTCAGCTGAAATAATGAATGTAGTCCTCTTAATTCTTGCTTCTAAAGCATACGCAAACAGAAATTTCAATGTAGAATGATGTTTTTAAAAAAACAGTCAAAATGTGCTCCACTCGGGCTGAAAACGCTTGTTTGGGACATTACATTAATGTTGACTATAAATCATAAACTAAGCATTTTTCAGCTGAAATAATGAATGTAGTCCTCTTAATTCTTGCTTCTAAAGCATACGCAAACAGAAATTTCAATGTACAATGATGTTTTTAAAAAAACGGTCAAAATGTGCTCCACTCGGGCTGAAAACGCTTGTTTGGAACATTTCATTAATGTTGACTATAAATCATAAACTAAGCATTTTTCAGCTGAAATAATGAATGTAGTCCTCTTAATTCTTGCTTCTAAAGCATACGCAAGCAGAAATTTCAATGTACAATGATGTTTTTAAAAAAAACAGTCAAAATGTGCTCCACTCGGGCTGAAAACGCTGTTGGGGACATTTCATTAATGTTGACTATAAATCATAAACTAAGCATTTTTCAGCTGAAATAATGAATGTAGTCCTCTTAATTCTTGCTTCTAAAGCATACGCAAGCAGAAATTTCAATGTACAATGATGTTTTTAAAAAAAACAGTCAAAATGTGCTCCACTCGGGCTGAAAACGCTGTTGGGGACATTACATTAATGTTGACTATAAATCATAAACTAAGCATTTTTCAGCTGAAATAATGAATGTAGTCCTCTTAATTCTTGCTTCTAAAGCATACGCAAGCAGAAATTTCAATGTACAATGATGTTTTTAAAAAAACAGTCAAAATGTGCTCCACTCGGGCTGAAAACGCTTGTTTGGGACATTACATTAATGTTGACTATAAATCATAAACTAAGCATTTTTCAGCTGAAATAATGAATGTAGTCCTCTTAATTCTTGCTTCTAAAGCATACGCAAACAGAAATTTCAATGTACAATGATGTTTTTAAAAAAACAGTCAAAATGTGCTCCACTCGGGCTGAAAACGCTGTTGGGGACATTTCATTAATGTTGACTATAAATCAAAAACTAAGCATTTTTCAGCTGAAATAATGAATGTAGTCCTCTTAATTCTTGCTTCTAAAGCATACGCAAGCAGAAATTTCAATGTACAATGATGTTTTTAAAAAAACAGTCAAAATGTGCTCCACTCGGGCTGAAAACGCTTGTTTGGGACATTACATTAATGTTGACTATAAATCATAAACTAAGCATTTTTCAGCTGAAATAATGAATGTAGTCCTCTTAATTCTTGCTTCTAAAGCATACGCAAGCAGAAATTTCAATGTACAATGATGTTTTTAAAAAAACAGTCAAAATGTGCTCCACTCGGGCTGAAAACGCTTGTTTGGGACATTACATTAATGTTGACTATAAATCATAAACTAAGCATTTTTCAGCTGAAATAAAGAATGTAGTCCTCTTAATTCTTGCTTCTAAAGCATACGCAAACAGAAATTTCAATGTAGAATGATGTTTTTAAAAAAACGGTCAAAATGTGCTCCACTCGGGCTGAAAACGCTTGTTTGGGACATTACATTAATGTTGACTATAAATCATAAACTAAGCATTTTTCAGCTGAAATAATGAATGTAGTCCTCTTAATTCTTGCTTCTAAAGCATACGCAAGCAGAAATTTCAATGTACAATGATGTTTTTAAAAAAATGGTCAAAATGTGCTCCACTCGGGCTGAAAACGCTTGTTTGGAATATTTCATTAATGTTGACTATAAATCATAAACTAAGCATTTTTCAGCTGAAATAATGAATGTAGTCCTCTTAATTCTTGCTTCTAAAGCATACGCAAGCAGAAATTTCAATGTACAATGATGTTTTTAAAAAAACAGTCAAAATGTGCTCCACTCGGGCTGAAAACGCTTGTTTGGAACATTTCCTTAATGTTGACTATAAATCATAAACTAAGCATTTTTCAGCTGAAATAATGAATGTAGTCCTCTTAATTCTTGCTTCTAAAGCATACGCAAGCAGAAATTTCAATGTACAATGATGTTTTTAAAAAAATGGTCAAAATGTGCTCCACTCGGGCTGAAAACGCTTGTTTGGAACATTTCATTAATGTTGACTATAAATCATAAACTAAGCATTTTTCAGCTGAAATAATGAATGTAGTCCTCTTAATTCTTGCTTCTAAAGCATACGCAAGCAGAAATTTCAATGTACAATGATGTTTTTAAAAAAACAGTCAAAATGTGCTCCACTCGGGCTGAAAACGCTTGTTTGGGACATTACATTAATGTTGACTATAAATCATAAACTAAGCATTTTTCAGCTGAAATAATGAATGTAGTCCTCTTAATTCTTGCTTCTAAAGCATACGCAAACAGAAATTTCAATGTAGAATGATGTTTTTAAAAAAACAGTCAAAATGTGCTCCACTCGGGCTGAAAACGCTTGTTTGGGACATTACATTAATGTTGACTATAAATCATAAACTAAGCATTTTTCAGCTGAAATAATGAATGTAGTCCTCTTAATTCTTGCTTCTAAAGCATACGCAAGCAGAAATTTCAATGTACAATGATGTTTTTAAAAAAACAGTCAAAATGTGCTCCACTCGGGCTGAAAACGCTTGTTTGGGACATTACATTAATGTTGACTATAAATCATAAACTAAGCATTTTTCAGCTGAAATAATGAATGTAGTCCTCTTAATTCTTGCTTCTAAAGCATACGCAAACAGAAATTTCAATGTAGAATGATGTTTTTAAAAAAACGGTCAAAATGTGCTCCACTCGGGCTGAAAACGCTTGTTTGGGACATTACATTAATGTTGACTATAAATCATAAACTAAGCATTTTTCAGCTGAAATAATGAATGTAGTCCTCTTAATTCTTGCTTCTAAAGCATACGCAAGCAGAAATTTCAATGTACAATGATGTTTTTAAAAAAATGGTCAAAATGTGCTCCACTCGGGCTGAAAACGCTTGTTTGGAACATTTCATTAATGTTGACTATAAATCATAAACTAAGCATTTTTCAGCTGAAATAATGAATGTAGTCCTCTTAATTCTTGCTTCTAAAGCATACGCAAGCAGAAATTTCAATGTACAATGATGTTTTTAAAAAAACAGTCAAAATGTGCTCCACTCGGGCTGAAAACGCTTGTTTGGGACATTACATTAATGTTGACTATAAATCATAAACTAAGCATTTTTCAGCTGAAATAATGAATGTAGTCCTCTTAATTCTTGCTTCTAAAGCATACGCAAACAGAAATTTCAATGTAGAATGATGTTTTTAAAAAAACGGTCAAAATGTGCTCCACTCGGGCTGAAAACGCTTGTTTGGGACATTACATTAATGTTGACTATAAATCATAAACTAAGCATTTTTCAGCTGAAATAATGAATGTAGTCCTCTTAATTCTTGCTTCTAAAGCATACGCAAACAGAAATTTCAATGTACAATGATGTTTTTAAAAAAACGGTCAAAATGTGCTCCACTCGGGCTGAAAACGCTTGTTTGGAACATTTCATTAATGTTGACTATAAATCATAAACTAAGCATTTTTCAGCTGAAATAATGAATGTAGTCCTCTTAATTCTTGCTTCTAAAGCATACGCAAGCAGAAATTTCAATGTACAATGATGTTTTTAAAAAAAACAGTCAAAATGTGCTCCACTCGGGCTGAAAACGCTGTTGGGGACATTTCATTAATGTTGACTATAAATCATAAACTAAGCATTTTTCAGCTGAAATAATGAATGTAGTCCTCTTAATTCTTGCTTCTAAAGCATACGCAAGCAGATATTTCAATGTACAATGATGTTTTTAAAAAAACAGTCAAAATGTGCTCCACTCGGGCTGAAAACGCTGTTGGGGACATTTCATTAATGTTGACTATAAATCAAAAACTAAGCATTTTTCAGCTGAAATAATGAATGTAGTCCTCTTAATTCTTGCTTCTAAAGCATACGCAAGCAGAAATTTCAATGTACAATGATGTTTTTAAAAAAACAGTCAAAATGTGCTCCACTCGGGCTGAAAACGCTTGTTTGGGACATTACATTAATGTTGACTATAAATCATAAACTAAGCATTTTTCAGCTGAAATAATGAATGTAGTCCTCTTAATTCTTGCTTCTAAAGCATACGCAAGCAGAAATTTCAATGTACAATGATGTTTTTAAAAAAATGGTCAAAATGTGCTCCACTCGGGCTGAAAACGCTTGTTTGGAACATTTCATTAATGTTGACTATAAATCATAAACTAAGCATTTTTCAGCTGAAATAATGAATGTAGTCCTCTTAATTCTTGCTTCTAAAGCATACGCAAGCAGAAATTTCAATGTACAATGATGTTTTTAAAAAAACAGTCAAAATGTGCTCCACTCGGGCTGAAAACGCTTGTTTGGAACATTTCATTAATGTTGACTATAAATCATAAACTAAGCATTTTTCAGCTGAAATAATGAATGTAGTCCTCTTAATTCTTGCTTCTAAAGCATACGCAAGCAGAAATTTCAATGTACAATGATGTTTTTAAAAAAACAGTCAAAATGTGCTCCACTCGGGCTGAAAACGCTTGTTTGGGACATTACATTAATGTTGACTATAAATCATAAACTAAGCATTTTTCAGCTGAAATAATGAATGTAGTCCTCTTAATTCTTGCTTCTAAAGCATACGCAAACAGAAATTTCAATGTAGAATGATGTTTTTAAAAAAACGGTCAAAATGTGCTCCACTCGGGCTGAAAACGCTTGTTTGGGACATTACATTAATGTTGACTATAAATCATAAACTAAGCATTTTTCAGCTGAAATAATGAATGTAGTCCTCTTAATTCTTGCTTCTAAAGCATACGCAAACAGAAATTTCAATGTACAATGATGTTTTTAAAAAAACGGTCAAAATGTGCTCCACTCGGGCTGAAAACGCTTGTTTGGAACATTCCATTAATGTTGACTATAAATCATAAACTAAGCATTTTTCAGCTGAAATAATGAATGTAGTCCTCTTAATTCTTGCTTCTAAAGCATACGCAAGCAGAAATTTCAATGTACAATGATGTTTTTAAAAAAACAGTCAAAATGTGCTCCACTCGGGCTGAAAACGCTTGTTTGGGACATTACATTAATGTTGACTATAAATCATAAACTAAGCATTTTTCAGCTGAAATAATGAATGTAGTCCTCTTAATTCTTGCTTCTAAAGCATACGCAAGCAGAAATTTCAATGTACAATGATGTTTTTAAAAAAATGGTCAAAATGTGCTCCACTCGGGCTGAAAACGCTTGTTTGGAACATTTCCTTAATGTTGACTATAAATCATAAACTAAGCATTTTTCAGCTGAAATAATGAATGTAGTCCTCTTAATTCTTGCTTCTAAAGCATACGCAAGCAGAAATTTCAATGTACAATGATGTTTTTAAAAAAACAGTCAAAATGTGCTCCACTCGGGCTGAAAACGCTTGTTTGGGACATTACATTAATGTTGACTATAAATCATAAACTAAGCATTTTTCAGCTGAAATAATGAATGTAGTCCTCTTAATTCTTGCTTCTAAAGCATACGCAAGCAGAAATTTCAATGTACAATGATGTTTTTAAAAAAACAGTCAAAATGTGCTCCACTCGGGCTGAAAACGCTTGTTTGGGACATTACATTAATGTTGACTATAAATCATAAACTAAGCATTTTTCAGCTGAAATAATGAATGTAGTCCTCTTAATTCTTGCTTCTAAAGCATACGCAAACAGAAATTTCAATGTAGAATGATGTTTTTAAAAAAACAGTCAAAATGTGCTCCACTCGGGCTGAAAACGCTTGTTTGGGACATTACATTAATGTTGACTATAAATCATAAACTAAGCATTTTTCAGCTGAAATAATGAATGTAGTCCTCTTAATTCTTGCTTCTAAAGCATACGCAAACAGAAATTTCAATGTACAATGATGTTTTTAAAAAAACGGTCAAAATGTGCTCCACTCGGGCTGAAAACGCTTGTTTAGAACATTTCATTAATGTTGACTATAAATCATAAACTAAGCATTTTTCAGCTGAAATAATGAATGTAGTCCTCTTAATTCTTGCTTCTAAAGCATACGCAAGCAGAAATTTCAATGTACAATGATGTTTTTAAAAAAAACAGTCAAAATGTGCTCCACTCGGGCTGAAAACGCTGTTGGGGACATTTCATTAATGTTGACTATAAATCATAAACTAAGCATTTTTCAGCTGAAATAATGAATGTAGTCCTCTTAATTCTTGCTTCTAAAGCATACGCAAGCAGAAATTTCAATGTACAATGATGTTTTTAAAAAAAACAGTCAAAATGTGCTCCACTCGGGCTGAAAACGCTGTTGGGGACATTACATTAATGTTGACTATAAATCATAAACTAAGCATTTTTCAGCTGAAATAATGAATGTAGTCCTCTTAATTCTTGCTTCTAAAGCATACGCAAGCAGAAATTTCAATGTACAATGATGTTTTTAAAAAAACAGTCAAAATGTGCTCCACTCGGGCTGAAAACGCTTGTTTGGGACATTACATTAATGTTGACTATAAATCATAAACTAAGCATTTTTCAGCTGAAATAATGAATGTAGTCCTCTTAATTCTTGCTTCTAAAGCATACGCAAACAGAAATTTCAATGTAGAATGATGTTTTTAAAAAAACAGTCAAAATGTGCTCCACTCGGGCTGAAAACGCTTGTTTGGGACATTACATTAATGTTGACTATAAATCATAAACTAAGCATTTTTCAGCTGAAATAATGAATGTAGTCCTCTTAATTCTTGCTTCTAAAGCATACGCAAACAGAAATTTCAATGTACAATGATGTTTTTAAAAAAACGGTCAAAATGTGCTCCACTCGGGCTGAAAACGCTTGTTTGGAACATTTCATTAATGTTGACTATAAATCATAAACTAAGCATTTTTCAGCTGAAATAATGAATGTAGTCCTCTTAATTCTTGCTTCTAAAGCATACGCAAGCAGAAATTTCAATGTACAATGATGTTTTTAAAAAAAACAGTCAAAATGTGCTCCACTCGGGCTGAAAACGCTGTTGGGGACATTTCATTAATGTTGACTATAAATCATAAACTAAGCATTTTTCAGCTGAAATAATGAATGTAGTCCTCTTAATTCTTGCTTCTAAAGCATACGCAAGCAGAAATTTCAATGTACAATGATGTTTTTAAAAAAAACAGTCAAAATGTGCTCCACTCGGGCTGAAAACGCTGTTGGGGACATTACATTAATGTTGACTATAAATCATAAACTAAGCATTTTTCAGCTGAAATAATGAATGTAGTCCTCTTAATTCTTGCTTCTAAAGCATACGCAAGCAGAAATTTCAATGTACAATGATGTTTTTAAAAAAATGGTCAAAATGTGCTCCACTCGGGCTGAAAACGCTTGTTTGGAACATTTCATTAATGTTGACTATAAATCATAAACTAAGCATTTTTCAGCTGAAATAATGAATGTAGTCCTCTTAATTCTTGCTTCTAAAGCATACGCAAGCAGAAATTTCAATGTACAATGATGTTTTTAAAAAAACAGTCAAAATGTGCTCCACTCGGGCTGAAAACGCTTGTTTGGAACATTTCATTAATGTTGACTATAAATCATAAACTAAGCATTTTTCAGCTGAAATAATGAATGTAGGCCTCTTAATTCTTGCTTCTAAAGCATACGCAAGCAGAAATTTCAATGTACAATGATGTTTTTAAAAAAACAGTCAAAATGTGCTCCACTCGGGCTGAAAACGCTTGTTTGGGACATTACATTAATGTTGACTATAAATCATAAACTAAGCATTTTTCAGCTGAAATAATGAATGTAGTCCTCTTAATTCTTGCTTCTAAAGCATACGCAAACAGAAATTTCAATGTAGAATGATGTTTTTAAAAAAACGGTCAAAATGTGCTCCACTCGGGCTGAAAACGCTTGTTTGGGACATTACATTAATGTTGACTATAAATCATAAACTAAGCATTTTTCAGCTGAAATAATGAATGTAGTCCTCTTAATTCTTGCTTCTTAAGCATACGCAAACAGAAATTTCAATGTACAATGATGTTTTTAAAAAAACGGTCAAAATGTGCTCCACTCGGGCTGAAAACGCTTGTTTGGAACATTTCATTAATGTTGACTATAAATCATAAACTAAGCATTTTTCAGCTGAAATAATGAATGTAGTCCTCTTAATTCTTGCTTCTAAAGCATACGCAAGCAGAAATTTCAATGTACAATGATGTTTTTAAAAAAACAGTCAAAATGTGCTCCACTCGGGCTGAAAACGCTTGTTTGGGACATTACATTAATGTTGACTATAAATCATAAACTAAGCATTTTTCAGCTGAAATAATGAATGTAGTCCTCTTAATTCTTGCTTCTAAAGCATACGCAAGCAGAAATTTCAATGTACAATGATGTTTTTAAAAAAATGGTCAAAATGTGCTCCACTCGGGCTGAAAACGCTTGTTTGGAACATTTCCTTAATGTTGACTATAAATCATAAACTAAGCATTTTTCAGCTGAAATAATGAATGTAGTCCTCTTAATTCTTGCTTCTAAAGCATACGCAAGCAGAAATTTCAATGTACAATGATGTTTTTAAAAAAACAGTCAAAATGTGCTCCACTCGGGCTGAAAACGCTTGTTTGGGACATTACATTAATGTTGACTATAAATCATAAACTAAGCATTTTTCAGCTGAAATAATGAATGTAGTCCTCTTAATTCTTGCTTCTAAAGCATACGCAAGCAGAAATTTCAATGTACAAAGATGTTTTTAAAAAAACAGTCAAAATGTGCTCCACTCGGGCTGAAAACGCTTGTTTGGGACATTACATTAATGTTGACTATAAATCATAAACTAAGCATTTTTCAGCTGAAATATTGAATGTAGTCCTCTTAATTCTTGCTTCTAAAGCATACGCAAGCAGAAATTTCAATGTACAATGATGTTTTTAAAAAAATGGTCAAAATGTGCTCCACTCGGGCTGAAAACGCTTGTTTGGAACATTTCATTAATGTTGACTATAAATCATAAACTAAGCATTTTTCAGCTGAAATAATGAATGTAGTCCTCTTAATTCTTGCTTCTAAAGCATACGCAAGCAGAAATTTCAATGTACAATGATGTTTTTAAAAAAACAGTCAAAATGTGCTCCACTCGGGCTGAAAACGCTTGTTTGGGACATTACATTAATGTTGACTATAAATCATAAACTAAGCATTTTTCAGCTGAAATAATGAATGTAGTCCTCTTAATTCTTGCTTCTAAAGCATACGCAAACAGAAATTTCAATGTACAATGATGTTTTTAAAAAAACAGTCAAAATGTGCTCCACTCGGGCTGAAAACGCTGTTGGGGACATTTCATTAATGTTGACTATAAATCAAAAACTAAGCATTTTTCAGCTGAAATAATGAATGTAGTCCTCTTAATTCTTGCTTCTAAAGCATACGCAAGCAGAAATTTCAATGTACAATGATGTTTTTAAAAAAACAGTCAAAATGTGCTCCACTCGGGCTGAAAACGCTTGTTTGGGACATTACATTAATGTTGACTATAAATCATAAACTAAGCATTTTTCAGCTGAAATATTGAATGTAGTCCTCTTAATTCTTGCTTCTAAAGCATACGCAAGCAGAAATTTCAATGTACAATGATGTTTTTAAAAAAATGGTCAAAATGTGCTCCACTCGGGCTGAAAACGCTTGTTTGGAACATTTCATTAATGTTGACTATAAATCATAAACTAAGCATTTTTCAGCTGAAATAATGAATGTAGTCCTCTTAATTCTTGCTTCTAAAGCATACGCAAGCAGAAATTTCAATGTACAATGATGTTTTTAAAAAAACAGTCAAAATGTGCTCCACTCGGGCTGAAAACGCTTGTTTGGGACATTACATTAATGTTGACTATAAATCATAAACTAAGCATTTTTCAGCTGAAATAGTGAATGTAGTCCTCTTAATTCTTGCTTCTAAAGCATACGCAAACAGAAATTTCAATGTAGAATGATGTTTTTAAAAAAACGGTCAAAATGTGCTCCACTCGGGCTGAAAACGCTTGTTTGGGACATTACATTAATGTTGACTATAAATCATAAACTAAGCATTTTTCAGCTGAAATAATGAATGTAGTCCTCTTAATTCTTGCTTCTAAAGCATACGCAAGCAGAAATTTCAATGTACAATGATGTTTTTAAAAAAATGGTCAAAATGTGCTCCACTCGGGCTGAACACGCTTGTTTGGAACATTTCATTAATGTTGACTATAAATCATAAACTAAGCATTTTTCAGCTGAAATAATGAATGTAGTCCTCTTAATTCTTGCTTCTAAAGCATACGCAAGCAGAAATTTCAATGTACAATGATGTTTTTAAAAAAAACAGTCAAAATGTGCTCCACTCGGGCTGAAAACGCTTGTTTGGAACATTTCCTTAATGTTGACTATAAATCATAAACTAAGCATTTTTCAGCTGAAATAATGAATGTAGTCCTCTTAATTCTTGCTTCTAAAGCATACGCAAACAGAAATTTCAATGTAGAATGATGTTTTTAAAAAAACGGTCAAAATGTGCTCCACTCGGGCTGAAAACGCTTGTTTGGGACATTACATTAATGTTGACTATAAATCATAAACTAAGCATTTTTCAGCTGAAATAATGAATGTAGTCCTCTTAATTCTTGCTTCTAAAGCATACGCAAGCAGAAATTTCAATGTACAATGATGTTTTTAAAAAAATGGTCAAAATGTGCTCCACTCGGGCTGAACACGCTTGTTTGGAACATTTCATTAATGTTGACTATAAATCATAAACTAAGCATTTTTCAGCTGAAATAATGAATGTAGTCCTCTTAATTCTTGCTTCTAAAGCATACGCAAGCAGAAATTTCAATGTACAATGATGTTTTTAAAAAAAACAGTCAAAATGTGCTCCACTCGGGCTGAAAACGCTTGTTTGGAACATTTCCTTAATGTTGACTATAAATCATAAACTAAGCATTTTTCAGCTGAAATAATGAATGTAGTCCTCTTAATTCTTGCTTCTAAAGCATACGCAAGCAGAAATTTCAATGTACAATGATGTTTTTAAAAAAATGGTCAAAATGTGCTCCACTCGGGCTGAAAACGCTTGTTTGGAACATTTCATTAATGTTGACTATAAATCATAAACTAAGCATTTTTCAGCTGAAATAATGAATGTAGTCCTCTTAATTCTTGCTTCTAAAGCATACGCAAGCAGAAATTTCAATGTACAATGATGTTTTTAAAAAAACAGTCAAAATGTGCTCCACTCGGGCTGAAAACGCTTGTTTGGGACATTACATTAATGTTGACTATAAATCATAAACTAAGCATTTTTCAGCTGAAATAATGAATGTAGTCCTCTTAATTCTTGCTTCTAAAGCATACGCAAACAGAAATTTCAATGTAGAATGATGTTTTTAAAAAAACAGTCAAAATGTGCTCCACTCGGGCTGAAAACGCTTGTTTGGGACATTACATTAATGTTGACTATAAATCATAAACTAAGCATTTTTCAGCTGAAATAATGAATGTAGTCCTCTTAATTCTTGCTTCTAAAGCATACGCAAGCAGAAATTTCAATGTACAATGATGTTTTTAAAAAAACAGTCAAAATGTGCTCCACTCGGGCTGAAAACGCTTGTTTGGGACATTACATTAATGTTGACTATAAATCATAAACTAAGCATTTTTCAGCTGAAATAATGAATGTAGTCCTCTTAATTCTTGCTTCTAAAGCATACGCAAACAGAAATTTCAATGTAGAATGATGTTTTTAAAAAAACGGTCAAAATGTGCTCCACTCGGGCTGAAAACGCTTGTTTGGGACATTACATTAATGTTGACTATAAATCATAAACTAAGCATTTTTCAGCTGAAATAATGAATGTAGTCCTCTTAATTCTTGCTTCTAAAGCATACGCAAGCAGAAATTTCAATGTAGAATGATGTTTTTAAAAAAACGGTCAAAATGTGCTCCACTCGGGCTGAAAACGCTTGTTTGGGACATTACATTAATGTTGACTATAAATCATAAACTAAGCATTTTTCAGCTGAAATAATGAATGTAGTCCTCTTAATTCTTGCTTCTAAAGCATACGCAAACAGAAATTTCAATGTACAATGATGTTTTTAAAAAAACGGTCAAAATGTGCTCCACTCGGGCTGAAAACGCTTGTTTGGAACATTTCATTAATGTTGACTATAAATCATAAACTAAGCATTTTTCAGCTGAAATAATGAATGTAGTCCTCTTAATTCTTGCTTCTAAAGCATACGCAAGCAGAAATTTCAATGTACAATGATGTTTTTAAAAAAAACAGTCAAAATGTGCTCCACTCGGGCTGAAAACGCTGTTGGGGACATTTCATTAATGTTGACTATAAATCATAAACTAAGCATTTTTCAGCTGAAATAATGAATGTAGTCCTCTTAATTCTTGCTTCTAAAGCATACGCAAGCAGAAATTTCAATGTACAATGATGTTTTTAAAAAAACAGTCAAAATGTGCTCCACTCGGGCTGAAAACGCTGTTGGGGACATTTCATTAATGTTGACTATAAATCATAAACTAAGCATTTTTCAGCTGAAATAATGAATGTAGTCCTCTTAATTCTTGCTTCTAAAGCATACGCAAACAGAAATTTCAATGTACAATGATGTTTTTAAAAAAACGGTCAAAATGTGCTCCACTCGGGCTGAAAACGCTTGTTTGGAACATTTCATTAATGTTGACTATAAATCATAAACTAAGCATTTTTCAGCTGAAATAATGAATGTAGTCCTCTTAATTCTTGCTTCTAAAGCATACGCAAGCAGAAATTTCAATGTACAATGATGTTTTTAAAAAAACAGTCAAAATGTGCTCCACTCGGGCTGAAAACGCTTGTTTGGGACATTACATTAATGTTGACTATAAATCATAAACTAAGCATTTTTCAGCTGAAATAATGAATGTAGTCCTCTTAATTCTTGCTTCTAAAGCATACGCAAACAGAAATTTCAATGTAGAATGATGTTTTTAAAAAAACAGTCAAAATGTGCTCCACTCGGGCTGAAAACGCTTGTTTGGGACATTACATTAATGTTGACTATAAATCATAAACTAAGCATTTTTCAGCTGAAATAATGAATGTAGTCCTCTTAATTCTTGCTTCTAAAGCATACGCAAACAGAAATTTCAATGTACAATGATGTTTTTAAAAAAACGGTCAAAATGTGCTCCACTCGGGCTGAAAACGCTTGTTTGGAACATTTCATTAATGTTGACTATAAATCATAAACTAAGCATTTTTCAGCTGAAATAATGAATGTAGTCCTCTTAATTCTTGCTTCTAAAGCATACGCAAGCAGAAATTTCAATGTACAATGATGTTTTTAAAAAAAACAGTCAAAATGTGCTCCACTCGGGCTGAAAACGCTGTTGGGGACATTTCATTAATGTTGACTATAAATCATAAACTAAGCATTTTTCAGCTGAAATAATGAATGTAGTCCTCTTAATTCTTGCTTCTAAAGCATACGCAAGCAGAAATTTCAATGTACAATGATGTTTTTAAAAAAAACAGTCAAAATGTGCTCCACTCGGGCTGAAAACGCTGTTGGGGACATTACATTAATGTTGACTATAAATCATAAACTAAGCATTTTTCAGCTGAAATAATGAATGTAGTCCTCTTAATTCTTGCGTCTAAAGCATACGCAAGCAGAAATTTCAATGTACAATGATGTTTTTAAAAAAACAGTCAAAATGTGCTCCACTCGGGCTGAAAACGCTTGTTTGGGACATTACATTAATGTTGACTATAAATCATAAACTAAGCATTTTTCAGCTGAAATAATGAATGTAGTCCTCTTAATTCTTGCTTCTAAAGCATACGCAAACAGAAATTTCAATGTACAATGATGTTTTTAAAAAAACAGTCAAAATGTGCTCCACTCGGGCTGAAAACGCTGTTGGGGACATTTCATTAATGTTGACTATAAATCAAAAACTAAGCATTTTTCAGCTGAAATAATGAATGTAGTCCTCTTAATTCTTGCTTCTAAAGCATACGCAAGCAGAAATTTCAATGTACAATGATGTTTTTAAAAAAACAGTCAAAATGTGCTCCACTCGGGCTGAAAACGCTTGTTTGGGACATTACATTAATGTTGACTATAAATCATAAACTAAGCATTTTTCAGCTGAAATATTGAATGTAGTCCTCTTAATTCTTGCTTCTAAAGCATACGCAAGCAGAAATTTCAATGTACAATGATGTTTTTAAAAAAATGGTCAAAATGTGCTCCACTCGGGCTGAAAACGCTTGTTTGGAACATTTCATTAATGTTGACTATAAATCATAAACTAAGCATTTTTCAGCTGAAATAATGAATGTAGTCCTCTTAATTCTTGCTTCTAAAGCATACGCAAGCAGAAATTTCAATGTACAATGATGTTTTTAAAAAAACAGTCAAAATGTGCTCCACTCGGGCTGAAAACGCTTGTTTGGGACATTACATTAATGTTGACTATAAATCATAAACTAAGCATTTTTCAGCTGAAATAATGAATGTAGTCCTCTTAATTCTTGCTTCTAAAGCATACGCAAACAGAAATTTCAATGTACAATGATGTTTTTAAAAAAACAGTCAAAATGTGCTCCACTCGGGCTGAAAACGCTGTTGGGGACATTTCATTAATGTTGACTATAAATCAAAAACTAAGCATTTTTCAGCTGAAATAATGAATGTAGTCCTCTTAATTCTTGCTTCTAAAGCATACGCAAGCAGAAATTTCAATGTACAATGATGTTTTTAAAAAAACAGTCAAAATGTGCTCCACTCGGGCTGAAAACGCTTGTTTGGGACATTACATTAATGTTGACTATAAATCATAAACTAAGCATTTTTCAGCTGAAATATTGAATGTAGTCCTCTTAATTCTTGCTTCTAAAGCATACGCAAGCAGAAATTTCAATGTACAATGATGTTTTTAAAAAAATGGTCAAAATGTGCTCCACTCGGGCTGAAAACGCTTGTTTGGAACATTTCATTAATGTTGACTATAAATCATAAACTAAGCATTTTTCAGCTGAAATAATGAATGTAGTCCTCTTAATTCTTGCTTCTAAAGCATACGCAAGCAGAAATTTCAATGTACAATGATGTTTTTAAAAAAACAGTCAAAATGTGCTCCACTCGGGCTGAAAACGCTTGTTTGGGACATTACATTAATGTTGACTATAAATCATAAACTAAGCATTTTTCAGCTGAAATAGTGAATGTAGTCCTCTTAATTCTTGCTTCTAAAGCATACGCAAACAGAAATTTCAATGTAGAATGATGTTTTTAAAAAAACGGTCAAAATGTGCTCCACTCGGGCTGAAAACGCTTGTTTGGGACATTACATTAATGTTGACTATAAATCATAAACTAAGCATTTTTCAGCTGAAATAATGAATGTAGTCCTCTTAATTCTTGCTTCTAAAGCATACGCAAGCAGAAATTTCAATGTACAATGATGTTTTTAAAAAAATGGTCAAAATGTGCTCCACTCGGGCTGAACACGCTTGTTTGGAACATTTCATTAATGTTGACTATAAATCATAAACTAAGCATTTTTCAGCTGAAATAATGAATGTAGTCCTCTTAATTCTTGCTTCTAAAGCATACGCAAGCAGAAATTTCAATGTACAATGATGTTTTTAAAAAAAACAGTCAAAATGTGCTCCACTCGGGCTGAAAACGCTTGTTTGGAACATTTCCTTAATGTTGACTATAAATCATAAACTAAGCATTTTTCAGCTGAAATAATGAATGTAGTCCTCTTAATTCTTGCTTCTAAAGCATACGCAAGCAGAAATTTCAATGTACAATGATGTTTTTAAAAAAATGGTCAAAATGTGCTCCACTCGGGCTGAAAACGCTTGTTTGGAACATTTCATTAATGTTGACTATAAATCATAAACTAAGCATTTTTCAGCTGAAATAATGAATGTAGTCCTCTTAATTCTTGCTTCTAAAGCATACGCAAGCAGAAATTTCAATGTACAATGATGTTTTTAAAAAAACAGTCAAAATGTGCTCCACTCGGGCTGAAAACGCTTGTTTGGGACATTACATTAATGTTGACTATAAATCATAAACTAAGCATTTTTCAGCTGAAATAATGAATGTAGTCCTCTTAATTCTTGCTTCTAAAGCATACGCAAACAGAAATTTCAATGTAGAATGATGTTTTTAAAAAAACAGTCAAAATGTGCTCCACTCGGGCTGAAAACGCTTGTTTGGGACATTACATTAATGTTGACTATAAATCATAAACTAAGCATTTTTCAGCTGAAATAATGAATGTAGTCCTCTTAATTCTTGCTTCTAAAGCATACGCAAGCAGAAATTTCAATGTACAATGATGTTTTTAAAAAAACAGTCAAAATGTGCTCCACTCGGGCTGAAAACGCTTGTTTGGGACATTACATTAATGTTGACTATAAATCATAAACTAAGCATTTTTCAGCTGAAATAATGAATGTAGTCCTCTTAATTCTTGCTTCTAAAGCATACGCAAACAGAAATTTCAATGTAGAATGATGTTTTTAAAAAAACGGTCAAAATGTGCTCCACTCGGGCTGAAAACGCTTGTTTGGGACATTACATTAATGTTGACTATAAATCATAAACTAAGCATTTTTCAGCTGAAATAATGAATGTAGTCCTCTTAATTCTTGCTTCTAAAGCATACGCAAGCAGAAATTTCAATGTACAATGATGTTTTTAAAAAAACAGTCAAAATGTGCTCCACTCGGGCTGAAAACGCTTGTTTGGGACATTACATTACTGTTGACTATAAATCATAAACTAAGCATTTTTCAGCTGAAATAATGAATGTAGTCCTCTTAATTCTTGCTTCTAAAGCATACGCAAACAGAAATTTCAATGTAGAATGATGTTTTTAAAAAAACGGTCAAAATGTGCTCCACTCGGGCTGAAAACGCTTGTTTGGGACATTACATTAATGTTGACTATAAATCATAAACTAAGCATTTTTCAGCTGAAATAATGAATGTAGTCCTCTTAATTCTTGCTTCTAAAGCATACGCAAACAGAAATTTCAATGTACAATGATGTTTTTAAAAAAACGGTCAAAATGTGCTCCACTCGGGCTGAAAACGCTTGTTTGGAACATTTCATTAATGTTGACTATAAATCATAAACTAAGCATTTTTCAGCTGAAATAATGAATGTAGTCCTCTTAATTCTTGCTTCTAAAGCATACGCAAGCAGAAATTTCAATGTACAATGATGTTTTTAAAAAAAACAGTCAAAATGTGCTCCACTCGGGCTGAAAACGCTGTTGGGGACATTTCATTAATGTTGACTATAAATCATAAACTAAGCATTTTTCAGCTGAAATAATGAATGTAGTCCTCTTAATTCTTGCTTCTAAAGCATACGCAAGCAGAAATTTCAATGTACAATGATGTTTTTAAAAAAACAGTCAAAATGTGCTCCACTCGGGCTGAAAACGCTGTTGGGGACATTTCATTAATGTTGACTATAAATCATAAACTAAGCATTTTTCAGCTGAAATAATGAATGTAGTCCTCTTAATTCTTGCTTCTAAAGCATACGCAAACAGAAATTTCAATGTACAATGATGTTTTTAAAAAAACGGTCAAAATGTGCTCCACTCGGGCTGAAAACGCTTGTTTGGAACATTTCATTAATGTTGACTATAAATCATAAACTAAGCATTTTTCAGCTGAAATAATGAATGTAGTCCTCTTAATTCTTGCTTCTAAAGCATACGCAAGCAGAAATTTCAATGTACAATGATGTTTTTAAAAAAACAGTCAAAATGTGCTCCACTCGGGCTGAAAACGCTTGTTTGGGACATTACATTAATGTTGACTATAAATCATAAACTAAGCATTTTTCAGCTGAAATAATGAATGTAGTCCTCTTAATTCTTGCTTCTAAAGCATACGCAAACAGAAATTTCAATGTAGAATGATGTTTTTAAAAAAACAGTCAAAATGTGCTCCACTCGGGCTGAAAACGCTTGTTTGGGACATTACATTAATGTTGACTATAAATCATAAACTAAGCATTTTTCAGCTGAAATAATGAATGTAGTCCTCTTAATTCTTGCTTCTAAAGCATACGCAAACAGAAATTTCAATGTACAATGATGTTTTTAAAAAAACGGTCAAAATGTGCTCCACTCGGGCTGAAAACGCTTGTTTGGAACATTTCATTAATGTTGACTATAAATCATAAACTAAGCATTTTTCAGCTGAAATAATGAATGTAGTCCTCTTAATTCTTGCTTCTAAAGCATACGCAAGCAGAAATTTCAATGTACAATGATGTTTTTAAAAAAACGGTCAAAATGTGCTCCACTCGGGCTGAAAACGCTTGTTTGGGACATTACATTAATGTTGACTATAAATCATAAACTAAGCATTTTTCAGCTGAAATAATGAATGTAGTCCTCTTAATTCTTGCTTCTAAAGCATACGCAAGCAGAAATTTCAATGTACAATGATGTTTTTAAAAAAAACAGTCAAAATGTGCTCCACTCGGGCTGAAAACGCTGTTGGGGACATTACATTAATGTTGACTATAAATCATAAACTAAGCATTTTTCAGCTGAAATAATGAATGTAGTCCTCTTAATTCTTGCTTCTAAAGCATACGCAAGCAGAAATTTCAATGTACAATGATGTTTTTAAAAAAATGGTCAAAATGTGCTCCACTCGGGCTGAAAACGCTTGTTTGGAACATTTCATTAATGTTGACTATAAATCATAAACTAAGCATTTTTCAGCTGAAATAATGAATGTAGTCCTCTTAATTCTTGCTTCTAAAGCATACGCAAGCAGAAATTTCAATGTACAATGATGTTTTTAAAAAAACAGTCAAAATGTGCTCCACTCAGGCTGAAAACGCTTGTTTGGGACATTACATTAATGTTGACTATAAATCATAAACTAAGCATTTTTCAGCTGAAATAATGAATGTAGTCCTCTTAATTCTTGCTTCTAAAGCATACGCAAGCAGAAATTTCAATGTACAATGATGTTTTTAAAAAAACAGTCAAAATGTGCTCCACTCGGGCTGAAAACGCTTGTTTGGGACATTACATTAATGTTGACTATAAATCATAAACTAAGCATTTTTCAGCTGAAATAATGAATGTAGTCCTCTTAATTCTTGCTTCTAAAGCATACGCAAACAGAAATTTCAATGTAGAATGATGTTTTTAAAAAAACGGTCAAAATGTGCTCCACTCGGGCTGAAAACGCTTGTTTGGGACATTACATTAATGTTGACTATAAATCATAAACTAAGCATTTTTCAGCTGAAATAATGAATGTAGTCCTCTTAATTCTTGCTTCTAAAGCATACGCAAGCAGAAATTTCAATGTACAATGATGTTTTTAAAAAAATGGTCAAAATGTGCTCCACTCGGGCTGAAAACACTTGTTTGGAACATTTCATTAATGTTGACTATAAATCATAAACTAAGCATTTTTCAGCTGAAATAATGAATGTAGTCCTCTTAATTCTTGCTTCTAAAGCATACGCAAGCAGAAATTTCAATGTACAATGATGTTTTTAAAAAAACGGTCAAAATGTGCTCCACTCGGGCTGAAAACGCTTGTTTGGGACATTACATTAATGTTGACTATAAATCATAAACTAAGCATTTTTCAGCTGAAATAATGAATGTAGTCCTCTTAATTCTTGCTTCTAAAGCATATGCAAGCAGAAATTTCAATGTACAATGATGTTTTTAAAAAAAACAGTCAAAATGTGCTCCACTCGGGCTGAAAACGCTGTTGGGGACATTACATTAATGTTGACTATAAATCATAAACTAAGCATTTTTCAGCTGAAATAATGAATGTAGTCCTCTTAATTCTTGCTTCTAAAGCATACGCAAGCAGAAATTTCAATGTACAATGATGTTTTTAAAAAAATGGTCAAAATGTGCTCCACTCGGGCTGAAAACGCTTGTTTGGAACATTTCATTAATGTTGACTATAAATCATAAACTAAGCATTTTTCAGCTGAAATAATGAATGTAGTCCTCTTAATTCTTGCTTCTAAAGCATACGCAAGCAGAAATTTCAATGTACAATGATGTTTTTAAAAAAACAGTCAAAATGTGCTCCACTCAGGCTGAAAACGCTTGTTTGGGACATTACATTAATGTTGACTATAAATCATAAACTAAGCATTTTTCAGCTGAAATAATGAATGTAGTCCTCTTAATTCTTGCTTCTAAAGCATACGCAAACAGAAATTTCAATGTAGAATGATGTTTTTAAAAAAACGGTCAAAATGTGCTCCACTCGGGCTGAAAACGCTTGTTTGGGACATTACATTAATGTTGACTATAAATCATAAACTAAGCATTTTTCAGCTGAAATAATGAATGTAGTCCTCTTAATTCTTGCTTCTAAAGCATACGCAAACAGAAATTTCAATGTACAATGATGTTTTTAAAAAAACGGTCAAAATGTGCTCCACTCGGGCTGAAAACGCTTGTTTGGAACATTTCATTAATGTTGACTATAAATCATAAACTAAGCATTTTTCAGCTGAAATAATGAATGTAGTCCTCTTAATTCTTGCTTCTAAAGCATACGCAAGCAGAAATTTCAATGTACAATGATGTTTTTAAAAAAAACAGTCAAAATGTGCTCCACTCGGGCTGAAAACGCTGTTGGGGACATTTCATTAATGTTGACTATAAATCATAAACTAAGCATTTTTCAGCTGAAATAATGAATGTAGTCCTCTTAATTCTTGCTTCTAAAGCATACGCAAGCAGAAATTTCAATGTACAATGATGTTTTTAAAAAAACAGTCAAAATGTGCTCCACTCGGGCTGAAAACGCTGTTGGGGACATTTCATTAATGTTGACTATAAATCAAAAACTAAGCATTTTTCAGCTGAAATAATGAATGTAGTCCTCTTAATTCTTGCTTCTAAAGCATACGCAAGCAGAAATTTCAATGTACAATGATGTTTTTAAAAAAACAGTCAAAATGTGCTCCACTCGGGCTGAAAACGCTTGTTTGGGACATTACATTAATGTTGACTATAAATCATAAACTAAGCATTTTTCAGCTGAAATAATGAATGTAGTCCTCTTAATTCTTGCTTCTAAAGCATACGCAAGCAGAAATTTCAATGTACAATGATGTTTTTAAAAAAATGGTCAAAATGTGCTCCACTCGGGCTGAAAACGCTTGTTTGGAACATTTCATTAATGTTGACTATAAATCATAAACTAAGCATTTTTCAGCTGAAATAATGAATGTAGTCCTCTTAATTCTTGCTTCTAAAGCATACGCAAGCAGAAATTTCAATGTACAATGATGTTTTTAAAAAAACAGTCAAAATGTGCTCCACTCGGGCTGAAAACGCTTGTTTGGAACATTTCATTAATGTTGACTATAAATCATAAACTAAGCATTTTTCAGCTGAAATAATGAATGTAGTCCTCTTAATTCTTGCTTCTAAAGCATACGCAAGCAGAAATTTCAATGTACAATGATGTTTTTAAAAAAAACAGTCAAAATGTGCTCCACTCGGGCTGAAAACGCTTGTTTGGGACATTACATTAATATTGACTATAAATCATAAACTAAGCATTTTTCAGCTGAAATAATGAATGTAGTCCTCTTAATTCTTGCTTCTAAAGCATACGCAAGCAGAAATTTCAATGTACAATGATGTTTTTAAAAAAATGGTCAAAATGTGCTCCACTCGGGCTGAAAACGCTTGTTTGGAACATTTCATTAATGTTGACTATAAATCATAAACTAAGCATTTTTCAGCTGAAATAATGAATGTAGTCCTCTTAATTCTTGCTTCTAAAGCATACACAAGCAGAAATTTCAATGTACAATGATGTTTTTAAAAAAACAGTCAAAATGTGCTCCACTCGGGCTGAAAATGCTGTTGGGGACATTTCATTAATGTTGACTATAAATCAAAAACTAAGCATTTTTCAGCTGAAATAATGAATGTAGTCCTCTTAATTCTTGCTTCTAAAGCATACGCAAGCAGAAATTTCAATGTACAATGATGTTTTTAAAAAAACAGTCAAAATGTGCTCCACTCGGGCTGAAAACGCTGTTGGGGACATTTCATTAATGTTGACTATAAATCATAAACTAAGCATTTTTCAGCTGAAATAATGAATGTAGTCCTCTTAATTCTTGCTTCTAAAGCATAAGCAAGCAGAAATTTTAATGTACAATGATGTTTTTAAAAAAACAGTCAAAATGTGCTCCACTCGGGCTGAAAACGCTTGTTTGGGACATTACATTAATGTTGACTATAAATCATAAACTAAGCATTTTTCAGCTGAAATAATGAATGTAGTCCTCTTAATTCTTGCTTCTAAAGCATACGCAAACAGAAATTTCAATGTAGAATGATGTTTTTAAAAAAACGGTCAAAATGTGCTCCACTCGGGCTGAAAACGCTTGTTTGGAACATTTCATTAATGTTGACTATAAATCATAAACTAAGCATTTTTCAGCTGAAATAATGAATGTAGTCCTCTTAATTCTTGCTTCTAAAGCATACGCAAGCAGAAATTTCAATGTACAATGATGTTTTTAAAAAAAACAGTCAAAATGTGCTCCACTCGGGCTGAAAACGCTGTTGGGGACATTTCATTAATGTTGACTATAAATCATAAACTAAGCATTTTTCAGCTGAAATAATGAATGTAGTCCTCTTAATTCTTGCTTCTAAAGCATACGCAAGCAGAAATTTCAATGTACAATGATGTTTTTAAAAAAACAGTCAAAATGTGCTCCACTCGGGCTGAAAACGCTTGTTTGGGACATTACATTAATGTTGACTATAAATCAAAAACTAAGCATTTTTCAGCTGAAATAATGAATGTAGTCCTCTTAATTCTTGCTTCTAAAGCATACGCAAGCAGAAATGTCAATGTACAATGATGTTTTTAAAAAAATGGTCAAAATGTGCTCCACTCGGGCTGAAAACGCTTGTTTGGAACATTTCCTTAATGTTGACTATAAATCATAAACTAAGCATTTTTCAGCTGAAATAATGAATGTAGTCCTCTTAATTCTTGCTTCTAAAGCATACGCAAGCAGAAATTTCAATGTACAATGATGTTTTTAAAAAAACAGTCAAAATGTGCTCCACTCGGGCTGAAAACGCTTGTTTGGGACATTACATTAATGTTGACTATAAATCATAAACTAAGCATTTTTCAGCTGAAATAATGAATGTAGTCCTCTTAATTCTTGCTTCTAAAGCATACGCAAGCAGAAATTTCAATGTACAATGATGTTTTTAAAAAAACAGTCAAAATGTGCTCCACTCGGGCTGAAAACGCTTGTTTGGGACATTACATTAATGTTGACTATAAATCATAAACTAAGCATTTTTCAGCTGAAATAATGAATGTAGTCCTCTTAATTCTTGCTTCTAAAGCATACGCAAACAGAAATTTCAATGTAGAATGATGTTTTTAAAAAAACAGTCAAAATGTGCTCCACTCGGGCTGAAAACGCTTGTTTGGGACATTACATTAATGTTGACTATAAATCATAAACTAAGCATTTTTCAGCTGAAATAATGAATGTAGTCCTCTTAATTCTTGCTTCTAAAGCATACGCAAACAGAAATTTCAATGTACAATGATGTTTTTAAAAAAACGGTCAAAATGTGCTCCACTCGGGCTGAAAACGCTTGTTTGGGACATTACATTAATGTTGACTATAAATCATAAACTAAGCATTTTTCAGCTGAAATAATGAATGTAGTCCTCTTAATTCTTGCTTCTAAAGCATACGCAAGCAGAAATTTCAATGTACAATGATGTTTTTAAAAAAACAGTCAAAATGTGCTCCACTCGGGCTGAAAACGCTTGTTTGGGACATTACATTAATGTTGACTATAAATCATAAACTAAGCATTTTTCAGCTGAAATAATGAATGTAGTCCTCTTAATTCTTGCTTCTAAAGCATACGCAAACAGAAATTTCAATGTACAATGATGTTTTTAAAAAAACAGTCAAAATGTGCTCCACTCGGGCTGAAAACGCTGTTGGGGACATTTCATTAATGTTGACTATAAATCAAAAACTAAGCATTTTTCAGCTGAAATAATGAATGTAGTCCTCTTAATTCTTGCTTCTAAAGCATACGCAAGCAGAAATTTCAATGTACAATGATGTTTTTAAAAAAACAGTCAAAATGTGCTCCACTCGGGCTGAAAACGCTTGTTTGGGACATTACATTAATGTTGACTATAAATCATAAACTAAGCATTTTTCAGCTGAAATATTGAATGTAGTCCTCTTAATTCTTGCTTCTAAAGCATACGCAAGCAGAAATTTCAATGTACAATGATGTTTTTAAAAAAATGGTCAAAATGTGCTCCACTCGGGCTGAAAACGCTTGTTTGGAACATTTCATTAATGTTGACTATAAATCATAAACTAAGCATTTTTCAGCTGAAATAATGAATGTAGTCCTCTTAATTCTTGCTTCTAAAGCATACGCAAGCAGAAATTTCAATGTACAATGATGTTTTTAAAAAAACAGTCAAAATGTGCTCCACTCGGGCTGAAAACGCTTGTTTGGGACATTACATTAATGTTGACTATAAATCATAAACTAAGCATTTTTCAGCTGAAATAATGAATGTAGTCCTCTTAATTCTTGCTTCTAAAGCATACGCAAACAGAAATTTCAATGTACAATGATGTTTTTAAAAAAACGGTCAAAATGTGCTCCACTCGGGCTGAAAACGCTTGTTTGGAACATTTCATTAATGTTGACTATAAATCATAAACTAAGCATTTTTCAGCTGAAATAATGAATGTAGTCCTCTTAATTCTTGCTTCTAAAGCATACGCAAGCAGAAATTTCAATGTACAATGATGTTTTTAAAAAAACAGTCAAAATGTGCTCCACTCGGGCTGAAAACGCTTGTTTGGGACATTACATTAATGTTGACTATAAATCATAAACTAAGCATTTTTCAGCTGAAATAATGAATGTAGTCCTCTTAATTCTTGCTTCTAAAGCATACGCAAGCAGAAATTTCAATGTACAATGATGTTTTTAAAAAAATGGTCAAAATGTGCTCCACTCGGGCTGAAAACGCTTGTTTGGAACATTTCCTTAATGTTGACTATAAATCATAAACTAAGCATTTTTCAGCTGAAATAATGAATGTAGTCCTCTTAATTCTTGCTTCTAAAGCATACGCAAGCAGAAATTTCAATGTACAATGATGTTTTTAAAAAAACAGTCAAAATGTGCTCCACTCGGGCTGAAAACGCTTGTTTGGGACATTACATTAATGTTGACTATAAATCATAAACTAAGCATTTTTCAGCTGAAATAATGAATGTAGTCCTCTTAATTCTTGCTTCTAAAGCATACGCAAGCAGAAATTTCAATGTACAATGATGTTTTTAAAAAAACAGTCAAAATGTGCTCCACTCGGGCTGAAAACGCTTGTTTGGGACATTACATTAATGTTGACTATAAATCATAAACTAAGCATTTTTCAGCTGAAATAATGAATGTGGTCCTCTTAATTCTTGCTTCTAAAGCATACGCAAACAGAAATTTCAATGTAGAATGATGTTTTTAAAAAAACAGTCAAAATGTGCTCCACTCGGGCTGAAAACGCTTGTTTGGGACATTACATTAATGTTGACTATAAATCATAAACTAAGCATTTTTCAGCTGAAATAATGAATGTAGTCCTCTTAATTCTTGCTTCTAAAGCATACGCAAACAGAAATTTCAATGTACAATGATGTTTTTAAAAAAACGGTCAAAATGTGCTCCACTCGGGCTGAAAACGCTTGTTTGGAACATTTCATTAATGTTGACTATAAATCATAAACTAAGCATTTTTCAGCTGAAATAATGAATGTAGTCCTCTTAATTCTTGCTTCTAAAGCATACGCAAGCAGAAATTTCAATGTACAATGATGTTTTTAAAAAAAACAGTCAAAATGTGCTCCACTCGGGCTGAAAACGCTGTTGGGGACATTTCATTAATGTTGACTATAAATCATAAACTAAGCATTTTTCAGCTGAAATAATGAATGTAGTCCTCTTAATTCTTGCTTCTAAAGCATACGCAAGCAGAAATTTCAATGTACAATGATGTTTTTAAAAAAAACAGTCAAAATGTGCTCCACTCGGGCTGAAAACGCTGTTGGGGACATTACATTAATGTTGACTATAAATCATAAACTAAGCATTTTTCAGCTGAAATAATGAATGTAGTCCTCTTAATTCTTGCTTCTAAAGCATACGCAAGCAGAAATTTCAATGTACAATGATGTTTTTAAAAAAACAGTCAAAATGTGCTCCACTCGGGCTGAAAACGCTTGTTTGGGACATTACATTAATGTTGACTATAAATCATAAACTAAGCATTTTTCAGCTGAAATAATGAATGTAGTCCTCTTAATTCTTGCTTCTAAAGCATACGCAAACAGAAATTTCAATGTACAATGATGTTTTTAAAAAAAACAGTCAAAATGTGCTCCACTCGGGCTGAAAACGCTGTTGGGGACATTTCATTAATGTTGACTATAAATCAAAAACTAAGCATTTTTCAGCTGAAATAATGAATGTAGTCCTCTTAATTCTTGCTTCTAAAGCATACGCAAGCAGAAATTTCAATGTACAATGATGTTTTTAAAAAAACAGTCAAAATGTGCTCCACTCGGGCTGAAAACGCTTGTTTGGGACATTACATTAATGTTGACTATAAATCATAAACTAAGCATTTTTCAGCTGAAATATTGAATGTAGTCCTCTTAATTCTTGCTTCTAAAGCATACGCAAGCAGAAATTTCAATGTACAATGATGTTTTTAAAAAAATGGTCAAAATGTGCTCCACTCGGGCTGAAAACGCTTGTTTGGAACATTTCATTAATGTTGACTATAAATCATAAACTAAGCATTTTTCAGCTGAAATAATGAATGTAGTCCTCTTAATTCTTGCTTCTAAAGCATACGCAAGCAGAAATTTCAATGTACAATGATGTTTTTAAAAAAACAGTCAAAATGTGCTCCACTCGGGCTGAAAACGCTTGTTTGGGACATTACATTAATGTTGACTATAAATCATAAACTAAGCATTTTTCAGCTGAAATAATGAATGTAGTCCTCTTAATTCTTGCTTCTAAAGCATACGCAAACAGAAATTTCAATGTAGAATGATGTTTTTAAAAAAACGGTCAAAATGTGCTCCACTCGGGCTGAAAACGCTTGTTTGGGACATTACATTAATGTTGACTATAAATCATAAACTAAGCATTTTTCAGCTGAAATAATGAATGTAGTCCTCTTAATTCTTGCTTCTAAAGCATACGCAAGCAGAAATTTCAATGTACAATGATGTTTTTAAAAAAACAGTCAAAATGTGCTCCACTCGGGCTGAAAACGCTTGTTTGGGACATTACATTAATGTTGACTATAAATCATAAACTAAGCATTTTTCAGCTGAAATAATGAATGTAGTCCTCTTAATTCTTGCTTCTAAAGCATACGCAAGCAGAAATTTCAATGTACAATGATGTTTTTAAAAAAACAGTCAAAATGTGCTCCACTCGGGCTGAAAACGCTTGTTTGGGACATTACATTAATGTTGACTATAAATCATAAACTAAGCATTTTTCAGCTGAAATAATGAATGTAGTCCTCTTAATTCTTGCTTCTAAAGCATACGCAAACAGAAATTTCAATGTAGAATGATGTTTTTAAAAAAACGGTCAAAATGTGCTCCACTCGGGCTGAAAACGCTTGTTTGGGACATTACATTAATGTTGACTATAAATCATAAACTAAGCATTTTTCAGCTGAAATAATGAATGTAGTCCTCTTAATTCTTGCTTCTAAAGCATACGCAAGCAGAAATTTCAATGTACAATGATGTTTTTAAAAAAATGGTCAAAATGTGCTCCACTCGGGCTGAAAACACTTGTTTGGAACATTTCATTAATGTTGACTATAAATCATAAACTAAGCATTTTTCAGCTGAAATAATGAATGTAGTCCTCTTAATTCTTGCTTCTAAAGCATACGCAAGCAGAAATTTCAATGTACAATGATGTTTTTAAAAAAACGGTCAAAATGTGCTCCACTCGGGCTGAAAACGCTTGTTTGGGACATTACATTAATGTTGACTATAAATCATAAACTAAGCATTTTTCAGCTGAAATAATGAATGTAGTCCTCTTAATTCTTGCTTCTAAAGCATACGCAAGCAGAAATTTCAATGTACAATGATGTTTTTAAAAAAAACAGTCAAAATGTGCTCCACTCGGGCTGAAAACGCTGTTGGGGACATTACATTAATGTTGACTATAAATCATAAACTAAGCATTTTTCAGCTGAAATAATGAATGTAGTCCTCTTAATTCTTGCTTCTAAAGCATACGCAAGCAGAAATTTCAATGTACAATGATGTTTTTAAAAAAATGGTCAAAATGTGCTCCACTCGGGCTGAAAACGCTTGTTTGGAACATTTCATTAATGTTGACTATAAATCATAAACTAAGCATTTTTCAGCTGAAATAATGAATGTAGTCCTCTTAATTCTTGCTTCTAAAGCATACGCAAGCAGAAATTTCAATGTACAATGATGTTTTTAAAAAAACAGTCAAAATGTGCTCCACTCAGGCTGAAAACGCTTGTTTGGGACATTACATTAATGTTGACTATAAATCATAAACTAAGCATTTTTCAGCTGAAATAATGAATGTAGTCCTCTTAATTCTTGCTTCTAAAGCATACGCAAGCAGAAATTTCAATGTACAATGATGTTTTTAAAAAAACAGTCAAAATGTGCTCCACTCGGGCTGAAAACGCTTGTTTGGGACATTACATTAATGTTGACTATAAATCATAAACTAAGCATTTTTCAGCTGAAATAATGAATGTAGTCCTCTTAATTCTTGCTTCTAAAGCATACGCAAACAGAAATTTCAATGTAGAATGATGTTTTTAAAAAAACGGTCAAAATGTGCTCCACTCGGGCTGAAAACGCTTGTTTGGGACATTACATTAATGTTGACTATAAATCATAAACTAAGCATTTTTCAGCTGAAATAATGAATGTAGTCCTCTTAATTCTTGCTTCTAAAGCATACGCAAGCAGAAATTTCAATGTACAATGATGTTTTTAAAAAAATGGTCAAAATGTGCTCCACTCGGGCTGAAAACACTTGTTTGGAACATTTCATTAATGTTGACTATAAATCATAAACTAAGCATTTTTCAGCTGAAATAATGAATGTAGTCCTCTTAATTCTTGCTTCTAAAGCATACGCAAGCAGAAATTTCAATGTACAATGATGTTTTTAAAAAAACGGTCAAAATGTGCTCCACTCGGGCTGAAAACGCTTGTTTGGGACATTACATTAATGTTGACTATAAATCATAAACTAAGCATTTTTCAGCTGAAATAATGAATGTAGTCCTCTTAATTCTTGCTTCTAAAGCATATGCAAGCAGAAATTTCAATGTACAATGATGTTTTTAAAAAAAACAGTCAAAATGTGCTCCACTCGGGCTGAAAACGCTGTTGGGGACATTACATTAATGTTGACTATAAATCATAAACTAAGCATTTTTCAGCTGAAATAATGAATGTAGTCCTCTTAATTCTTGCTTCTAAAGCATACGCAAGCAGAAATTTCAATGTACAATGATGTTTTTAAAAAAATGGTCAAAATGTGCTCCACTCGGGCTGAAAACGCTTGTTTGGAACATTTCATTAATGTTGACTATAAATCATAAACTAAGCATTTTTCAGCTGAAATAATGAATGTAGTCCTCTTAATTCTTGCTTCTAAAGCATACGCAAGCAGAAATTTCAATGTAGAATGATGTTTTTAAAAAAATGGTCAAAATGTGCTCCACTCAGGCTGAAAACGCTTGTTTGGGACATTACATTAATGTTGACTATAAATCATAAACTAAGCATTTTTCAGCTGAAATAATGAATGTAGTCCTCTTAATTCTTGCTTCTAAAGCATACGCAAACAGAAATTTCAATGTAGAATGATGTTTTTAAAAAAACGGTCAAAATGTGCTCCACTCGGGCTGAAAACGCTTGTTTGGGACATTACATTAATGTTGACTATAAATCATAAACTAAGCATTTTTCAGCTGAAATAATGAATGTAGTCCTCTTAATTCTTGCTTCTAAAGCATACGCAAACAGAAATTTCAATGTACAATGATGTTTTTAAAAAAACGGTCAAAATGTGCTCCACTCGGGCTGAAAACGCTTGTTTGGAACATTTCATTAATGTTGACTATAAATCATAAACTAAGCATTTTTCAGCTGAAATAATGAATGTAGTCCTCTTAATTCTTGCTTCTAAAGCATACGCAAGCAGAAATTTCAATGTACAATGATGTTTTTAAAAAAAACAGTCAAAATGTGCTCCACTCGGGCTGAAAACGCTGTTGGGGACATTTCATTAATGTTGACTATAAATCATAAACTAAGCATTTTTCAGCTGAAATAATGAATGTAGTCCTCTTAATTCTTGCTTCTAAAGCATACGCAAGCAGAAATTTCAATGTACAATGATGTTTTTAAAAAAACAGTCAAAATGTGCTCCACTCGGGCTGAAAACGCTGTTGGGGACATTTCATTAATGTTGACTATAAATCAAAAACTAAGCATTTTTCAGCTGAAATAATGAATGTAGTCCTCTTAATTCTTGCTTCTAAAGCATACGCAAGCAGAAATTTCAATGTACAATGATGTTTTTAAAAAAACAGTCAAAATGTGCTCCACTCGGGCTGAAAACGCTTGTTTGGGACATTACATTAATGTTGACTATAAATCATAAACTAAGCATTTTTCAGCTGAAATAATGAATGTAGTCCTCTTAATTCTTGCTTCTAAAGCATACGCAAGCAGAAATTTCAATGTACAATGATGTTTTTAAAAAAATGGTCAAAATGTGCTCCACTCGGGCTGAAAACGCTTGTTTGGAACATTTCATTAATGTTGACTATAAATCATAAACTAAGCATTTTTCAGCTGAAATAATGAATGTAGTCCAATTAATTCTTGCTTCTAAAGCATACGCAAGCAGAAATTTCAATGTACAATGATGTTTTTAAAAAAACAGTCAAAATGTGCTCCACTCGGGCTGAAAATGCTGTTGGGGACATTTCATTAATGTTGACTATAAATCAAAAACTAAGCATTTTTCAGCTGAAATAATGAATGTAGTCCTCTTAATTCTTGCTTCTAAAGCATACGCAAGCAGAAATTTCAATGTACAATGATGTTTTTAAAAAAACAGTCAAAATGTGCTCCACTCGGGCTGAAAACGCTGTTGGGGACATTTCATTAATGTTGACTATAAATCATAAACTAAGCATTTTTCAGCTGAAATAATGAATGTAGTCCTCTTAATTCTTGCTTCTAAAGCATAAGCAAGCAGAAATTTTAATGTACAATGATGTTTTTAAAAAAACAGTCAAAATGTGCTCCACTCGGGCTGAAAACGCTTGTTTGGGACATTACATTAATGTTGACTATAAATCATAAACTAAGCATTTTTCAGCTGAAATAATGAATGTAGTCCTCTTAATTCTTGCTTCTAAAGCATACGCAAACAGAAATTTCAATGTAGAATGATGTTTTTAAAAAAACGGTCAAAATGTGCTCCACTCGGGCTGAAAACGCTTGTTTGGAACATTTCATTAATGTTGACTATAAATCATAAACTAAGCATTTTTCAGCTGAAATAATGAATGTAGTCCTCTTAATTCTTGCTTCTAAAGCATACGCAAGCAGAAATTTCAATGTACAATGATGTTTTTAAAAAAAACAGTCAAAATGTGCTCCACTCGGGCTGAAAACGCTGTTGGGGACATTTCATTAATGTTGACTATAAATCATAAACTAAGCATTTTTCAGCTGAAATAATGAATGTAGTCCTCTTAATTCTTGCTTCTAAAGCATACGCAAGCAGAAATTTCAATGTACAATGATGTTTTTAAAAAAACAGTCAAAATGTGCTCCACTCGGGCTGAAAACGCTTGTTTGGGACATTACATTAATGTTGACTATAAATCAAAAACTAAGCATTTTTCAGCTGAAATAATGAATGTAGTCCTCTTAATTCTTGCTTCTAAAGCATACGCAAGCAGAAATGTCAATGTACAATGATGTTTTTAAAAAAATGGTCAAAATGTGCTCCACTCGGGCTGAAAACGCTTGTTTGGAACATTTCCTTAATGTTGACTATAAATCATAAACTAAGCATTTTTCAGCTGAAATAATGAATGTAGTCCTCTTAATTCTTGCTTCTAAAGCATACGCAAGCAGAAATTTCAATGTACAATGATGTTTTTAAAAAAACAGTCAAAATGTGCTCCACTCGGGCTGAAAACGCTTGTTTGGGACATTACATTAATGTTGACTATAAATCATAAACTAAGCATTTTTCAGCTGAAATAATGAATGTAGTCCTCTTAATTCTTGCTTCTAAAGCATACGCAAGCAGAAATTTCAATGTACAATGATGTTTTTAAAAAAACAGTCAAAATGTGCTCCACTCGGGCTGAAAACGCTTGTTTGGGACATTACATTAATGTTGACTATAAATCATAAACTAAGCATTTTTCAGCTGAAATAATGAATGTAGTCCTCTTAATTCTTGCTTCTAAAGCATACGCAAACAGAAATTTCAATGTAGAATGATGTTTTTAAAAAAACGGTCAAAATGTGCTCCACTCGGGCTGAAAACGCTTGTTTGGGACATTACATTAATGTTGACTATAAATCATAAACTAAGCATTTTTCAGCTGAAATAATGAATGTAGTCCTCTTAATTCTTGCTTCTAAAGCATACGCAAGCAGAAATTTCAATGTACAATGATGTTTTTAAAAAAATGGTCAAAATGTGCTCCACTCGGGCTGAAAACACTTGTTTGGAACATTTCATTAATGTTGACTATAAATCATAAACTAAGCATTTTTCAGCTGAAATAATGAATGTAGTCCTCTTAATTCTTGCTTCTAAAGCATACGCAAGCAGAAATTTCAATGTACAATGATGTTTTTAAAAAAACGGTCAAAATGTGCTCCACTCGGGCTGAAAACGCTTGTTTGGGACATTACATTAATGTTGACTATAAATCATAAACTAAGCATTTTTCAGCTGAAATAATGAATGTAGTCCTCTTAATTCTTGCTTCTAAAGCATACGCAAGCAGAAATTTCAATGTACAATGATGTTTTTAAAAAAAACAGTCAAAATGTGCTCCACTCGGGCTGAAAACGCTGTTGGGGACATTACATTAATGTTGACTATAAATCATAAACTAAGCATTTTTCAGCTGAAATAATGAATGTAGTCCTCTTAATTCTTGCTTCTAAAGCATACGCAAGCAGAAATTTCAATGTACAATGATGTTTTTAAAAAAATGGTCAAAATGTGCTCCACTCGGGCTGAAAACGCTTGTTTGGAACATTTCATTAATGTTGACTATAAATCATAAACTAAGCATTTTTCAGCTGAAATAATGAATGTAGTCCTCTTAATTCTTGCTTCTAAAGCATACGCAAGCAGAAATTTCAATGTACAATGATGTTTTTAAAAAAACAGTCAAAATGTGCTCCACTCAGGCTGAAAACGCTTGTTTGGGACATTACATTAATGTTGACTATAAATCATAAACTAAGCATTTTTCAGCTGAAATAATGAATGTAGTCCTCTTAATTCTTGCTTCTAAAGCATACGCAAGCAGAAATTTCAATGTACAATGATGTTTTTAAAAAAACAGTCAAAATGTGCTCCACTCGGGCTGAAAACGCTTGTTTGGGACATTACATTAATGTTGACTATAAATCATAAACTAAGCATTTTTCAGCTGAAATAATGAATGTAGTCCTCTTAATTCTTGCTTCTAAAGCATACGCAAACAGAAATTTCAATGTAGAATGATGTTTTTAAAAAAACGGTCAAAATGTGCTCCACTCGGGCTGAAAACGCTTGTTTGGGACATTACATTAATGTTGACTATAAATCATAAACTAAGCATTTTTCAGCTGAAATAATGAATGTAGTCCTCTTAATTCTTGCTTCTAAAGCATACGCAAGCAGAAATTTCAATGTACAATGATGTTTTTAAAAAAATGGTCAAAATGTGCTCCACTCGGGCTGAAAACACTTGTTTGGAACATTTCATTAATGTTGACTATAAATCATAAACTAAGCATTTTTCAGCTGAAATAATGAATGTAGTCCTCTTAATTCTTGCTTCTAAAGCATACGCAAGCAGAAATTTCAATGTACAATGATGTTTTTAAAAAAACGGTCAAAATGTGCTCCACTCGGGCTGAAAACGCTTGTTTGGGACATTACATTAATGTTGACTATAAATCATAAACTAAGCATTTTTCAGCTGAAATAATGAATGTAGTCCTCTTAATTCTTGCTTCTAAAGCATATGCAAGCAGAAATTTCAATGTACAATGATGTTTTTAAAAAAAACAGTCAAAATGTGCTCCACTCGGGCTGAAAACGCTGTTGGGGACATTACATTAATGTTGACTATAAATCATAAACTAAGCATTTTTCAGCTGAAATAATGAATGTAGTCCTCTTAATTCTTGCTTCTAAAGCATACGCAAGCAGAAATTTCAATGTACAATGATGTTTTTAAAAAAATGGTCAAAATGTGCTCCACTCGGGCTGAAAACGCTTGTTTGGAACATTTCATTAATGTTGACTATAAATCATAAACTAAGCATTTTTCAGCTGAAATAATGAATGTAGTCCTCTTAATTCTTGCTTCTAAAGCATACGCAAGCAGAAATTTCAATGTAGAATGATGTTTTTAAAAAAATGGTCAAAATGTGCTCCACTCAGGCTGAAAACGCTTGTTTGGGACATTACATTAATGTTGACTATAAATCATAAACTAAGCATTTTTCAGCTGAAATAATGAATGTAGTCCTCTTAATTCTTGCTTCTAAAGCATACGCAAACAGAAATTTCAATGTAGAATGATGTTTTTAAAAAAACGGTCAAAATGTGCTCCACTCGGGCTGAAAACGCTTGTTTGGGACATTACATTAATGTTGACTATAAATCATAAACTAAGCATTTTTCAGCTGAAATAATGAATGTAGTCCTCTTAATTCTTGCTTCTAAAGCATACGCAAACAGAAATTTCAATGTACAATGATGTTTTTAAAAAAACGGTCAAAATGTGCTCCACTCGGGCTGAAAACGCTTGTTTGGAACATTTCATTAATGTTGACTATAAATCATAAACTAAGCATTTTTCAGCTGAAATAATGAATGTAGTCCTCTTAATTCTTGCTTCTAAAGCATACGCAAGCAGAAATTTCAATGTACAATGATGTTTTTAAAAAAAACAGTCAAAATGTGCTCCACTCGGGCTGAAAACGCTGTTGGGGACATTTCATTAATGTTGACTATAAATCATAAACTAAGCATTTTTCAGCTGAAATAATGAATGTAGTCCTCTTAATTCTTGCTTCTAAAGCATACGCAAGCAGAAATTTCAATGTACAATGATGTTTTTAAAAAAACAGTCAAAATGTGCTCCACTCGGGCTGAAAACGCTGTTGGGGACATTTCATTAATGTTGACTATAAATCAAAAACTAAGCATTTTTCAGCTGAAATAATGAATGTAGTCCTCTTAATTCTTGCTTCTAAAGCATACGCAAGCAGAAATTTCAATGTACAATGATGTTTTTAAAAAAACAGTCAAAATGTGCTCCACTCGGGCTGAAAACGCTTGTTTGGGACATTACATTAATGTTGACTATAAATCATAAACTAAGCATTTTTCAGCTGAAATAATGAATGTAGTCCTCTTAATTCTTGCTTCTAAAGCATACGCAAGCAGAAATTTCAATGTACAATGATGTTTTTAAAAAAATGGTCAAAATGTGCTCCACTCGGGCTGAAAACGCTTGTTTGGAACATTTCATTAATGTTGACTATAAATCATAAACTAAGCATTTTTCAGCTGAAATAATGAATGTAGTCCTCTTAATTCTTGCTTCTAAAGCATACGCAAGCAGAAATTTCAATGTACAATGATGTTTTTAAAAAAACAGTCAAAATGTGCTCCACTCGGGCTGAAAATGCTGTTGGGGACATTTCATTAATGTTGACTATAAATCAAAAACTAAGCATTTTTCAGCTGAAATAATGAATGTAGTCCTCTTAATTCTTGCTTCTAAAGCATACGCAAGCAGAAATTTCAATGTACAATGATGTTTTTAAAAAAACAGTCAAAATGTGCTCCACTCGGGCTGAAAACGCTGTTGGGGACATTTCATTAATGTTGACTATAAATCATAAACTAAGCATTTTTCAGCTGAAATAATGAATGTAGTCCTCTTAATTCTTGCTTCTAAAGCATAAGCAAGCAGAAATTTTAATGTACAATGATGTTTTTAAAAAAACAGTCAAAATGTGCTCCACTCGGGCTGAAAACGCTTGTTTGGGACATTACATTAATGTTGACTATAAATCATAAACTAAGCATTTTTCAGCTGAAATAATGAATGTAGTCCTCTTAATTCTTGCTTCTAAAGCATACGCAAACAGAAATTTCAATGTAGAATGATGTTTTTAAAAAAACGGTCAAAATGTGCTCCACTCGGGCTGAAAACGCTTGTTTGGAACATTTCATTAATGTTGACTATAAATCATAAACTAAGCATTTTTCAGCTGAAATAATGAATGTAGTCCTCTTAATTCTTGCTTCTAAAGCATACGCAAGCAGAAATTTCAATGTACAATGATGTTTTTAAAAAAAACAGTCAAAATGTGCTCCACTCGGGCTGAAAACGCTGTTGGGGACATTTCATTAATGTTGACTATAAATCATAAACTAAGCATTTTTCAGCTGAAATAATGAATGTAGTCCTCTTAATTCTTGCTTCTAAAGCATACGCAAGCAGAAATTTCAATGTACAATGATGTTTTTAAAAAAACAGTCAAAATGTGCTCCACTCGGGCTGAAAACGCTTGTTTGGGACATTACATTAATGTTGACTATAAATCAAAAACTAAGCATTTTTCAGCTGAAATAATGAATGTAGTCCTCTTAATTCTTGCTTCTAAAGCATACGCAAGCAGAAATGTCAATGTACAATGATGTTTTTAAAAAAATGGTCAAAATGTGCTCCACTCGGGCTGAAAACGCTTGTTTGGAACATTTCCTTAATGTTGACTATAAATCATAAACTAAGCATTTTTCAGCTGAAATAATGAATGTAGTCCTCTTAATTCTTGCTTCTAAAGCATACGCAAGCAGAAATTTCAATGTACAATGATGTTTTTAAAAAAACAGTCAAAATGTGCTCCACTCGGGCTGAAAACGCTTGTTTGGGACATTACATTAATGTTGACTATAAATCATAAACTAAGCATTTTTCAGCTGAAATAATGAATGTAGTCCTCTTAATTCTTGCTTCTAAAGCATACGCAAGCAGAAATTTCAATGTACAATGATGTTTTTAAAAAAACAGTCAAAATGTGCTCCACTCGGGCTGAAAACGCTTGTTTGGGACATTACATTAATGTTGACTATAAATCATAAACTAAGCATTTTTCAGCTGAAATAATGAATGTAGTCCTCTTAATTCTTGCTTCTAAAGCATACGCAAACAGAAATTTCAATGTAGAATGATGTTTTTAAAAAAACAGTCAAAATGTGCTCCACTCGGGCTGAAAACGCTTGTTTGGGACATTACATTAATGTTGACTATAAATCATAAACTAAGCATTTTTCAGCTGAAATAATGAATGTAGTCCTCTTAATTCTTGCTTCTAAAGCATACGCAAACAGAAATTTCAATGTACAATGATGTTTTTAAAAAAACGGTCAAAATGTGCTCCACTCGGGCTGAAAACGCTTGTTTGGAACATTTCATTAATGTTGACTATAAATCATAAACTAAGCATTTTTCAGCTGAAATAATGAATGTAGTCCTCTTAATTCTTGCTTCTAAAGCATACGCAAGCAGAAATTTCAATGTACAATGATGTTTTTAAAAAAAACAGTCAAAATGTGCTCCACTCGGGCTGAAAACGCTGTTGGGGACATTTCATTAATGTTGACTATAAATCATAAACTAAGCATTTTTCAGCTGAAATAATGAATGTAGTCCTCTTAATTCTTGCTTCTAAAGCATACGCAAGCAGAAATTTCAATGTACAATGATGTTTTTAAAAAAAACAGTCAAAATGTGCTCCACTCGGGCTGAAAACGCTGTTGGGGACATTACATTAATGTTGACTATAAATCATAAACTAAGCATTTTTCAGCTGAAATAATGAATGTAGTCCTCTTAATTCTTGCTTCTAAAGCATACGCAAGCAGAAATTTCAATGTACAATGATGTTTTTAAAAAAATGGTCAAAATGTGCTCCACTCGGGCTGAAAACGCTTGTTTGGAACATTTCATTAATGTTGACTATAAATCATAAACTAAGCATTTTTCAGCTGAAATAATGAATGTAGTCCTCTTAATTCTTGCTTCTAAAGCATACGCAAGCAGAAATTTCAATGTACAATGATGTTTTTAAAAAAACAGTCAAAATGTGCTCCACTCGGGCTGAAAACGCTTGTTTGGGACATTACATTAATGTTGACTATAAATCATAAACTAAGCATTTTTCAGCTGAAATAATGAATGTAGTCCTCTTAATTCTTGCTTCTAAAGCATACGCAAACAGAAATTTCAATGTAGAATGATGTTTTTAAAAAAACGGTCAAAATGTGCTCCACTCGGGCTGAAAACGCTTGTTTGGGACATTACATTAATGTTGACTATAAATCATAAACTAAGCATTTTTCAGCTGAAATAATGAATGTAGTCCTCTTAATTCTTGCTTCTAAAGCATACGCAAACAGAAATTTCAATGTACAATGATGTTTTTAAAAAAACGGTCAAAATGTGCTCCACTCGGGCTGAAAACGCTTGTTTGGAACATTTCATTAATGTTGACTATAAATCATAAACTAAGCATTTTTCAGCTGAAATAATGAATGTAGTCCTCTTAATTCTTGCTTCTAAAGCATACGCAAGCAGAAATTTCAATGTACAATGATGTTTTTAAAAAAAACAGTCAAAATGTGCTCCACTCGGGCTGAAAACGCTGTTGGGGACATTTCATTAATGTTGACTATAAATCATAAACTAAGCATTTTTCAGCTGAAATAATGAATGTAGTCCTCTTAATTCTTGCTTCTAAAGCATACGCAAGCAGAAATTTCAATGTACAATGATGTTTTTAAAAAAACAGTCAAAATGTGCTCCACTCGGGCTGAAAACGCTGTTGGGGACATTTCATTAATGTTGACTATAAATCAAAAACTAAGCATTTTTCAGCTGAAATAATGAATGTAGTCCTCTTAATTCTTGCTTCTAAAGCATACGCAAGCAGAAATTTCAATGTACAATGATGTTTTTAAAAAAACAGTCAAAATGTGCTCCACTCGGGCTGAAAACGCTTGTTTGGGACATTACATTAATGTTGACTATAAATCATAAACTAAGCATTTTTCAGCTGAAATAATGAATGTAGTCCTCTTAATTCTTGCTTCTAAAGCATACGCAAGCAGAAATTTCAATGTACAATGATGTTTTTAAAAAAATGGTCAAAATGTGCTCCACTCGGGCTGAAAACGCTTGTTTGGAACATTTCATTAATGTTGACTATAAATCATAAACTAAGCATTTTTCAGCTGAAATAATGAATGTAGTCCTCTTAATTCTTGCTTCTAAAGCATACGCAAGCAGAAATTTCAATGTACAATGATGTTTTTAAAAAAACAGTCAAAATGTGCTCCACTCGGGCTGAAAACGCTTGTTTGGAACATTTCATTAATGTTGACTATAAATCATAAACTAAGCATTTTTCAGCTGAAATAATGAATGTAGTCCTCTTAATTCTTGCTTCTAAAGCATACGCAAGCAGAAATTTCAATGTACAATGATGTTTTTAAAAAAACAGTCAAAATGTGCTCCACTCGGGCTGAAAACGCTTGTTTGGAACATTTCATTAATGTTGACTATAAATCATAAACTAAGCATTTTTCAGCTGAAATAATGAATGTAGTCCTCTTAATTCTTGCTTCTAAAGCATACGCAAACAGAAATTTCAATGTAGAATGATGTTTTTAAAAAAACGGTCAAAATGTGCTCCACTCGGGCTGAAAACGCTTGTTTGGGACATTACATTAATGTTGACTATAAATCATAAACTAAGCATTTTTCAGCTGAAATAATGAATGTAGTCCTCTTAATTCTTGCTTCTAAAGCATACGCAAGCAGAAATTTCAATGTACAATGATGTTTTTAAAAAAATGGTCAAAATGTGCTCCACTCGGGCTGAAAACGCTTGTTTGGAACATTTCATTAATGTTGACTATAAATCATAAACTAAGCATTTTTCAGCTGAAATAATGAATGTAGTCCTCTTAATTCTTGCTTCTAAAGCATACGCAAGCAGAAATTTCAATGTACAATGATGTTTTTAAAAAAACAGTCAAAATGTGCTCCACTCGGGCTGAAAACGCTTGTTTGGAACATTTCCTTAATGTTGACTATAAATCATAAACTAAGCATTTTTCAGCTGAAATAATGAATGTAGTCCTCTTAATTCTTGCTTCTAAAGCATACGCAAGCAGAAATTTCAATGTACAATGATGTTTTTAAAAAAAACAGTCAAAATGTGCTCCACTCGGGCTGAAAACGCTGTTGGGGACATTTCATTAATGTTGACTATAAATCATAAACTAAGCATTTTTCAGCTGAAATAATGAATGTAGTCCTCTTAATTCTTGCTTCTAAAGCATACGCAAGCAGAAATTTCAATGTACAATGATGTTTTTAAAAAAACAGTCAAAATGTGCTCCACTCGGGCTGAAAACGCTTGTTTGGGACATTACATTAATGTTGACTATAAATCATAAACTAAGCATTTTTCAGCTGAAATAATGAATGTAGTCCTCTTAATTCTTGCTTCTAAAGCATACGCAAAAAGAAATTTCAATGTACAATGATGTTTTTTAAAAAACGGTCAAAATGTGCTCCACTCGGGCTGAAAACGCTTGTTCGGAACATTTCCTTAATGTTGACTATAAATCATAAACTAAGCATTTTTCAGCTGAAATAATGAATGTAGTCCTCTTAATTCTTGCTTCTAAAGCATACGCAAGCAGAAATTTCAATGTACAATGATGTTTTTAAAAAAAACAGTCAAAATGCGCTCCACTCGGGCTGAAAACGCTGTTGGGGACATTTCATTAATGTTGACTACAAATCAAAAACTAAGCATTTTTCAGCTGAAATAATGAATGTAGTCCTCTTAATTCTTGCTTCTAAAGCATACGCAAGCAGAAATTTCAATGTACAATGATGTTTTTAAAAAAAGGGTCAAAATGTGCTCCACTCGGGCTGAAAACGCTTGTTTGGAACATTTCATTAATGTTGACTATAAATCATAAACTAAGCATTTTTCAGCTGAAATAATGAATGTAGTCCTCTTAATTCTTGCTTCTAAAGCATACGCAAGCAGAAATTTCAATGTACAATGATGTTTTTAAAAAAACAGTCAAAATGTGCTCCACTCGGGCTGAAAACGCTTGTTTGGGACATTACATTAATGTTGACTATAAATCATAAACTAAGCATTTTTCAGCTGAAATAATGAATGTAGTCCTCTTAATTCTTGCTTCTAAAGCATACGCAAGCAGAAATTTCAATGTACAATGATGTTTTTAAAAAAACAGTCAAAATGTGCTCCACTCGGGCTGAAAACGCTTGTTTGGAACATTTCCTTAATGTTGACTATAAATCATAAACTAAGCATTTTTCAGCTGAAATAATGAATGTAGTCCTCTTAATTCTTGCTTCTAAAGCATACGCAAGCAGAAATTTCAATGTACAATGATGTTTTTAAAAAAAACAGTCAAAATGTGCTCCACTCGGGCTGAAAACGCTGTTGGGGACATTTCATTAATGTTGACTATAAATCATAAACTAAGCATTTTTCAGCTGAAATAATGAATGTAGTCCTCTTAATTCTTGCTTCTAAAGCATACGCAAGCAGAAATTTCAATGTACAATGATGTTTTTAAAAAAACAGTCAAAATGTGCTCCACTCGGGCTGAAAACGCTTGTTTGGGACATTACATTAATGTTGACTATAAATCATAAACTAAGCATTTTTCAGCTGAAATAATGAATGTAGTCCTCTTAATTCTTGCTTCTAAAGCATACGCAAAAAGAAATTTCAATGTACAATGATGTTTTTTAAAAAACGGTCAAAATGTGCTCCACTCGGGCTGAAAACGCTTGTTCGGAACATTTCCTTAATGTTGACTATAAATCATAAACTAAGCATTTTTCAGCTGAAATAATGAATGTAGTCCTCTTAATTCTTGCTTCTAAAGCATACGCAAGCAGAAATTTCAATGTACAATGATGTTTTTAAAAAAAACAGTCAAAATGCGCTCCACTCGGGCTGAAAACGCTGTTGGGGACATTTCATTAATGTTGACTACAAATCAAAAACTAAGCATTTTTCAGCTGAAATAATGAATGTAGTCCTCTTAATTCTTGCTTCTAAAGCATACGCAAGCAGAAATTTCAATGTACAATGATGTTTTTAAAAAAAGGGTCAAAATGTGCTCCACTCGGGCTGAAAACGCTTGTTTGGAACATTTCATTAATGTTGACTATAAATCATAAACTAAGCATTTTTCAGCTGAAATAATGAATGTAGTCCTCTTAATTCTTGCTTCTAAAGCATACGCAAGCAGAAATTTCAATGTACAATGATGTTTTTAAAAAAACAGTCAAAATGTGCTCCACTCGGGCTGAAAACGCTTGTTTGGGACATTACATTAATGTTGACTATAAATCATAAACTAAGCATTTTTCAGCTGAAATAATGAATGTAGTCCTCTTAATTCTTGCTTCTAAAGCATACGCAAGCAGAAATTTCAATGTACAATGATGTTTTTAAAAAAATGGTCAAAATGTGCTCCACTCGGGCTGAAAACGCTTGTTTGGAACATTTCCTTAATGTTGACTATAAATCATAAACTAAGCATTTTTCAGCTGAAATAATGAATGTAGTCCTCTTAATTCTTGCTTCTAAAGCATACGCAAGCAGAAATTTCAATGTACAATGATGTTTTTAAAAAAACAGTCAAAATGTGCTCCACTCGGGCTGAAAACGCTTGTTTGGGACATTACATTAATGTTGACTATAAATCATAAACTAAGCATTTTTCAGCTGAAATAATGAATGTAGTCCTCTTAATTCTTGCTTCTAAAGCATACGCAAGCAGAAATTTCAATGTACAATGATGTTTTTAAAAAAACAGTCAAAATGTGCTCCACTCGGGCTGAAAACGCTTGTTTGGGACATTACATTAATGTTGACTATAAATCATAAACTAAGCATTTTTCAGCTGAAATAATGAATGTGGTCCTCTTAATTCTTGCTTCTAAAGCATACGCAAACAGAAATTTCAATGTAGAATGATGTTTTTAAAAAAACAGTCAAAATGTGCTCCACTCGGGCTGAAAACGCTTGTTTGGGACATTACATTAATGTTGACTATAAATCATAAACTAAGCATTTTTCAGCTGAAATAATGAATGTAGTCCTCTTAATTCTTGCTTCTAAAGCATACGCAAACAGAAATTTCAATGTACAATGATGTTTTTAAAAAAACGGTCAAAATGTGCTCCACTCGGGCTGAAAACGCTTGTTTGGAACATTTCATTAATGTTGACTATAAATCATAAACTAAGCATTTTTCAGCTGAAATAATGAATGTAGTCCTCTTAATTCTTGCTTCTAAAGCATACGCAAGCAGAAATTTCAATGTACAATGATGTTTTTAAAAAAAACAGTCAAAATGTGCTCCACTCGGGCTGAAAACGCTGTTGGGGACATTTCATTAATGTTGACTATAAATCATAAACTAAGCATTTTTCAGCTGAAATAATGAATGTAGTCCTCTTAATTCTTGCTTCTAAAGCATACGCAAGCAGAAATTTCAATGTACAATGATGTTTTTAAAAAAAACAGTCAAAATGTGCTCCACTCGGGCTGAAAACGCTGTTGGGGACATTACATTAATGTTGACTATAAATCATAAACTAAGCATTTTTCAGCTGAAATAATGAATGTAGTCCTCTTAATTCTTGCTTCTAAAGCATACGCAAGCAGAAATTTCAATGTACAATGATGTTTTTAAAAAAACAGTCAAAATGTGCTCCACTCGGGCTGAAAACGCTTGTTTGGGACATTACATTAATGTTGACTATAAATCATAAACTAAGCATTTTTCAGCTGAAATAATGAATGTAGTCCTCTTAATTCTTGCTTCTAAAGCATACGCAAACAGAAATTTCAATGTACAATGATGTTTTTAAAAAAACAGTCAAAATGTGCTCCACTCGGGCTGAAAACGCTGTTGGGGACATTTCATTAATGTTGACTATAAATCAAAAACTAAGCATTTTTCAGCTGAAATAATGAATGTAGTCCTCTTAATTCTTGCTTCTAAAGCATACGCAAGCAGAAATTTCAATGTACAATGATGTTTTTAAAAAAACAGTCAAAATGTGCTCCACTCGGGCTGAAAACGCTTGTTTGGGACATTACATTAATGTTGACTATAAATCATAAACTAAGCATTTTTCAGCTGAAATATTGAATGTAGTCCTCTTAATTCTTGCTTCTAAAGCATACGCAAGCAGAAATTTCAATGTACAATGATGTTTTTAAAAAAATGGTCAAAATGTGCTCCACTCGGGCTGAAAACGCTTGTTTGGAACATTTCATTAATGTTGACTATAAATCATAAACTAAGCATTTTTCAGCTGAAATAATGAATGTAGTCCTCTTAATTCTTGCTTCTAAAGCATACGCAAGCAGAAATTTCAATGTACAATGATGTTTTTAAAAAAACAGTCAAAATGTGCTCCACTCGGGCTGAAAACGCTTGTTTGGGACATTACATTAATGTTGACTATAAATCATAAACTAAGCATTTTTCAGCTGAAATAATGAATGTAGTCCTCTTAATTCTTGCTTCTAAAGCATACGCAAACAGAAATTTCAATGTAGAATGATGTTTTTAAAAAAACGGTCAAAATGTGCTCCACTCGGGCTGAAAACGCTTGTTTGGGACATTACATTAATGTTGACTATAAATCATAAACTAAGCATTTTTCAGCTGAAATAATGAATGTAGTCCTCTTAATTCTTGCTTCTAAAGCATACGCAAGCAGAAATTTCAATGTACAATGATGTTTTTAAAAAAACAGTCAAAATGTGCTCCACTCGGGCTGAAAACGCTTGTTTGGGACATTACATTAATGTTGACTATAAATCATAAACTAAGCATTTTTCAGCTGAAATAATGAATGTAGTCCTCTTAATTCTTGCTTCTAAAGCATACGCAAGCAGAAATTTCAATGTACAATGATGTTTTTAAAAAAACAGTCAAAATGTGCTCCACTCGGGCTGAAAACGCTTGTTTGGGACATTACATTAATGTTGACTATAAATCATAAACTAAGCATTTTTCAGCTGAAATAATGAATGTAGTCCTCTTAATTCTTGCTTCTAAAGCATACGCAAACAGAAATTTCAATGTAGAATGATGTTTTTAAAAAAACGGTCAAAATGTGCTCCACTCGGGCTGAAAACGCTTGTTTGGGACATTACATTAATGTTGACTATAAATCATAAACTAAGCATTTTTCAGCTGAAATAATGAATGTAGTCCTCTTAATTCTTGCTTCTAAAGCATACGCAAGCAGAAATTTCAATGTACAATGATGTTTTTAAAAAAAATGGTCAAAATGTGCTCCACTCGGGCTGAAAACACTTGTTTGGAACATTTCATTAATGTTGACTATAAATCATAAACTAAGCATTTTTCAGCTGAAATAATGAATGTAGTCCTCTTAATTCTTGCTTCTAAAGCATACGCAAGCAGAAATTTCAATGTACAATGATGTTTTTAAAAAAACGGTCAAAATGTGCTCCACTCGGGCTGAAAACGCTTGTTTGGGACATTACATTAATGTTGACTATAAATCATAAACTAAGCATTTTTCAGCTGAAATAATGAATGTAGTCCTCTTAATTCTTGCTTCTAAAGCATACGCAAGCAGAAATTTCAATGTACAATGATGTTTTTAAAAAAAACAGTCAAAATGTGCTCCACTCGGGCTGAAAACGCTGTTGGGGACATTACATTAATGTTGACTATAAATCATAAACTAAGCATTTTTCAGCTGAAATAATGAATGTAGTCCTCTTAATTCTTGCTTCTAAAGCATACGCAAGCAGAAATTTCAATGTACAATGATGTTTTTAAAAAAATGGTCAAAATGTGCTCCACTCGGGCTGAAAACGCTTGTTTGGAACATTTCATTAATGTTGACTATAAATCATAAACTAAGCATTTTTCAGCTGAAATAATGAATGTAGTCCTCTTAATTCTTGCTTCTAAAGCATACGCAAGCAGAAATTTCAATGTAAAATGATGTTTTTAAAAAAACAGTCAAAATGTGCTCCACTCAGGCTGAAAACGCTTGTTTGGGACATTACATTAATGTTGACTATAAATCATAAACTAAGCATTTTTCAGCTGAAATAATGAATGTAGTCCTCTTAATTCTTGCTTCTAAAGCATACGCAAGCAGAAATTTCAATGTACAATGATGTTTTTAAAAAAACAGTCAAAATGTGCTCCACTCGGGCTGAAAACGCTTGTTTGGGACATTACATTAATGTTGACTATAAATCATAAACTAAGCATTTTTCAGCTGAAATAATGAATGTAGTCCTCTTAATTCTTGCTTCTAAAGCATACGCAAACAGAAATTTCAATGTAGAATGATGTTTTTAAAAAAACGGTCAAAATGTGCTCCACTCGGGCTGAAAACGCTTGTTTGGGACATTACATTAATGTTGACTATAAATCATAAACTAAGCATTTTTCAGCTGAAATAATGAATGTAGTCCTCTTAATTCTTGCTTCTAAAGCATACGCAAGCAGAAATTTCAATGTACAATGATGTTTTTAAAAAAATGGTCAAAATGTGCTCCACTCGGGCTGAAAACACTTGTTTGGAACATTTCATTAATGTTGACTATAAATCATAAACTAAGCATTTTTCAGCTGAAATAATGAATGTAGTCCTCTTAATTCTTGCTTCTAAAGCATACGCAAGCAGAAATTTCAATGTACAATGATGTTTTTAAAAAAACGGTCAAAATGTGCTCCACTCGGGCTGAAAACGCTTGTTTGGGACATTACATTAATGTTGACTATAAATCATAAACTAAGCATTTTTCAGCTGAAATAATGAATGTAGTCCTCTTAATTCTTGCTTCTAAAGCATATGCAAGCAGAAATTTCAATGTACAATGATGTTTTTAAAAAAAACAGTCAAAATGTGCTCCACTCGGGCTGAAAACGCTGTTGGGGACATTACATTAATGTTGACTATAAATCATAAACTAAGCATTTTTCAGCTGAAATAATGAATGTAGTCCTCTTAATTCTTGCTTCTAAAGCATACGCAAGCAGAAATTTCAATGTACAATGATGTTTTTAAAAAAATGGTCAAAATGTGCTCCACTCGGGCTGAAAACGCTTGTTTGGAACATTTCATTAATGTTGACTATAAATCATAAACTAAGCATTTTTCAGCTGAAATAATGAATGTAGTCCTCTTAATTCTTGCTTCTAAAGCATACGCAAGCAGAAATTTCAATGTACAATGATGTTTTTAAAAAAACAGTCAAAATGTGCTCCACTCAGGCTGAAAACGCTTGTTTGGGACATTACATTAATGTTGACTATAAATCATAAACTAAGCATTTTTCAGCTGAAATAATGAATGTAGTCCTCTTAATTCTTGCTTCTAAAGCATACGCAAACAGAAATTTCAATGTAGAATGATGTTTTTAAAAAAACGGTCAAAATGTGCTCCACTCGGGCTGAAAACGCTTGTTTGGGACATTACATTAATGTTGACTATAAATCATAAACTAAGCATTTTTCAGCTGAAATAATGAATGTAGTCCTCTTAATTCTTGCTTCTAAAGCATACGCAAACAGAAATTTCAATGTACAATGATGTTTTTAAAAAAACGGTCAAAATGTGCTCCACTCGGGCTGAAAACGCTTGTTTGGAACATTTCATTAATGTTGACTATAAATCATAAACTAAGCATTTTTCAGCTGAAATAATGAATGTAGTCCTCTTAATTCTTGCTTCTAAAGCATACGCAAGCAGAAATTTCAATGTACAATGATGTTTTTAAAAAAAACAGTCAAAATGTGCTCCACTCGGGCTGAAAACGCTGTTGGGGACATTTCATTAATGTTGACTATAAATCATAAACTAAGCATTTTTCAGCTGAAATAATGAATGTAGTCCTCTTAATTCTTGCTTCTAAAGCATACGCAAGCAGAAATTTCAATGTACAATGATGTTTTTAAAAAAACAGTCAAAATGTGCTCCACTCGGGCTGAAAACGCTGTTGGGGACATTTCATTAATGTTGACTATAAATCAAAAACTAAGCATTTTTCAGCTGAAATAATGAATGTAGTCCTCTTAATTCTTGCTTCTAAAGCATACGCAAGCAGAAATTTCAATGTACAATGATGTTTTTAAAAAAACAGTCAAAATGTGCTCCACTCGGGCTGAAAACGCTTGTTTGGGACATTACATTAATGTTGACTATAAATCATAAACTAAGCATTTTTCAGCTGAAATAATGAATGTAGTCCTCTTAATTCTTGCTTCTAAAGCATACGCAAGCAGAAATTTCAATGTACAATGATGTTTTTAAAAAAATGGTCAAAATGTGCTCCACTCGGGCTGAAAACGCTTGTTTGGAACATTTCATTAATGTTGACTATAAATCATAAACTAAGCATTTTTCAGCTGAAATAATGAATGTAGTCCTCTTAATTCTTGCTTCTAAAGCATACGCAAGCAGAAATTTCAATGTACAATGATGTTTTTAAAAAAACAGTCAAAATGTGCTCCACTCGGGCTGAAAATGCTGTTGGGGACATTTCATTAATGTTGACTATAAATCAAAAACTAAGCATTTTTCAGCTGAAATAATGAATGTAGTCCTCTTAATTCTTGCTTCTAAAGCATACGCAAGCAGAAATTTCAATGTACAATGATGTTTTTAAAAAAACAGTCAAAATGTGCTCCACTCGGGCTGAAAACGCTGTTGGGGACATTTCATTAATGTTGACTATAAATCATAAACTAAGCATTTTTCAGCTGAAATAATGAATGTAGTCCTCTTAATTCTTGCTTCTAAAGCATAAGCAAGCAGAAATTTTAATGTACAATGATGTTTTTAAAAAAACAGTCAAAATGTGCTCCACTCGGGCTGAAAACGCTTGTTTGGGACATTACATTAATGTTGACTATAAATCATAAACTAAGCATTTTTCAGCTGAAATAATGAATGTAGTCCTCTTAATTCTTGCTTCTAAAGCATACGCAAACAGAAATTTCAATGTAGAATGATGTTTTTAAAAAAACGGTCAAAATGTGCTCCACTCGGGCTGAAAACGCTTGTTTGGAACATTTCATTAATGTTGACTATAAATCATAAACTAAGCATTTTTCAGCTGAAATAATGAATGTAGTCCTCTTAATTCTTGCTTCTAAAGCATACGCAAGCAGAAATTTCAATGTACAATGATGTTTTTAAAAAAAACAGTCAAAATGTGCTCCACTCGGGCTGAAAACGCTGTTGGGGACATTTCATTAATGTTGACTATAAATCATAAACTAAGCATTTTTCAGCTGAAATAATGAATGTAGTCCTCTTAATTCTTGCTTCTAAAGCATACGCAAGCAGAAATTTCAATGTACAATGATGTTTTTAAAAAAACAGTCAAAATGTGCTCCACTCGGGCTGAAAACGCTTGTTTGGGACATTACATTAATGTTGACTATAAATCAAAAACTAAGCATTTTTCAGCTGAAATAATGAATGTAGTCCTCTTAATTCTTGCTTCTAAAGCATACGCAAGCAGAAATGTCAATGTACAATGATGTTTTTAAAAAAATGGTCAAAATGTGCTCCACTCGGGCTGAAAACGCTTGTTTGGAACATTTCCTTAATGTTGACTATAAATCATAAACTAAGCATTTTTCAGCTGAAATAATGAATGTAGTCCTCTTAATTCTTGCTTCTAAAGCATACGCAAGCAGAAATTTCAATGTACAATGATGTTTTTAAAAAAACAGTCAAAATGTGCTCCACTCGGGCTGAAAACGCTTGTTTGGGACATTACATTAATGTTGACTATAAATCATAAACTAAGCATTTTTCAGCTGAAATAATGAATGTAGTCCTCTTAATTCTTGCTTCTAAAGCATACGCAAGCAGAAATTTCAATGTACAATGATGTTTTTAAAAAAACAGTCAAAATGTGCTCCACTCGGGCTGAAAACGCTTGTTTGGGACATTACATTAATGTTGACTATAAATCATAAACTAAGCATTTTTCAGCTGAAATAATGAATGTAGTCCTCTTAATTCTTGCTTCTAAAGCATACGCAAACAGAAATTTCAATGTAGAATGATGTTTTTAAAAAAACAGTCAAAATGTGCTCCACTCGGGCTGAAAACGCTTGTTTGGGACATTACATTAATGTTGACTATAAATCATAAACTAAGCATTTTTCAGCTGAAATAATGAATGTAGTCCTCTTAATTCTTGCTTCTAAAGCATACGCAAACAGAAATTTCAATGTACAATGATGTTTTTAAAAAAACGGTCAAAATGTGCTCCACTCGGGCTGAAAACGCTTGTTTGGAACATTTCATTAATGTTGACTATAAATCATAAACTAAGCATTTTTCAGCTGAAATAATGAATGTAGTCCTCTTAATTCTTGCTTCTAAAGCATACGCAAGCAGAAATTTCAATGTACAATGATGTTTTTAAAAAAAACAGTCAAAATGTGCTCCACTCGGGCTGAAAACGCTGTTGGGGACATTTCATTAATGTTGACTATAAATCATAAACTAAGCATTTTTCAGCTGAAATAATGAATGTAGTCCTCTTAATTCTTGCTTCTAAAGCATACGCAAGCAGAAATTTCAATGTACAATGATGTTTTTAAAAAAAACAGTCAAAATGTGCTCCACTCGGGCTGAAAACGCTGTTGGGGACATTACATTAATGTTGACTATAAATCATAAACTAAGCATTTTTCAGCTGAAATAATGAATGTAGTCCTCTTAATTCTTGCTTCTAAAGCATACGCAAGCAGAAATTTCAATGTACAATGATGTTTTTAAAAAAATGGTCAAAATGTGCTCCACTCGGGCTGAAAACGCTTGTTTGGAACATTTCATTAATGTTGACTATAAATCATAAACTAAGCATTTTTCAGCTGAAATAATGAATGTAGTCCTCTTAATTCTTGCTTCTAAAGCATACGCAAGCAGAAATTTCAATGTACAATGATGTTTTTAAAAAAACAGTCAAAATGTGCTCCACTCGGGCTGAAAACGCTTGTTTGGGACATTACATTAATGTTGACTATAAATCATAAACTAAGCATTTTTCAGCTGAAATAATGAATGTAGTCCTCTTAATTCTTGCTTCTAAAGCATACGCAAACAGAAATTTCAATGTAGAATGATGTTTTTAAAAAAACGGTCAAAATGTGCTCCACTCGGGCTGAAAACGCTTGTTTGGGACATTACATTAATGTTGACTATAAATCATAAACTAAGCATTTTTCAGCTGAAATAATGAATGTAGTCCTCTTAATTCTTGCTTCTAAAGCATACGCAAACAGAAATTTCAATGTACAATGATGTTTTTAAAAAAACGGTCAAAATGTGCTCCACTCGGGCTGAAAACGCTTGTTTGGAACATTTCATTAATGTTGACTATAAATCATAAACTAAGCATTTTTCAGCTGAAATAATGAATGTAGTCCTCTTAATTCTTGCTTCTAAAGCATACGCAAGCAGAAATTTCAATGTACAATGATGTTTTTAAAAAAAACAGTCAAAATGTGCTCCACTCGGGCTGAAAACGCTGTTGGGGACATTTCATTAATGTTGACTATAAATCATAAACTAAGCATTTTTCAGCTGAAATAATGAATGTAGTCCTCTTAATTCTTGCTTCTAAAGCATACGCAAGCAGAAATTTCAATGTACAATGATGTTTTTAAAAAAACAGTCAAAATGTGCTCCACTCGGGCTGAAAACGCTGTTGGGGACATTTCATTAATGTTGACTATAAATCAAAAACTAAGCATTTTTCAGCTGAAATAATGAATGTAGTCCTCTTAATTCTTGCTTCTAAAGCATACGCAAGCAGAAATTTCAATGTACAATGATGTTTTTAAAAAAACAGTCAAAATGTGCTCCACTCGGGCTGAAAACGCTTGTTTGGGACATTACATTAATGTTGACTATAAATCATAAACTAAGCATTTTTCAGCTGAAATAATGAATGTAGTCCTCTTAATTCTTGCTTCTAAAGCATACGCAAGCAGAAATTTCAATGTACAATGATGTTTTTAAAAAAATGGTCAAAATGTGCTCCACTCGGGCTGAAAACGCTTGTTTGGAACATTTCATTAATGTTGACTATAAATCATAAACTAAGCATTTTTCAGCTGAAATAATGAATGTAGTCCTCTTAATTCTTGCTTCTAAAGCATACGCAAGCAGAAATTTCAATGTACAATGATGTTTTTAAAAAAACAGTCAAAATGTGCTCCACTCGGGCTGAAAACGCTTGTTTGGAACATTTCATTAATGTTGACTATAAATCATAAACTAAGCATTTTTCAGCTGAAATAATGAATGTAGTCCTCTTAATTCTTGCTTCTAAAGCATACGCAAGCAGAAATTTCAATGTACAATGATGTTTTTAAAAAAACAGTCAAAATGTGCTCCACTCGGGCTGAAAACGCTTGTTTGGAACATTTCATTAATGTTGACTATAAATCATAAACTAAGCATTTTTCAGCTGAAATAATGAATGTAGTCCTCTTAATTCTTGCTTCTAAAGCATACGCAAACAGAAATTTCAATGTAGAATGATGTTTTTAAAAAAACGGTCAAAATGTGCTCCACTCGGGCTGAAAACGCTTGTTTGGGACATTACATTAATGTTGACTATAAATCATAAACTAAGCATTTTTCAGCTGAAATAATGAATGTAGTCCTCTTAATTCTTGCTTCTAAAGCATACGCAAGCAGAAATTTCAATGTACAATGATGTTTTTAAAAAAATGGTCAAAATGTGCTCCACTCGGGCTGAAAACGCTTGTTTGGAACATTTCATTAATGTTGACTATAAATCATAAACTAAGCATTTTTCAGCTGAAATAATGAATGTAGTCCTCTTAATTCTTGCTTCTAAAGCATACGCAAGCAGAAATTTCAATGTACAATGATGTTTTTAAAAAAACAGTCAAAATGTGCTCCACTCGGGCTGAAAACGCTTGTTTGGAACATTTCCTTAATGTTGACTATAAATCATAAACTAAGCATTTTTCAGCTGAAATAATGAATGTAGTCCTCTTAATTCTTGCTTCTAAAGCATACGCAAGCAGAAATTTCAATGTACAATGATGTTTTTAAAAAAAACAGTCAAAATGTGCTCCACTCGGGCTGAAAACGCTGTTGGGGACATTTCATTAATGTTGACTATAAATCATAAACTAAGCATTTTTCAGCTGAAATAATGAATGTAGTCCTCTTAATTCTTGCTTCTAAAGCATACGCAAGCAGAAATTTCAATGTACAATGATGTTTTTAAAAAAACAGTCAAAATGTGCTCCACTCGGGCTGAAAACGCTTGTTTGGGACATTACATTAATGTTGACTATAAATCATAAACTAAGCATTTTTCAGCTGAAATAATGAATGTAGTCCTCTTAATTCTTGCTTCTAAAGCATACGCAAAAAGAAATTTCAATGTACAATGATGTTTTTTAAAAAACGGTCAAAATGTGCTCCACTCGGGCTGAAAACGCTTGTTCGGAACATTTCCTTAATGTTGACTATAAATCATAAACTAAGCATTTTTCAGCTGAAATAATGAATGTAGTCCTCTTAATTCTTGCTTCTAAAGCATACGCAAGCAGAAATTTCAATGTACAATGATGTTTTTAAAAAAAACAGTCAAAATGCGCTCCACTCGGGCTGAAAACGCTGTTGGGGACATTTCATTAATGTTGACTACAAATCAAAAACTAAGCATTTTTCAGCTGAAATAATGAATGTAGTCCTCTTAATTCTTGCTTCTAAAGCATACGCAAGCAGAAATTTCAATGTACAATGATGTTTTTAAAAAAAGGGTCAAAATGTGCTCCACTCGGGCTGAAAACGCTTGTTTGGAACATTTCATTAATGTTGACTATAAATCATAAACTAAGCATTTTTCAGCTGAAATAATGAATGTAGTCCTCTTAATTCTTGCTTCTAAAGCATACGCAAGCAGAAATTTCAATGTACAATGATGTTTTTAAAAAAACGGTCAAAATGTGCTCCACTCGGGCTGAAAACGCTTGTTTGGAACATTTCCTTAATGTTGACTATAAATCATAAACTAAGCATTTTTCAGCTGAAATAATGAATGTAGTCCTCTTAATTCTTGCTTCTAAAGCATACGCAAGCAGAAATTTCAATGTACAATGATGTTTTTAAAAAAAACAGTCAAAATGCGCTCCACTCGGGCTGAAAACGCTGTTGGGGACATTTCATTAATGTTGACTACAAATCAAAAACTAAGCATTTTTCAGCTGAAATAATGAATGTAGTCCTCTTAATTCTTGCTTCTAAAGCATACGCAAGCAGAAATTTCAATGTACAATGATGTTTTTAAAAAAAGGGTCAAAATGTGCTCCACTCGGGCTGAAAACGCTTGTTCGGAACATTTCCTTAATGTTGACTATAAATCATAAACTAAGCATTTTTCAGCTGAAATAATGAATGTAGTCCTCTTAATTCTTGCTTCTAAAGCATACGCAAGCAGAAATTTCAATGTACAATGATGTTTTTAAAAAAAACAGTCAAAATGTGCTCCACTCGGGCTGAAAACGCTGTTGGGGACATTTCATTAATGTTGACTACAAATCAAAAACTAAGCATTTTTCAGCTGAAATAATGAATGTAGTCCTCTTAATTCTTGCTTCTAAAGCATTCGCAAGCAGAAATTTCAATGTACAATGATGTTTTTAAAAAAACAGTCAAAATGTGCTCCACTCGGGCTGAAAACGCTGTTGGGGACATTTCATTAATGTTGACTATAAATCATAAACTAAGCATTTTTCAGCTGAAATAATGAATGTAGTCCTCTTAATTCTTGCTTCTAAAGCATACGCAAGCAGAAATTTCAATGTACAATGATGTTTTTAAAAAAACAGTCAAAATGTGCTCCACTCGGGCTGAAAACGCTTGTTTGGGACATGACATTAATGTTGACTATAAATCATAAACTAAGCATTTTTCAGCTGAAATAATGAATGTAGTCCTCTTAATTCTTGCTTCTAAAGCATACGCAAACAGAAATTTCAATGTACAATGATGTTTTTTAAAAAACGGTCAAAATGTGCTCCACTCGGGCTGAAAACGCTTGTTCGGAACATTTCCTTAATGTTGACTATAAATCATACACTAAGCATTTTTCAGCTGAAATAATGAATGTAGTCCTCTTAATTCTTGCTTCTAAAGCATACGCAAGCAGAAATTTCAATGTACAATGATGTTTTTAAAAAAAACAGTCAAAATGCGCTCCACTCGGGCTGAAAACGCTGTTGGGGACATTTCATTAATGTTGACTACAAATCAAAAACTAAGCATTTTTCAGCTGAAATAATGAATGTAGTCCTCTTAATTCTTGCTTCTAAAGCATACGCAAGCAGAAATTTCAATGTACAATGATGTTTTTAAAAAAAGGGTCAAAATGTGCTCCACTCGGGCTGAAAACGCTTGTTTGGAACATTTCATTAATGTTGACTATAAATCATAAACTAAGCATTTTTCAGCTGAAATAATGAATGTAGTCCTCTTAATTCTTGCTTCTAAAGCATACGCAAGCAGAAATTTCAATGTACAATGATGTTTTTAAAAAAACAGTCAAAATGTGCTCCACTCGGGCTGAAAACGCTTGTTTGGGACATGACATTAATGTTGACTATAAATCATAAACTAAGCATTTTTCAGCTGAAATAATGAATGTAGTCCTCTTAATTCTTGCTTCTAAAGCATACGCAAGCAGAAATTTCAATGTACAATGATGTTTTTAAAAAAACAGTCAAAATGTGCTCCACTCGGGCTGAAAACGCTTGTTTGGGACATTACATTAATGTTAACTATAAATCATAAACTAAGCATTTTTCAGCTGAAATAATGAATGTAGTCCTCTTAATTCTTGCTTCTAAAGCATAGGCAAAAAGAAATTTCAATGTACAATGATGTTTTTTAAAAAACGGTCAAAATGTGCTCCACTCGGGCTGAAAACGCTTGTTCGGAACATTTCCTTAATGTTGACTATAAATCATAAACTAAGCATTTTTCAGCTGAAATAATGAATGTAGTCCTCTTAATTCTTGCTTCTAAAGCATACGCAAGCAGAAATTTCAATGTACAATGATGTTTTTAAAAAAAACAGTCAAAATGCGCTCCACTCGGGCTGAAAACGCTGTTGGGGACATTTCATTAATGTTGACTACAAATCAAAAACTAAGCATTTTTCAGCTGAAATAATGAAAGTAGTCCTCTTAATTCTTGCTTCTAAAGCATACGCAAGCAGAAATTTCAATGTACAATGATGTTTTTAAAAAAAACAGTCAAAATGTGCTCCACTCGGGCTGAAAACGCTGTTGGGGACATTTCATTAATGTTGACTACAAATCAAAAACTAAGCATTTTTCAGCTGAAATAATGAATGTAGTCCTCTTAATTCTTGCTTCTAAAGCATACGCAAGCAGAAATTTCAATGTACAATGATGTTTTTAAAAAAACAGTCAAAATGTGCTCCACTCGGGCTGAAAACGCTGTTGGGGACATTTCATTAATGTTGACTACAAATCAAAAACTAAGCATTTTTCAGCTGAAATAATGAATGTAGTCCTCTTAATTCTTGCTTCTAAAGCATACGCAAGCAGAAATTTCAATGTACAATGATGTTTTTAAAAAAAGGATCAAAATGTGCTCCACTCGGGCTGAAAACGCTTGTTTGGAACATTTCATTAATGTTGACTATAAATCATAAACTAAGCATTTTTCAGCTGAAATAATGAATGTAGTCCTCTTAATTCTTGCTTCTAAAGCATACGCAAGCAGAAATTTCAATGTACAATGATGTTTTTAAAAAAACAGTCAAAATGTGCTCCACTCGGGCTGAAAACGCTTGTTTGGGACATGACATTAATGTTGACTATAAATCATAAACTAAGCATTTTTCAGCTGAAATAATGAATGTAGTCCTCTTAATTCTTGCTTCTAAAGCATACGCAAGCAGAAATTTCAATGTACAATGATGTTTTTAAAAAAACAGTCAAAATGTGCTCCACTCGGGCTGAAAACGCTTGTTTGGGACATTACATTAATGTTAACTATAAATCATAAACTAAGCATTTTTCAGCTGAAATAATGAATGTAGTCCTCTTAATTCTTGCTTCTAAAGCATACGCAAAAAGAAATTTCAATGTACAATGATGTTTTTTAAAAAACGGTCAAAATGTGCTCCACTCGGGCTGAAAACGCTTGTTCGGAACATTTCCTTAATGTTGACTATAAATCATAAACTAAGCATTTTTCAGCTGAAATAATGAATGTAGTCCTCTTAATTCTTGCTTCTAAAGCATACGCAAGCAGAAATTTCAATGTACAATGATGTTTTTAAAAAAAACAGTCAAAATGCGCTCCACTCGGGCTGAAAACGCTGTTGGGGACATTTCATTAATGTTGACTACAAATCAAAAACTAAGCATTTTTCAGCTGAAATAATGAAAGTAGTCCTCTTAATTCTTGCTTCTAAAGCATACGCAAGCAGAAATTTCAATGTACAATGATGTTTTTAAAAAAAACAGTCAAAATGTGCTCCACTCGGGCTGAAAACGCTGTTGGGGACATTTCATTAATGTTGACTACAAATCAAAAACTAAGCATTTTTCAGCTGAAATAATGAATGTAGTCCTCTTAATTCTTGCTTCTAAAGCATTCGCAAGCAGAAATTTCAATGTACAATGATGTTTTTAAAAAAACAGTCAAAATGTGCTCCACTCGGGCTGAAAACGCTGTTGGGGACATTTCATTAATGTTGACTATAAATCATTAACTAAGCATTTTTCAGCTGAAATAATGAATGTAGTCCTCTTAATTCTTGCTTCTAAAGCATACGCAAGCAGAAATTTCAATGTACAATGATGTTTTTAAAAAAACGGTCAAAATGTGCTCCACTCGGGCTGAAAACGCTTGTTTGGAACATTTCCTTAATGTTGACTATAAATCATAAACTAAGCATTTTTCAGCTGAAATAATGAATGTAGTCCTCTTAATTCTTGCTTCTAAAGCATACGCAAGCAGAAATTTCAATGTACAATGATGTTTTTAAAAAAAACAGTCAAAATGCGCTCCACTCGGGCTGAAAACGCTGTTGGGGACATTTCATTAATGTTGACTACAAATCAAAAACTAAGCATTTTTCAGCTGAAATAATGAATGTAGTCCTCTTAATTCTTGCTTCTAAAGCATACGCAAGCAGAAATTTCAATGTACAATGATGTTTTTAAAAAAAGGGTCAAAATGTGCTCCACTCGGGCTGAAAACGCTTGTTTGGAACATTTCATTAATGTTGACTATAAATCATAAACTAAGCATTTTTCAGCTGAAATAATGAATGTAGTCCTCTTAATTCTTGCTTCTAAAGCATACGCAAGCAGAAATTTCAATGTACAATGATGTTTTTAAAAAAACAGTCAAAATGTGCTCCACTCGGGCTGAAAACGCTTGTTTGGGACATGACATTAATGTTGACTATAAATCATAAACTAAGCATTTTTCAGCTGAAATAATGAATGTAGTCCTCTTAATTCTTGCTTCTAAAGCATACGCAAAAAGAAATTTCAATGTACAATGATGTTTTTTAAAAAACGGTCAAAATGTGCTCCACTCGGGCTGAAAACGCTTGTTCGGAACATTTCCTTAATGTTGACTATAAATCATAAACTAAGCATTTTTCAGCTGAAATAATGAATGTAGTCCTCTTAATTCTTGCTTCTAAAGCATACGCAAGCAGAAATTTCAATGTACAATGATGTTTTTAAAAAAAACAGTCAAAATGCGCTCCACTCGGGCTGAAAACGCTGTTGGGGACATTTCATTAATGTTGACTACAAATCAAAAACTAAGCATTTTTCAGCTGAAATAATGAATGTAGTCCTCTTAATTCTTGCTTCTAAAGCATACGCAAGCAGAAATTTCAATGTACAATGATGTTTTTAAAAAAGGGTCAAAATGTGCTCCACTCGGGCTGAAAACGCTTGTTTGGAACATTTCATTAATGTTGACTATAAATCATAAACTAAGCATTTTTCAGCTGAAATAATGAATGTAGTCCTCTTAATTCTTGCTTCTAAAGCATACGCAAGCAGAAATTTCAATGTACAATGATGTTTTTAAAAAAACAGTCAAAATGTGCTCCACTCGGGCTGAAAAAGCTTGTTTGGGACATGACATTAATGTTGACTATAAATCATAAACTAAGCATTTTTCAGCTGAAATAATGAATGTAGTCCTCTTAATTCTTGCTTCTAAAGCATACGCAAGCAGAAATTTCAATGTACAATGATGTTTTTAAAAAAACAGTCAAAATGTGCTCCACTCGGGCTGAAAACGCTTGTTTGGGACATTACATTAATGTTAACTATAAATCTTAAACTAAGCATTTTTCAGCTGAAATAATGAATGTAGTCCTCTTAATTCTTGCTTCTAAAGCATACGCAAAAAGAAATTTCAATGTACAATGATGTTTTTTAAAAAACGGTCAAAATGTGCTCCACTCGGGCTGAAAACGCTTGTTCGGAACATTTCCTTAATGTTGACTATAAATCATAAACTAAGCATTTTTCAGCTGAAATAATGAATGTAGTCCTCTTAATTCTTGCTTCTAAAGCATACGCAAGCAGAAATTTCAATGTACAATGATGTTTTTAAAAAAAACAGTCAAAATGCGCTCCACTCGGGCTGAAAACGCTGTTGGGGACATTTCATTAATGTTGACTACAAATCAAAAACTAAGCATTTTTCAGCTGAAATAATGAATGTAGTCCTCTTAATTCTTGCTTCTAAAGCATACGCAAGCAGAAATTTCAATGTACAATGATGTTTTTAAAAAAAGGGTCAAAATGTGCTCCACTCGGGCTGAAAACGCTTGTTTGGAACATTTCATTAATGTTGACTATAAATCATAAACTAAGCATTTTTCAGCTGAAATAATGAATGTAGTCCTCTTAATTCTTGCTTCTAAAGCATACGCAAGCAGAAATTTCAATGTACAATGATGTTTTTAAAAAAACAGTCAAAATGTGCTCCACTCAGGCTGAAAACGCTTGTTTGGGACATGACATTAATGTTGACTATAAATCATAAACTAAGCATTTTTCAGCTGAAATAATGAATGTAGTCCTCTTAATTCTTGCTTCTAAAGCATACGCAAGCAGAAATTTCAATGTACAATGATGTTTTTAAAAAAACAGTCAAAATGCGCTCCACTCGGGCTGAAAACGCTGTTGGGGACATTTCATTAATGTTGACTACAAATCAAAAACTAAGCATTTTTCAGCTGAAATAATGAATGTAGTCCTCTTAATTCTTGCTTCTAAAGCATACGCAAACAGAAATTTCAATGTACAATGATGTTTTTAAAAAAACGGTCAAAATGTGCTCCACTCGGGCTGAAAACGCTTGTTTGGGACATTACATTAATGTTGACTATAAATCATAAACTAAGCATTTTTCAGCTGAAATAATGAATGTAGTCCTCTTAATTCTTGCTTCTAAAGCATACGCAAGCAGAAATTTCAATGTACAATGATGTTTTTAAAAAAACGGTCAAAATGTGCTCCACTCGGGCTGAAAACGCTTGTTTGGGACATTACATTAATGTTGACTATAAATCAAAAACTAAGCATTTTTCAGCTGAAATAATGAATGTAGTCCTCTTAATTCTTGCTTCTAAAGCATACGCAAGCAGAAATTTCAATGTACAATGATGTTTTTAAAAAAAACAGTCAAAATGTGCTCCACTCGGGCTGAAAACGCTGTTGGGGACATTACATTAATGTTGACTATAAATCATAAACTAAGCATTTTTCAGCTGAAATAATGAATGTAGTCCTCTTAATTCTTGCTTCTAAAGCATACGCAAGCAGAAATTTCAATGTACAATGATGTTTTTAAAAAAATGGTCAAAATGTGCTCCACTCGGGCTGAAAACGCTTGTTTGGAACATTTCATTAATGTTGACTATAAATCATAAACTAAGCATTTTTCAGCTGAAATAATGAATGTAGTCCTCTTAATTCTTGCTTCTAAAGCATACGCAAGCAGAAATTTCAATGTACAATGATGTTTTTAAAAAAACAGTCAAAATGTGCTCCACTCAGGCTGAAAACGCTTGTTTGGGACATTACATTAATGTTGACTATAAATCATAAACTAAGCATTTTTCAGCTGAAATAATGAATGTAGTCCTCTTAATTCTTGCTTCTAAAGCATACGCAAACAGAAATTTCAATGTAGAATGATGTTTTTAAAAAAACGGTCAAAATGTGCTCCACTCGGGCTGAAAACGCTTGTTTGGGACATTACATTAATGTTGACTATAAATCATAAACTAAGCATTTTTCAGCTGAAATAATGAATGTAGTCCTCTTAATTCTTGCTTCTAAAGCATACGCAAACAGAAATTTCAATGTACAATGATGTTTTTAAAAAAAACAGTCAAAATGCGCTCCACTCGGGCTGAAAACGCTGTTGGGGACATTTCATTAATGTTGACTACAAATCAAAAACTAAGCATTTTTCAGCTGAAATAATGAAAGTAGTCCTCTTAATTCTTGCTTCTAAAGCATACGCAAGCAGAAATTTCAATGTACAATGATGTTTTTAAAAAAAACAGTCAAAATGTGCTCCACTCGGGCTGAAAACGCTGTTGGGGACATTTCATTAATGTTGACTACAAATCAAAAACTAAGCATTTTTCAGCTGAAATAATGAATGTAGTCCTCTTAATTCTTGCTTCTAAAGCATACGCAAGCAGAAATTTCAATGTACAATGATGTTTTTAAAAAAACAGTCAAAATGTGCTCCACTCGGGCTGAAAACGCTGTTGGGGACATTTCATTAATGTTGACTACAAATCAAAAACTAAGCATTTTTCAGCTGAAATAATGAATGTAGTCCTCTTAATTCTTGCTTCTAAAGCATACGCAAGCAGAAATTTCAATGTACAATGATGTTTTTAAAAAAAGGATCAAAATGTGCTCCACTCGGGCTGAAAACGCTTGTTTGGAACATTTCATTAATGTTGACTATAAATCATAAACTAAGCATTTTTCAGCTGAAATAATGAATGTAGTCCTCTTAATTCTTGCTTCTAAAGCATACGCAAGCAGAAATTTCAATGTACAATGATGTTTTTAAAAAAACAGTCAAAATGTGCTCCACTCGGGCTGAAAACGCTTGTTTGGGACATGACATTAATGTTGACTATAAATCATAAACTAAGCATTTTTCAGCTGAAATAATGAATGTAGTCCTCTTAATTCTTGCTTCTAAAGCATACGCAAGCAGAAATTTCAATGTACAATGATGTTTTTAAAAAAACAGTCAAAATGTGCTCCACTCGGGCTGAAAACGCTTGTTTGGGACATTACATTAATGTTAACTATAAATCATAAACTAAGCATTTTTCAGCTGAAATAATGAATGTAGTCCTCTTAATTCTTGCTTCTAAAGCATACGCAAAAAGAAATTTCAATGTACAATGATGTTTTTTAAAAAACGGTCAAAATGTGCTCCACTCGGGCTGAAAACGCTTGTTCGGAACATTTCCTTAATGTTGACTATAAATCATAAACTAAGCATTTTTCAGCTGAAATAATGAATGTAGTCCTCTTAATTCTTGCTTCTAAAGCATACGCAAGCAGAAATTTCAATGTACAATGATGTTTTTAAAAAAAACAGTCAAAATGCGCTCCACTCGGGCTGAAAACGCTGTTGGGGACATTTCATTAATGTTGACTACAAATCAAAAACTAAGCATTTTTCAGCTGAAATAATGAAAGTAGTCCTCTTAATTCTTGCTTCTAAAGCATACGCAAGCAGAAATTTCAATGTACAATGATGTTTTTAAAAAAAACAGTCAAAATGTGCTCCACTCGGGCTGAAAACGCTGTTGGGGACATTTCATTAATGTTGACTACAAATCAAAAACTAAGCATTTTTCAGCTGAAATAATGAATGTAGTCCTCTTAATTCTTGCTTCTAAAGCATTCGCAAGCAGAAATTTCAATGTACAATGATGTTTTTAAAAAAACAGTCAAAATGTGCTCCACTCGGGCTGAAAACGCTGTTGGGGACATTTCATTAATGTTGACTATAAATCATTAACTAAGCATTTTTCAGCTGAAATAATGAATGTAGTCCTCTTAATTCTTGCTTCTAAAGCATACGCAAGCAGAAATTTCAATGTACAATGATGTTTTTAAAAAAACGGTCAAAATGTGCTCCACTCGGGCTGAAAACGCTTGTTTGGAACATTTCCTTAATGTTGACTATAAATCATAAACTAAGCATTTTTCAGCTGAAATAATGAATGTAGTCCTCTTAATTCTTGCTTCTAAAGCATACGCAAGCAGAAATTTCAATGTACAATGATGTTTTTAAAAAAAACAGTCAAAATGCGCTCCACTCGGGCTGAAAACGCTGTTGGGGACATTTCATTAATGTTGACTACAAATCAAAAACTAAGCATTTTTCAGCTGAAATAATGAATGTAGTCCTCTTAATTCTTGCTTCTAAAGCATACGCAAGCAGAAATTTCAATGTACAATGATGTTTTTAAAAAAAGGGTCAAAATGTGCTCCACTCGGGCTGAAAACGCTTGTTTGGAACATTTCATTAATGTTGACTATAAATCATAAACTAAGCATTTTTCAGCTGAAATAATGAATGTAGTCCTCTTAATTCTTGCTTCTAAAGCATACGCAAGCAGAAATTTCAATGTACAATGATGTTTTTAAAAAAACAGTCAAAATGTGCTCCACTCGGGCTGAAAACGCTTGTTTGGGACATGACATTAATGTTGACTATAAATCATAAACTAAGCATTTTTCAGCTGAAATAATGAATGTAGTCCTCTTAATTCTTGCTTCTAAAGCATACGCAAAAAGAAATTTCAATGTACAATGATGTTTTTTAAAAAACGGTCAAAATGTGCTCCACTCGGGCTGAAAACGCTTGTTCGGAACATTTCCTTAATGTTGACTATAAATCATAAACTAAGCATTTTTCAGCTGAAATAATGAATGTAGTCCTCTTAATTCTTGCTTCTAAAGCATACGCAAGCAGAAATTTCAATGTACAATGATGTTTTTAAAAAAAACAGTCAAAATGCGCTCCACTCGGGCTGAAAACGCTGTTGGGGACATTTCATTAATGTTGACTACAAATCAAAAACTAAGCATTTTTCAGCTGAAATAATGAATGTAGTCCTCTTAATTCTTGCTTCTAAAGCATACGCAAGCAGAAATTTCAATGTACAATGATGTTTTTAAAAAAGGGTCAAAATGTGCTCCACTCGGGCTGAAAACGCTTGTTTGGAACATTTCATTAATGTTGACTATAAATCATAAACTAAGCATTTTTCAGCTGAAATAATGAATGTAGTCCTCTTAATTCTTGCTTCTAAAGCATACGCAAGCAGAAATTTCAATGTACAATGATGTTTTTAAAAAAACAGTCAAAATGTGCTCCACTCGGGCTGAAAAAGCTTGTTTGGGACATGACATTAATGTTGACTATAAATCATAAACTAAGCATTTTTCAGCTGAAATAATGAATGTAGTCCTCTTAATTCTTGCTTCTAAAGCATACGCAAGCAGAAATTTCAATGTACAATGATGTTTTTAAAAAAACAGTCAAAATGTGCTCCACTCGGGCTGAAAACGCTTGTTTGGGACATTACATTAATGTTAACTATAAATCTTAAACTAAGCATTTTTCAGCTGAAATAATGAATGTAGTCCTCTTAATTCTTGCTTCTAAAGCATACGCAAAAAGAAATTTCAATGTACAATGATGTTTTTTAAAAAACGGTCAAAATGTGCTCCACTCGGGCTGAAAACGCTTGTTCGGAACATTTCCTTAATGTTGACTATAAATCATAAACTAAGCATTTTTCAGCTGAAATAATGAATGTAGTCCTCTTAATTCTTGCTTCTAAAGCATACGCAAGCAGAAATTTCAATGTACAATGATGTTTTTAAAAAAAACAGTCAAAATGCGCTCCACTCGGGCTGAAAACGCTGTTGGGGACATTTCATTAATGTTGACTACAAATCAAAAACTAAGCATTTTTCAGCTGAAATAATGAATGTAGTCCTCTTAATTCTTGCTTCTAAAGCATACGCAAGCAGAAATTTCAATGTACAATGATGTTTTTAAAAAAAGGGTCAAAATGTGCTCCACTCGGGCTGAAAACGCTTGTTTGGAACATTTCATTAATGTTGACTATAAATCATAAACTAAGCATTTTTCAGCTGAAATAATGAATGTAGTCCTCTTAATTCTTGCTTCTAAAGCATACGCAAGCAGAAATTTCAATGTACAATGATGTTTTTAAAAAAACAGTCAAAATGTGCTCCACTCAGGCTGAAAACGCTTGTTTGGGACATGACATTAATGTTGACTATAAATCATAAACTAAGCATTTTTCAGCTGAAATAATGAATGTAGTCCTCTTAATTCTTGCTTCTAAAGCATACGCAAGCAGAAATTTCAATGTACAATGATGTTTTTAAAAAAACAGTCAAAATGCGCTCCACTCGGGCTGAAAACGCTGTTGGGGACATTTCATTAATGTTGACTACAAATCAAAAACTAAGCATTTTTCAGCTGAAATAATGAATGTAGTCCTCTTAATTCTTGCTTCTAAAGCATACGCAAACAGAAATTTCAATGTACAATGATGTTTTTAAAAAAACGGTCAAAATGTGCTCCACTCGGGCTGAAAACGCTTGTTTGGGACATTACATTAATGTTGACTATAAATCATAAACTAAGCATTTTTCAGCTGAAATAATGAATGTAGTCCTCTTAATTCTTGCTTCTAAAGCATACGCAAGCAGAAATTTCAATGTACAATGATGTTTTTAAAAAAACGGTCAAAATGTGCTCCACTCGGGCTGAAAACGCTTGTTTGGGACATTACATTAATGTTGACTATAAATCAAAAACTAAGCATTTTTCAGCTGAAATAATGAATGTAGTCCTCTTAATTCTTGCTTCTAAAGCATACGCAAGCAGAAATTTCAATGTACAATGATGTTTTTAAAAAAAACAGTCAAAATGTGCTCCACTCGGGCTGAAAACGCTGTTGGGGACATTACATTAATGTTGACTATAAATCATAAACTAAGCATTTTTCAGCTGAAATAATGAATGTAGTCCTCTTAATTCTTGCTTCTAAAGCATACGCAAGCAGAAATTTCAATGTACAATGATGTTTTTAAAAAAATGGTCAAAATGTGCTCCACTCGGGCTGAAAACGCTTGTTTGGAACATTTCATTAATGTTGACTATAAATCATAAACTAAGCATTTTTCAGCTGAAATAATGAATGTAGTCCTCTTAATTCTTGCTTCTAAAGCATACGCAAGCAGAAATTTCAATGTACAATGATGTTTTTAAAAAAACAGTCAAAATGTGCTCCACTCAGGCTGAAAACGCTTGTTTGGGACATTACATTAATGTTGACTATAAATCATAAACTAAGCATTTTTCAGCTGAAATAATGAATGTAGTCCTCTTAATTCTTGCTTCTAAAGCATACGCAAACAGAAATTTCAATGTAGAATGATGTTTTTAAAAAAACGGTCAAAATGTGCTCCACTCGGGCTGAAAACGCTTGTTTGGGACATTACATTAATGTTGACTATAAATCATAAACTAAGCATTTTTCAGCTGAAATAATGAATGTAGTCCTCTTAATTCTTGCTTCTAAAGCATACGCAAACAGAAATTTCAATGTACAATGATGTTTTTAAAAAAACGGTCAAAATGTGCTCCACTCGGGCTGAAAACGCTTGTTTGGAACATTTCATTAATGTTGACTATAAATCATAAACTAAGCATTTTTCAGCTGAAATAATGAATGTAGTCCTCTTAATTCTTGCTTCTAAAGCATACGCAAGCAGAAATTTCAATGTACAATGATGTTTTTAAAAAAAACAGTCAAAATGTGCTCCACTCGGGCTGAAAACGCTGTTGGGGACATTTCATTAATGTTGACTATAAATCATAAACTAAGCATTTTTCAGCTGAAATAATGAATGTAGTCCTCTTAATTCTTGCTTCTAAAGCATACGCAAGCAGAAATTTCAATGTACAATGATGTTTTTAAAAAAACAGTCAAAATGTGCTCCACTCGGGCTGAAAACGCTGTTGGGGACATTTCATTAATGTTGACTATAAATCAAAAACTAAGCATTTTTCAGCTGAAATAATGAATGTAGTCCTCTTAATTCTTGCTTCTAAAGCATACGCAAGCAGAAATTTCAATGTACAATGATGTTTTTAAAAAAACAGTCAAAATGTGCTCCACTCGGGCTGAAAACGCTTGTTTGGGACATTACATTAATGTTGACTATAAATCATAAACTAAGCATTTTTCAGCTGAAATAATGAATGTAGTCCTCTTAATTCTTGCTTCTAAAGCATACGCAAGCAGAAATTTCAATGTACAATGATGTTTTTAAAAAAATGGTCAAAATGTGCTCCACTCGGGCTGAAAACGCTTGTTTGGAACATTTCATTAATGTTGACTATAAATCATAAACTAAGCATTTTTCAGCTGAAATAATGAATGTAGTCCTCTTAATTCTTGCTTCTAAAGCATACGCAAGCAGAAATTTCAATGTACAATGATGTTTTTAAAAAAACAGTCAAAATGTGCTCCACTCGGGCTGAAAACGCTTGTTTGGAACATTTCATTAATGTTGACTATAAATCATAAACTAAGCATTTTTCAGCTGAAATAATGAATGTAGTCCTCTTAATTCTTGCTTCTAAAGCATACGCAAGCAGAAATTTCAATGTACAATGATGTTTTTAAAAAAACAGTCAAAATGTGCTCCACTCGGGCTGAAAACGCTTGTTTGGGACATTACATTAATGTTGACTATAAATCATAAACTAAGCATTTTTCAGCTGAAATAATGAATGTAGTCCTCTTAATTCTTGCTTCTAAAGCATACGCAAGCAGAAATTTCAATGTACAATGATGTTTTTAAAAAAATGGTCAAAATGTGCTCCACTCGGGCTGAAAACGCTTGTTTGGAACATTTCATTAATGTTGACTATAAATCATAAACTAAGCATTTTTCAGCTGAAATAATGAATGTAGTCCTCTTAATTCTTGCTTCTAAAGCATACGCAAGCAGAAATTTCAATGTACAATGATGTTTTTAAAAAAACAGTCAAAATGTGCTCCACTCGGGCTGAAAATGCTGTTGGGGACATTTCATTAATGTTGACTATAAATCAAAAACTAAGCATTTTTCAGCTGAAATAATGAATGTAGTCCTCTTAATTCTTGCTTCTAAAGCATACGCAAGCAGAAATTTCAATGTACAATGATGTTTTTAAAAAAACAGTCAAAATGTGCTCCACTCGGGCTGAAAACGCTGTTGGGGACATTTCATTAATGTTGACTATAAATCATAAACTAAGCATTTTTCAGCTGAAATAATGAATGTAGTCCTCTTAATTCTTGCTTCTAAAGCATAAGCAAGCAGAAATTTTAATGTACAATGATGTTTTTAAAAAAACAGTCAAAATGTGCTCCACTCGGGCTGAAAACGCTTGTTTGGGACATTACATTAATGTTGACTATAAATCATAAACTAAGCATTTTTCAGCTGAAATAATGAATGTAGTCCTCTTAATTCTTGCTTCTAAAGCATACGCAAGCAGAAATGTCAATGTACAATGATGTTTTTAAAAAAATGGTCAAAATGTGCTCCACTCGGGCTGAAAACGCTTGTTTGGAACATTTCCTTAATGTTGACTATAAATCATAAACTAAGCATTTTTCAGCTGAAATAATGAATGTAGTCCTCTTAATTCTTGCTTCTAAAGCATACGCAAGCAGAAATTTCAATGTACAATGATGTTTTTAAAAAAACAGTCAAAATGTGCTCCACTCGGGCTGAAAACGCTTGTTTGGGACATTACATTAATGTTGACTATAAATCATAAACTAAGCATTTTTCAGCTGAAATAATGAATGTAGTCCTCTTAATTCTTGCTTCTAAAGCATACGCAAGCAGAAATTTCAATGTACAATGATGTTTTTAAAAAAACAGTCAAAATGTGCTCCACTCGGGCTGAAAACGCTTGTTTGGGACATTACATTAATGTTGACTATAAATCATAAACTAAGCATTTTTCAGCTGAAATAATGAATGTAGTCCTCTTAATTCTTGCTTCTAAAGCATACGCAAACAGAAATTTCAATGTAGAATGATGTTTTTAAAAAAACAGTCAAAATGTGCTCCACTCGGGCTGAAAACGCTTGTTTGGGACATTACATTAATGTTGACTATAAATCATAAACTAAGCATTTTTCAGCTGAAATAATGAATGTAGTCCTCTTAATTCTTGCTTCTAAAGCATACGCAAACAGAAATTTCAATGTACAATGATGTTTTTAAAAAAACGGTCAAAATGTGCTCCACTCGGGCTGAAAACGCTTGTTTGGAACATTTCATTAATGTTGACTATAAATCATAAACTAAGCATTTTTCAGCTGAAATAATGAATGTAGTCCTCTTAATTCTTGCTTCTAAAGCATACGCAAGCAGAAATTTCAATGTACAATGATGTTTTTAGAAAAAACAGTCAAAATGCGCTCCACTCGGGCTGAAAACGCTGTTGGGGACATTTCATTAATGTTGACTACAAATCAAAAACTAAGCATTTTTCAGCTGAAATAATGAATGTAGTCCTCTTAATTCTTGCTTCTAAAGCATACGCAAGCAGAAATTTCAATGTACAATGATGTTTTTAAAAAAAGGGTCAAAATGTGCTCCACTCGGGCTGAAAACGCTTGTTTGGAACATTTCATTAATGTTGACTATAAATCATAAACTAAGCATTTTTCAGCTGAAATAATGAATGTAGTCCTCTTAATTCTTGCTTCTAAAGCATACGCAAGCAGAAATTTCAATGTGCAATGATGTTTTTAAAAAAACAGTCAAAATGTGCTCCACTCGGGCTGAAAACGCTGTTGGGGACATTACATTAATGTTGACTATAAATCATAAACTAAGCATTTTTCAGCTGAAATAATGAATGTAGTCCTCTTAATTCTTGCTTCTAAAGCATACGCAAGCAGAAATTTCAATGTACAATGATGTTTTTAAAAAAATGGTCAAAATGTGCTCCACTCGGGCTGAAAACGCTTGTTTGGAACATTTCATTAATGTTGACTATAAATCATAAACTAAGCATTTTTCAGCTGAAATAATGAATGTAGTCCTCTTAATTCTTGCTTCTAAAGCATACGCAAGCAGAAATTTCAATGTACAATGATGTTTTTAAAAAAACAGTCAAAATGTGCTCCACTCGGGCTGAAAACGCTTGTTTGGGACATTACATTAATGTTGACTATAAATCATAAACTAAGCATTTTTCAGCTGAAATAATGAATGTAGTCCTCTTAATTCTTGCTTCTAAAGCATACGCAAGCAGAAATTTCAATGTACAATGATGTTTTTAAAAAAACAGTCAAAATGTGCTCCACTCGGGCTGAAAACGCTGTTGGGGACATTTCATTAATGTTGACTATAAATCAAAAACTAAGCATTTTTCAGCTGAAATAATGAATGTAGTCCTCTTAATTCTTGCTTCTAAAGCATACGCAAGCAGAAATTTCAATGTACAATGATGTTTTTAAAAAAACAGTCAAAATGTGCTCCACTCGGGCTGAAAACGCTTGTTTGGGACATTACATTAATGTTGACTATAAATCATAAACTAAGCATTTTTCAGCTGAAATAATGAATGTAGTCCTCTTAATTCTTGCTTCTAAAGCATACGCAAGCAGAAATTTCAATGTACAATGATGTTTTTAAAAAAATGGTCAAAATGTGCTCCACTCGGGCTGAAAACGCTTGTTTGGAACATTTCATTAATGTTGACTATAAATCATAAACTAAGCATTTTTCAGCTGAAATAATGAATGTAGTCCTCTTAATTCTTGCTTCTAAAGCATACGCAAGCAGAAATTTCAATGTACAATGATGTTTTTAAAAAAACAGTCAAAATGTGCTCCACTCGGGCTGAAAACGCTTGTTTGGAACATTTCATTAATGTTGACTATAAATCATAAACTAAGCATTTTTCAGCTGAAATAATGAATGTAGTCCTCTTAATTCTTGCTTCTAAAGCATACGCAAGCAGAAATTTCAATGTACAATGATGTTTTTAAAAAAACAGTCAAAATGTGCTCCACTCGGGCTGAAAACGCTTGTTTGGGACATTACATTAATGTTGACTATAAATCATAAACTAAGCATTTTTCAGCTGAAATAATGAATGTAGTCCTCTTAATTCTTGCTTCTAAAGCATACGCAAGCAGAAATTTCAATGTACAATGATGTTTTTAAAAAAATGGTCAAAATGTGCTCCACTCGGGCTGAAAACGCTTGTTTGGAACATTTCATTAATGTTGACTATAAATCATAAACTAAGCATTTTTCAGCTGAAATAATGAATGTAGTCCTCTTAATTCTTGCTTCTAAAGCATACGCAAGCAGAAATTTCAATGTACAATGATGTTTTTAAAAAAACAGTCAAAATGTGCTCCACTCGGGCTGAAAATGCTGTTGGGGACATTTCATTAATGTTGACTATAAATCAAAAACTAAGCATTTTTCAGCTGAAATAATGAATGTAGTCCTCTTAATTCTTGCTTCTAAAGCATACGCAAGCAGAAATTTCAATGTACAATGATGTTTTTAAAAAAACAGTCAAAATGTGCTCCACTCGGGCTGAAAACGCTGTTGGGGACATTTCATTAATGTTGACTATAAATCATAAACTAAGCATTTTTCAGCTGAAATAATGAATGTAGTCCTCTTAATTCTTGCTTCTAAAGCATAAGCAAGCAGAAATTTTAATGTACAATGATGTTTTTAAAAAAACAGTCAAAATGTGCTCCACTCGGGCTGAAAACGCTTGTTTGGGACATTACATTAATGTTGACTATAAATCATAAACTAAGCATTTTTCAGCTGAAATAATGAATGTAGTCCTCTTAATTCTTGCTTCTAAAGCATACGCAAGCAGAAATGTCAATGTACAATGATGTTTTTAAAAAAATGGTCAAAATGTGCTCCACTCGGGCTGAAAACGCTTGTTTGGAACATTTCCTTAATGTTGACTATAAATCATAAACTAAGCATTTTTCAGCTGAAATAATGAATGTAGTCCTCTTAATTCTTGCTTCTAAAGCATACGCAAGCAGAAATTTCAATGTACAATGATGTTTTTAAAAAAACAGTCAAAATGTGCTCCACTCGGGCTGAAAACGCTTGTTTGGGACATTACATTAATGTTGACTATAAATCATAAACTAAGCATTTTTCAGCTGAAATAATGAATGTAGTCCTCTTAATTCTTGCTTCTAAAGCATACGCAAGCAGAAATTTCAATGTACAATGATGTTTTTAAAAAAACAGTCAAAATGTGCTCCACTCGGGCTGAAAACGCTTGTTTGGGACATTACATTAATGTTGACTATAAATCATAAACTAAGCATTTTTCAGCTGAAATAATGAATGTAGTCCTCTTAATTCTTGCTTCTAAAGCATACGCAAACAGAAATTTCAATGTAGAATGATGTTTTTAAAAAAACAGTCAAAATGTGCTCCACTCGGGCTGAAAACGCTTGTTTGGGACATTACATTAATGTTGACTATAAATCATAAACTAAGCATTTTTCAGCTGAAATAATGAATGTAGTCCTCTTAATTCTTGCTTCTAAAGCATACGCAAACAGAAATTTCAATGTACAATGATGTTTTTAAAAAAACGGTCAAAATGTGCTCCACTCGGGCTGAAAACGCTTGTTTGGAACATTTCATTAATGTTGACTATAAATCATAAACTAAGCATTTTTCAGCTGAAATAATGAATGTAGTCCTCTTAATTCTTGCTTCTAAAGCATACGCAAGCAGAAATTTCAATGTACAATGATGTTTTTAGAAAAAACAGTCAAAATGCGCTCCACTCGGGCTGAAAACGCTGTTGGGGACATTTCATTAATGTTGACTACAAATCAAAAACTAAGCATTTTTCAGCTGAAATAATGAATGTAGTCCTCTTAATTCTTGCTTCTAAAGCATACGCAAGCAGAAATTTCAATGTACAATGATGTTTTTAAAAAAAGGGTCAAAATGTGCTCCACTCGGGCTGAAAACGCTTGTTTGGAACATTTCATTAATGTTGACTATAAATCATAAACTAAGCATTTTTCAGCTGAAATAATGAATGTAGTCCTCTTAATTCTTGCTTCTAAAGCATACGCAAGCAGAAATTTCAATGTGCAATGATGTTTTTAAAAAAACAGTCAAAATGTGCTCCACTCGGGCTGAAAACGCTGTTGGGGACATTACATTAATGTTGACTATAAATCATAAACTAAGCATTTTTCAGCTGAAATAATGAATGTAGTCCTCTTAATTCTTGCTTCTAAAGCATACGCAAGCAGAAATTTCAATGTACAATGATGTTTTTAAAAAAATGGTCAAAATGTGCTCCACTCGGGCTGAAAACGCTTGTTTGGAACATTTCATTAATGTTGACTATAAATCATAAACTAAGCATTTTTCAGCTGAAATAATGAATGTAGTCCTCTTAATTCTTGCTTCTAAAGCATACGCAAGCAGAAATTTCAATGTACAATGATGTTTTTAAAAAAACAGTCAAAATGTGCTCCACTCGGGCTGAAAACGCTTGTTTGGGACATTACATTAATGTTGACTATAAATCATAAACTAAGCATTTTTCAGCTGAAATAATGAATGTAGTCCTCTTAATTCTTGCTTCTAAAGCATACGCAAACAGAAATTTCAATGTAGAATGATGTTTTTAAAAAAACGGTCAAAATGTGCTCCACTCGGGCTGAAAACGCTTGTTTGGGACATTACATTAATGTTGACTATAAATCATAAACTAAGCATTTTTCAGCTGAAATAATGAATGTAGTCCTCTTAATTCTTGCTTCTAAAGCATACGCAAACAGAAATTTCAATGTACAATGATGTTTTTAAAAAAACGGTCAAAATGTGCTCCACTCGGGCTGAAAACGCTTGTTTGGAACATTTCATTAATGTTGACTATAAATCATAAACTAAGCATTTTTCAGCTGAAATAATGAATGTAGTCCTCTTAATTCTTGCTTCTAAAGCATACGCAAGCAGAAATTTCAATGTACAATGATGTTTTTAAAAAAAACAGTCAAAATGTGCTCCACTCGGGCTGAAAACGCTGTTGGGGACATTTCATTAATGTTGACTATAAATCATAAACTAAGCATTTTTCAGCTGAAATAATGAATGTAGTCCTCTTAATTCTTGCTTCTAAAGCATACGCAAGCAGAAATTTCAATGTACAATGATGTTTTTAAAAAAACAGTCAAAATGTGCTCCACTCGGGCTGAAAACGCTGTTGGGGACATTTCATTAATGTTGACTATAAATCAAAAACTAAGCATTTTTCAGCTGAAATAATGAATGTAGTCCTCTTAATTCTTGCTTCTAAAGCATACGCAAGCAGAAATTTCAATGTACAATGATGTTTTTAAAAAAACAGTCAAAATGTGCTCCACTCGGGCTGAAAACGCTTGTTTGGGACATTACATTAATGTTGACTATAAATCATAAACTAAGCATTTTTCAGCTGAAATAATGAATGTAGTCCTCTTAATTCTTGCTTCTAAAGCATACGCAAGCAGAAATTTCAATGTACAATGATGTTTTTAAAAAAATGGTCAAAATGTGCTCCACTCGGGCTGAAAACGCTTGTTTGGAACATTTCATTAATGTTGACTATAAATCATAAACTAAGCATTTTTCAGCTGAAATAATGAATGTAGTCCTCTTAATTCTTGCTTCTAAAGCATACGCAAGCAGAAATTTCAATGTACAATGATGTTTTTAAAAAAACAGTCAAAATGTGCTCCACTCGGGCTGAAAACGCTTGTTTGGAACATTTCATTAATGTTGACTATAAATCATAAACTAAGCATTTTTCAGCTGAAATAATGAATGTAGTCCTCTTAATTCTTGCTTCTAAAGCATACGCAAGCAGAAATTTCAATGTACAATGATGTTTTTAAAAAAACAGTCAAAATGTGCTCCACTCGGGCTGAAAACGCTTGTTTGGAACATTTCATTAATGTTGACTATAAATCATAAACTAAGCATTTTTCAGCTGAAATAATGAATGTAGTCCTCTTAATTCTTGCTTCTAAAGCATACGCAAACAGAAATTTCAATGTAGAATGATGTTTTTAAAAAAACGGTCAAAATGTGCTCCACTCGGGCTGAAAACGCTTGTTTGGGACATTACATTAATGTTGACTATAAATCATAAACTAAGCATTTTTCAGCTGAAATAATGAATGTAGTCCTCTTAATTCTTGCTTCTAAAGCATACGCAAGCAGAAATTTCAATGTACAATGATGTTTTTAAAAAAATGGTCAAAATGTGCTCCACTCGGGCTGAAAACGCTTGTTTGGAACATTTCATTAATGTTGACTATAAATCATAAACTAAGCATTTTTCAGCTGAAATAATGAATGTAGTCCTCTTAATTCTTGCTTCTAAAGCATACGCAAGCAGAAATTTCAATGTACAATGATGTTTTTAAAAAAACAGTCAAAATGTGCTCCACTCGGGCTGAAAACGCTTGTTTGGAACATTTCCTTAATGTTGACTATAAATCATAAACTAAGCATTTTTCAGCTGAAATAATGAATGTAGTCCTCTTAATTCTTGCTTCTAAAGCATACGCAAGCAGAAATTTCAATGTACAATGATGTTTTTAAAAAAAACAGTCAAAATGTGCTCCACTCGGGCTGAAAACGCTGTTGGGGACATTTCATTAATGTTGACTATAAATCATAAACTAAGCATTTTTCAGCTGAAATAATGAATGTAGTCCTCTTAATTCTTGCTTCTAAAGCATACGCAAGCAGAAATTTCAATGTACAATGATGTTTTTAAAAAAACAGTCAAAATGTGCTCCACTCGGGCTGAAAACGCTTGTTTGGGACATTACATTAATGTTGACTATAAATCATAAACTAAGCATTTTTCAGCTGAAATAATGAATGTAGTCCTCTTAATTCTTGCTTCTAAAGCATACGCAAAAAGAAATTTCAATGTACAATGATGTTTTTTAAAAAACGGTCAAAATGTGCTCCACTCGGGCTGAAAACGCTTGTTCGGAACATTTCCTTAATGTTGACTATAAATCATAAACTAAGCATTTTTCAGCTGAAATAATGAATGTAGTCCTCTTAATTCTTGCTTCTAAAGCATACGCAAGCAGAAATTTCAATGTACAATGATGTTTTTAAAAAAAACAGTCAAAATGCGCTCCACTCGGGCTGAAAACGCTGTTGGGGACATTTCATTAATGTTGACTACAAATCAAAAACTAAGCATTTTTCAGCTGAAATAATGAATGTAGTCCTCTTAATTCTTGCTTCTAAAGCATACGCAAGCAGAAATTTCAATGTACAATGATGTTTTTAAAAAAAGGGTCAAAATGTGCTCCACTCGGGCTGAAAACGCTTGTTTGGAACATTTCATTAATGTTGACTATAAATCATAAACTAAGCATTTTTCAGCTGAAATAATGAATGTAGTCCTCTTAATTCTTGCTTCTAAAGCATACGCAAGCAGAAATTTCAATGTACAATGATGTTTTTAAAAAAACGGTCAAAATGTGCTCCACTCGGGCTGAAAACGCTTGTTTGGAACATTTCCTTAATGTTGACTATAAATCATAAACTAAGCATTTTTCAGCTGAAATAATGAATGTAGTCCTCTTAATTCTTGCTTCTAAAGCATACGCAAGCAGAAATTTCAATGTACAATGATGTTTTTAAAAAAAACAGTCAAAATGCGCTCCACTCGGGCTGAAAACGCTGTTGGGGACATTTCATTAATGTTGACTACAAATCAAAAACTAAGCATTTTTCAGCTGAAATAATGAATGTAGTCCTCTTAATTCTTGCTTCTAAAGCATACGCAAGCAGAAATTTCAATGTACAATGATGTTTTTAAAAAAAGGGTCAAAATGTGCTCCACTCGGGCTGAAAACGCTTGTTCGGAACATTTCCTTAATGTTGACTATAAATCATAAACTAAGCATTTTTCAGCTGAAATAATGAATGTAGTCCTCTTAATTCTTGCTTCTAAAGCATACGCAAGCAGAAATTTCAATGTACAATGATGTTTTTAAAAAAAACAGTCAAAATGTGCTCCACTCGGGCTGAAAACGCTGTTGGGGACATTTCATTAATGTTGACTACAAATCAAAAACTAAGCATTTTTCAGCTGAAATAATGAATGTAGTCCTCTTAATTCTTGCTTCTAAAGCATTCGCAAGCAGAAATTTCAATGTACAATGATGTTTTTAAAAAAACAGTCAAAATGTGCTCCACTCGGGCTGAAAACGCTGTTGGGGACATTTCATTAATGTTGACTATAAATCATAAACTAAGCATTTTTCAGCTGAAATAATGAATGTAGTCCTCTTAATTCTTGCTTCTAAAGCATACGCAAGCAGAAATTTCAATGTACAATGATGTTTTTAAAAAAACAGTCAAAATGTGCTCCACTCGGGCTGAAAACGCTTGTTTGGGACATGACATTAATGTTGACTATAAATCATAAACTAAGCATTTTTCAGCTGAAATAATGAATGTAGTCCTCTTAATTCTTGCTTCTAAAGCATACGCAAGCAGAAATTTCAATGTACAATGATGTTTTTAAAAAAACAGTCAAAATGTGCTCCACTCGGGCTGAAAACGCTTGTTTGGGACATTACATTAATGTTAACTATAAATCATAAACTAAGCATTTTTCAGCTGAAATAATGAATGTAGTCCTCTTAATTCTTGCTTCTAAAGCATAGGCAAAAAGAAATTTCAATGTACAATGATGTTTTTTAAAAAACGGTCAAAATGTGCTCCACTCGGGCTGAAAACGCTTGTTCGGAACATTTCCTTAATGTTGACTATAAATCATAAACTAAGCATTTTTCAGCTGAAATAATGAATGTAGTCCTCTTAATTCTTGCTTCTAAAGCATACGCAAGCAGAAATTTCAATGTACAATGATGTTTTTAAAAAAAACAGTCAAAATGCGCTCCACTCGGGCTGAAAACGCTGTTGGGGACATTTCATTAATGTTGACTACAAATCAAAAACTAAGCATTTTTCAGCTGAAATAATGAAAGTAGTCCTCTTAATTCTTGCTTCTAAAGCATACGCAAGCAGAAATTTCAATGTACAATGATGTTTTTAAAAAAAACAGTCAAAATGTGCTCCACTCGGGCTGAAAACGCTGTTGGGGACATTTCATTAATGTTGACTACAAATCAAAAACTAAGCATTTTTCAGCTGAAATAATGAATGTAGTCCTCTTAATTCTTGCTTCTAAAGCATACGCAAGCAGAAATTTCAATGTACAATGATGTTTTTAAAAAAACAGTCAAAATGTGCTCCACTCGGGCTGAAAACGCTGTTGGGGACATTTCATTAATGTTGACTACAAATCAAAAACTAAGCATTTTTCAGCTGAAATAATGAATGTAGTCCTCTTAATTCTTGCTTCTAAAGCATACGCAAGCAGAAATTTCAATGTACAATGATGTTTTTAAAAAAAGGATCAAAATGTGCTCCACTCGGGCTGAAAACGCTTGTTTGGAACATTTCATTAATGTTGACTATAAATCATAAACTAAGCATTTTTCAGCTGAAATAATGAATGTAGTCCTCTTAATTCTTGCTTCTAAAGCATACGCAAGCAGAAATTTCAATGTACAATGATGTTTTTAAAAAAACAGTCAAAATGTGCTCCACTCGGGCTGAAAACGCTTGTTTGGGACATGACATTAATGTTGACGATAAATCATAAACTAAGCATTTTTCAGCTGAAATAATGAATGTAGTCCTCTTAATTCTTGCTTCTAAAGCATACGCAAGCAGAAATTTCAATGTACAATGATGTTTTTAAAAAAACAGTCAAAATGTGCTCCACTCGGGCTGAAAACGCTTGTTTGGGACATTACATTAATGTTGACTATAAATCATAAACTAAGCATTTTTCAGCTGAAATAATGAATGTAGTCCTCTTAATTCTTGCTTCTAAAGCATATGCAAAAAGAAATTTCAATGTACAATGATGTTTTTTAAAAAACGGTCAAAATGTGCTCCACTCGGGCTGAAAACGCTTGTTCGGAACATTTCCTTAATGTTGACTATAAATCATAAACTAAGCATTTTTCAGCTGAAATAATGAATGTAGTCCTCTTAATTCTTGCTTCTAAAGCATACGCAAGCAGAAATTTCAATGTACAATGATGTTTTTAGAAAAAACAGTCAAAATGCGCTCCACTCGGGCTGAAAACGCTGTTGGGGACATTTCATTAATGTTGACTACAAATCAAAAACTAAGCATTTTTCAGCTGAAATAATGAATGTAGTCCTCTTAATTCTTGCTTCTAAAGCATACGCAAGCAGAAATTTCAATGTGCAATGATGTTTTTAAAAAAACAGTCAAAATGTGCTCCACTCGGGCTGAAAACGCTTGTTTGGAACATTTCATTAATGTTGACTATAAATCATAAACTAAGCATTTTTCAGCTGAAATAATGAATGTAGTCCTCTTAATTCTTGCTTCTAAAGCATACGCAAGCAGAAATTTCAATGTACAATGATGTTTTTAAAAAAACGGTCAAAATGTGCTCCACTCGGGCTGAAAACGCTTGTTTGGAACATTTCCTTAATGTTGACTATAAATCATAAACTAAGCATTTTTCAGCTGAAATAATGAATGTAGTCCTCTTAATTCTTGCTTCTAAAGCATACGCAAGCAGAAATTTCAATGTACAATGATGTTTTTAAAAAAAACAGTCAAAATGCGCTCCACTCGGGCTGAAAACGCTGTTGGGGACATTTCATTAATGTTGACTACAAATCAAAAACTAAGCATTTTTCAGCTGAAATAATGAATGTAGTCCTCTTAATTCTTGCTTCTAAAGCATACGCAAGCAGAAATTTCAATGTACAATGATGTTTTTAAAAAAAGGGTCAAAATGTGCTCCACTCGGGCTGAAAACGCTTGTTTGGAACATTTCATTAATGTTGACTATAAATCATAAACTAAGCATTTTTCAGCTGAAATAATGAATGTAGTCCTCTTAATTCTTGCTTCTAAAGCATACGCAAGCAGAAATTTCAATGTACAATGATGTTTTTAAAAAAACAGTCAAAATGTGCTCCACTCGGGCTGAAAACGCTTGTTTGGGACATGACATTAATGTTGACTATAAATCATAAACTAAGCATTTTTCAGCTGAAATAATGAATGTAGTCCTCTTAATTCTTGCTTCTAAAGCATACGCAAGCAGAAATTTCAATGTACAATGATGTTTTTAAAAAAACAGTCAAAATGTGCTCCACTCGGGCTGAAAACGCTTGTTTGGGACATTACATTAATGTTGACTATAAATCATAAACTAAGCATTTTTCAGCTGAAATAATGAATGTAGTCCTCTTAATTCTTGCTTCTAAAGCATACGCAAAAAGAAATTTCAATGTACAATGATGTTTTTTAAAAAACGGTCAAAATGTGCTCCACTCGGGCTGAAAACGCTTGTTCGGAACATTTCCTTAATGTTGACTATAAATCATAAACTAAGCATTTTTCAGCTGAAATAATGAATGTAGTCCTCTTAATTCTTGCTTCTAAAGCATACGCAAGCAGAAATTTCAATGTACAATGATGTTTTTAAAAAAAACAGTCAAAATGCGCTCCACTCGGGCTGAAAACGCTGTTGGGGACATTTCATTAATGTTGACTACAAATCAAAAACTAAGCATTTTTCAGCTGAAATAATGAATGTAGTCCTCTTAATTCTTGCTTCTAAAGCATACGCAAGCAGAAATTTCAATGTACAATGATGTTTTTAAAAAAGGGTCAAAATGTGCTCCACTCGGGCTGAAAACGCTTGTTTGGAACATTTCATTAATGTTGACTATAAATCATAAACTAAGCATTTTTCAGCTGAAATAATGAATGTAGTCCTCTTAATTCTTGCTTCTAAAGCATACGCAAGCAGAAATTTCAATGTACAATGATGTTTTTAAAAAAACAGTCAAAATGTGCTCCACTCGGGCTGAAAACGCTTGTTTGGGACATGACATTAATGTTGACTATAAATCATAAACTAAGCATTTTTCAGCTGAAATAATGAATGTAGTCCTCTTAATTCTTGCTTCTAAAGCATACGCAAGCAGAAATTTCAATGTACAATGATGTTTTTAAAAAAACAGTCAAAATGTGCTCCACTCGGGCTGAAAACGCTTGTTTGGGACATTACATTAATGTTAACTATAAATCATAAACTAAGCATTTTTCAGCTGAAATAATGAATGTAGTCCTCTTAATTCTTGCTTCTAAAGCATACGCAAAAAGAAATTTCAATGTACAATGATGTTTTTTAAAAAACGGTCAAAATGTGCTCCACTCGGGCTGAAAACGCTTGTTCGGAACATTTCCTTAATGTTGACTATAAATCATAAACTAAGCATTTTTCAGCTGAAATAATGAATGTAGTCCTCTTAATTCTTGCTTCTAAAGCATACGCAAGCAGAAATTTCAATGTACAATGATGTTTTTAAAAAAAACAGTCAAAATGCGCTCCACTCGGGCTGAAAACGCTGTTGGGGACATTTCATTAATGTTGACTACAAATCAAAAACTAAGCATTTTTCAGCTGAAATAATGAAAGTAGTCCTCTTAATTCTTGCTTCTAAAGCATACACAAGCAGAAATTTCAATGTACAATGATGTTTTTAAAAAAAACAGTCAAAATGTGCTCCACTCGGGCTGAAAACGCTGTTGGGGACATTTCATTAATGTTGACTACAAATCAAAAACTAAGCATTTTTCAGCTGAAATAATGAATGTAGTCCTCTTAATTCTTGCTTCTAAAGCATTCGCAAGCAGAAATTTCAATGTACAATGATGTTTTTAAAAAAACAGTCAAAATGTGCTCCACTCGGGCTGAAAACGCTGTTGGGGACATTTCATTAATGTTGACTATAAATCATAAACTAAGCATTTTTCAGCTGAAATAATGAATGTAGTCCTCTTAATTCTTGCTTCTAAAGCATACGCAAGCAGAAATTTCAATGTACAATGATGTTTTTAAAAAAACGGTCAAAATGTGCTCCACTCGGGCTGAAAACGCTTGTTTGGAACATTTCCTTAATGTTGACTATAAATCATAAACTAAGCATTTTTCAGCTGAAATAATGAATGTAGTCCTCTTAATTCTTGCTTCTAAAGCATACGCAAGCAGAAATTTCAATGTACAATGATGTTTTTAAAAAAAACAGTCAAAATGCGCTCCACTCTGGCTGAAAACGCTGTTGGGGACATTTCATTAATGTTGACTACAAATCAAAAACTAAGCATTTTTCAGCTGAAATAATGAATGTAGTCCTCTTAATTCTTGCTTCTAAAGCATACGCAAGCAGAAATTTCAATGTACAATGATGTTTTTAAAAAAAGGGTCAAAATGTGCTCCACTCGGGCTGAAAAGGCTTGTTTGGAACATTTCATTAATGTTGACTATAAATCATAAACTAAGCATTTTTCAGCTGAAATAATGAATGTAGTCCTCTTAATTCTTGCTTCTAAAGCATACGCAAGCAGAAATTTCAATGTACAATGATGTTTTTAAAAAAACAGTCAAAATGTGCTCCACTCGGGCTGAAAACGCTTGTTTGGGACATGACATTAATGTTGACTATAAATCATAAACTAAGCATTTTTCAGCTGAAATAATGAATGTAGTCCTCTTAATTCTTGCTTCTAAAGCATACGCAAGCAGAAATTTCAATGTACAATGATGTTTTTAAAAAAACAGTCAAAATGTGCTCCACTCGGGCTGAAAACGCTTGTTTGGGACATTACATTAATGTTGACTATAAATCATAAACTAAGCATTTTTCAGCTGAAATAATGAATGTAGTCCTCTTAATTCTTGCTTCTAAAGCATACGCAAAAAGAAATTTCAATGTACAATGATGTTTTTTAAAAAACGGTCAAAATGTGCTCCACTCGGGCTGAAAACGCTTGTTCGGAACATTTCCTTAATGTTGACTATAAATCATAAACTAAGCATTTTTCAGCTGAAATAATGAATGTAGTCCTCTTAATTCTTGCTTCTAAAGCATACGCAAGCAGAAATTTCAATGTACAATGATGTTTTTAAAAAAAACAGTCAAAATGCGCTCCACTCGGGCTGAAAACGCTGTTGGGGACATTTCATTAATGTTGACTACAAATCAAAAACTAAGCATTTTTCAGCTGAAATAATGAATGTAGTCCTCTTAATTCTTGCTTCTAAAGCATACGCAAGCAGACATTTCAATGTACAATGATGTTTTTAAAAAAAGGGTCAAAATGTGCTCCACTCGGGCTGAAAACGCTTGTTTGGAACATTTCATTAATGTTGACTATAAATCATAAACTAAGCATTTTTCAGCTGAAATAATGAATGTAGTCCTCTTAATTCTTGCTTCTAAAGCATACGCAAGCAGAAATTTCAATGTACAATGATGTTTTTAAAAAAACAGTCAAAATGTGCTCCACTCGGGCTGAAAACGCTTGTTTGGGACATGACATTAATGTTGACTATAAATCATAAACTAAGCATTTTTCAGCTGAAATAATGAATGTAGTCCTCTTAATTCTTGCTTCTAAAGCATACGCAAGCAGAAATTTCAATGTACAATGATGTTTTTAAAAAAAGGGTCAAAATGTGCTCCACTCGGGCTGAAAACGCTTGTTTGGAACATTTCATTAATGTTGACTATAAATCATAAACTAAGCATTTTTCAGCTGAAATAATGAATGTAGTCCTCTTAATTCTTGCTTCTAAAGCATATGCAAGCAGAAATTTCAATGTACAATGATGTTTTTAAAAAAGCAGTCAAAATGTGCTCCACTCGGGCTGAAAACGCTTGTTTGGGACATGACATTAATGTTGACTATAAATCATAAACTAAGCATTTTTCAGCTGAAATAATGAATGTAGTCCTCTTAATTCTTGCTTCTAAAGCATACGCAAAAAGAAATTTCAATGTACAATGATGTTTTTTAAAAAACGGTCAAAATGTGCTCCACTCGGGCTGAAAACGCTTGTTCGGAACATTTCCTTAATGTTGACTATAAATCATAAACTAAGCATTTTTCAGCTGAAATAATGAATGTAGTCCTCTTAATTCTTGCTTCTAAAGCATACGCAAGCAGAAATTTCAATGTACAATGATGTTTTTAAAAAAAACAGTCAAAATGCGCTCCACTCGGGCTGAAAACGCTGTTGGGGACATTTCATTAATGTTGACTACAAATCAAAAACTAAGCATTTTTCAGCTGAAATAATGAATGTAGTCCTCTTAATTCTTGCTTCTAAAGCATACGCAAGCAGAAATTTCAATGTACAATGATGTTTTTAAAAAAAGGGTCAAAATGTGCTCCACTCGGGCTGAAAACGCTTGTTTGGAACATTTCATTAATGTTGACTATAAATCATAAACTAAGCATTTTTCAGCTGAAATAATGAATGTAGTCCTCTTAATTCTTGCTTCTAAAGCATACGCAAGCAGAAATTTCAATGTACAATGATGTTTTTAAAAAAACAGTCAAAATGTGCTCCACTCGGGCTGAAAACGCTTGTTTGGGACATGACATTAATGTTGACTATAAATCATAAACTAAGCATTTTTCAGCTGAAATAATGAATGTAGTCCTCTTAATTCTTGCTTCTAAAGCATACGCAAAAAGAAATTTCAATGTACAATGATGTTTTTTAAAAAACGGTCAAAATGTGCTCCACTCGGGCTGAAAACGCTTGTTCGGAACATTTCCTTAATGTTGACTATAAATCATAAACTAAGCATTTTTCAGCTGAAATAATGAATGTAGTCCTCTTAATTCTTGCTTCTAAAGCATACGCAAGCAGAAATTTCAATGTACAATGATGTTTTTAAAAAAAACAGTCAAAATGCGCTCCACTCGGGCTGAAAACGCTGTTGGGGACATTTCATTAATGTTGACTACAAATCAAAAACTAAGCATTTTTCAGCTGAAATAATGAATGTAGTCCTCTTAATTCTTGCTTCTAAAGCATACGCAAGCAGAAATTTCAATGTACAATGATGTTTTTAAAAAAGGGTCAAAATGTGCTCCACTCGGGCTGAAAACGCTTGTTTGGAACATTTCATTAATGTTGACTATAAATCATAAACTAAGCATTTTTCAGCTGAAATAATGAATGTAGTCCTCTTAATTCTTGCTTCTAAAGCATACGCAAGCAGAAATTTCAATGTACAATGATGTTTTTAAAAAAACAGTCAAAATGTGCTCCACTCGGGCTGAAAAAGCTTGTTTGGGACATGACATTAATGTTGACTATAAATCATAAACTAAGCATTTTTCAGCTGAAATAATGAATGTAGTCCTCTTAATTCTTGCTTCTAAAGCATACGCAAGCAGAAATTTAAATGTACAATGATGTTTTTAAAAAAACAGTCAAAATGTGCTCCACTCGGGCTGAAAACGCTTGTTTGGGACATTACATTAATGTTAACTATAAATCATAAACTAAGCATTTTTCAGCTGAAATAATGAATGTAGTCCTCTTAATTCTTGCTTCTAAAGCATACGCAAAAAGAAATTTCAATGTACAATGATGTTTTTTAAAAAACGGTCAAAATGTGCTCCACTCGGGCTGAAAACGCTTGTTCGGAACATTTCCTTAATGTTGACTATAAATCATAAACTAAGCATTTTTCAGCTGAAATAATGAATGTAGTCCTCTTAATTCTTGCTTCTAAAGCATACGCAAGCAGAAATTTCAATGTACAATGATGTTTTTAAAAAAAACAGTCAAAATGCGCTCCACTCGGGCTGAAAACGCTGTTGGGGACATTTCATTAATGTTGACTACAAATCAAAAACTAAGCATTTTTCAGCTGAAATAATGAATGTAGTCCTCTTAATTCTTGCTTCTAAAGCATACGCAAGCAGAAATTTCAATGTACAATGATGTTTTTAAAAAAAGGGTCAAAATGTGCTCCACTCGGGCTGAAAACGCTTGTTTGGAACATTTCATTAATGTTGACTATAAATCATAAACTAAGCATTTTTCAGCTGAAATAATGAATGTAGTCCTCTTAATTCTTGCTTCTAAAGCATACGCAAGCAGAAATTTCAATGTACAATGATGTTTTTAAAAAAACAGTCAAAATGTGCTCCACTCGGGCTGAAAACGCTTGTTTGGGACATGACATTAATGTTGACTATAAATCATAAACTAAGCATTTTTCAGCTGAAATAATGAATGTAGTCCTCTTAATTCTTGCTTCTAAAGCATACGCAAAAAGAAATTTCAATGTACAATGATGTTTTTTAAAAAACGGTCAAAATGTGCTCCACTCGGGCTGAAAACGCTTGTTCGGAACATTTCCTTAATGTTGACTATAAATCATAAACTAAGCATTTTTCAGCTGAAATAATGAATGTAGTCCTCTTAATTCTTGCTTCTAAAGCATACGCAAGCAGAAATTTCAATGTACAATGATGTTTTTAAAAAAAACAGTCAAAATGCGCTCCACTCGGGCTGAAAACGCTGTTGGGGACATTTCATTAATGTTGACTACAAATCAAAAACTAAGCATTTTTCAGCTGAAATAATGAATGTAGTCCTCTTAATTCTTGCTTCTAAAGCATACGCAAGCAGAAATTTCAATGTACAATGATGTTTTTAAAAAAGGGTCAAAATGTGCTCCACTCGGGCTGAAAACGCTTGTTTGGAACATTTCATTAATGTTGACTATAAATCATAAACTAAGCATTTTTCAGCTGAAATAATGAATGTAGTCCTCTTAATTCTTGCTTCTAAAGCATACGCAAGCAGAAATTTCAATGTACAATGATGTTTTTAAAAAAACAGTCAAAATGTGCTCCACTCGGGCTGAAAACGCTTGTTTGGGACATGACATTAATGTTGACTATAAATCATAAACTAAGCATTTTTCAGCTGAAATAATGAATGTAGTCCTCTTAATTCTTGCTTCTAAAGCATACGCAAGCAGAAATTTCAATGTACAATGATGTTTTTAAAAAAACAGTCAAAATGTGCTCCACTCGGGCTGAAAACGCTTGTTTGGGACATTACATTAATGTTAACTATAAATCATAAACTAAGCATTTTTCAGCTGAAATAATGAATGTAGTCCTCTTAATTCTTGCTTCTAAAGCATACGCAAAAAGAAATTTCAATGTACAATGATGTTTTTTAAAAAACGGTCAAAATGTGCTCCACTCGGGCTGAAAACGCTTGTTCGGAACATTTCCTTAATGTTGACTATAAATCATAAACTAAGCATTTTTCAGCTGAAATAATGAATGTAGTCCTCTTAATTCTTGCTTCTAAAGCATACGCAAGCAGAAATTTCAATGTACAATGATGTTTTTAAAAAAAACAGTCAAAATGCGCTCCACTCGGGCTGAAAACGCTGTTGGGGACATTTCATTAATGTTGAATACAAATCAAAAACTAAGCATTTTTCAGCTGAAATAATGAAAGTAGTCCTCTTAATTCTTGCTTCTAAAGCATACGCAAGCAGAAATTTCAATGTACAATGATGTTTTTAAAAAAAACAGTCAAAATGTGCTCCACTCGGGCTGAAAACGCTGTTGGGGACATTTCATTAATGTTGACTACAAATCAAAAACTAAGCATTTTTCAGCTGAAATAATGAATGTAGTCCTCTTAATTCTTGCTTCTAAAGCATTCGCAAGCAGAAATTTCAATGTACAATGATGTTTTTAAAAAAACAGTCAAAATGTGCTCCACTCGGGCTGAAAACGCTGTTGGGGACATTTCATTAATGTTGACTATAAATCATAAACTAAGCATTTTTCAGCTGAAATAATGAATGTAGTCCTCTTAATTCTTGCTTCTAAAGCATACGCAAGCAGAAATTTCAATGTACAATGATGTTTTTAAAAAAACAGTCAAAATGTGCTCCACTCGGGCTGAAAACGCTTGTTTGGGACATTACATTAATGTTGACTATAAATCATAAACTAAGCATTTTTCAGCTGAAATAATGAATGTAGTCCTCTTAATTCTTGCTTCTAAAGCATACGCAAACAGAAATTTCAATGTACAATGATGTTTTTTAAAAAACGGTCAAAATGTGCTCCACTCGGGCTGAAAACGCTTGTTCGGAACATTTCCTTAATGTTGACTATAAATCATAAACTAAGCATTTTTCAGCTGAAATAATGAATGTAGTCCTCTTAATTCTTGCTTCTAAAGCATACGCAAGCAGAAATTTCAATGTACAATGATGTTTTTAAAAAAAACAGTCAAAATGCGCTCCACTCGGGCTGAAAACGCTGTTGGGGACATTTCATTAATGTTGACTACAAATCAAAAACTAAGCATTTTTCAGCTGAAATAATGAATGTAGTCCTCTTAATTCTTGCTTCTAAAGCATACGCAAGCAGAAATTTCAATGTACAATGATGTTTTTAAAAAAAGGGTCAAAATGTGCTCCACTCGGGCTGAAAACGCTTGTTTGGAACATTTCATTAATGTTGACTATAAATCATAAACTAAGCATTTTTCAGCTGAAATAATGAATGTAGTCCTCTTAATTCTTGCTTCTAAAGCATACGCAAGCAGAAATTTCAATGTACAATGATGTTTTTAAAAAAACAGTCAAAATGTGCTCCACTCGGGCTGAAAACGCTTGTTTGGGACATGACATTAATGTTGACTATAAATCATAAACTAAGCATTTTTCAGCTGAAATAATGAATGTAGTCCTCTTAATTCTTGCTTCTAAAGCATACGCAAGCAGAAATTTCAATGTACAATGATGTTTTTAAAAAAACAGTCAAAATGTGCTCCACTCGGGCTGAAAACGCTTGTTTGGGACATTACATTAATGTTGACTATAAATCATAAACTAAGCATTTTTCAGCTGAAATAATGAATGTAGTCCTCTTAATTCTTGCTTCTAAAGCATACGCAAACAGAAATTTCAATGTACAATGATGTTTTTTAAAAAACGGTCAAAATGTGCTCCACTCGGGCTGAAAACGCTTGTTCGGAACATTTCCTTAATGTTGACTATAAATCATAAACTAAGCATTTTTCAGCTGAAATAATGAATGTAGTCCTCTTAATTCTTGCTTCTAAAGCATACGCAAGCAGAAATTTCAATGTACAATGATGTTTTTAAAAAAAACAGTCAAAATGCGCTCCACTCGGGCTGAAAACGCTGTTGGGGACATTTCATTAATGTTGACTACAAATCAAAAACTAAGCATTTTTCAGCTGAAATAATGAATGTAGTCCTCTTAATTCTTGCTTCTAAAGCATACGCAAGCAGAAATTTCAATGTACAATGATGTTTTTAAAAAAAGGGTCAAAATGTGCTCCACTCGGGCTGAAAACGCTTGTTTGGAACATTTCATTAATGTTGACTATAAATCATAAACTAAGCATTTTTCAGCTGAAATAATGAATGTAGTCCTCTTAATTCTTGCTTCTAAAGCATACGCAAGCAGAAATTTCAATGTACAATGATGTTTTTAAAAAAACAGTCAAAATGTGCTCCACTCGGGCTGAAAACGCTTGTTTGGGACATGACATTAATGTTGACTATAAATCATAAACTAAGCATTTTTCAGCTGAAATAATGAATGTAGTCCTCTTAATTCTTGCTTCTAAAGCATACGCAAGCAGAAATTTCAATGTACAATGATGTTTTTAAAAAAACAGTCAAAATGTGCTCCACTCGGGCTGAAAACGCTTGTTTGGGACATTACATTAATGTTGACTATAAATCATAAACTAAGCATTTTTCAGCTGAAATAATGAATGTAGTCCTCTTAATTCTTGCTTCTAAAGCATACGCAAAAAGAAATTTCAATGTACAATGATGTTTTTTAAAAAACGGTCAAAATGTGCTCCACTCGGGCTGAAAACGCTTGTTCGGAACATTTCCTTAATGTTGACTATAAATCATAAACTAAGCATTTTTCAGCTGAAATAATGAATGTAGTCCTCTTAATTCTTGCTTCTAAAGCATACGCAAGCAGAAATTTCAATGTACAATGATGTTTTTAGAAAAAACAGTCAAAATGCGCTCCACTCGGGCTGAAAACGCTGTTGGGGACATTTCATTAATGTTGACTACAAATCAAAAACTAAGCATTTTTCAGCTGAAATAATGAATGTAGTCCTCTTAATTCTTGCTTCTAAAGCATACGCAAGCAGAAATTTCAATGTACAATGATGTTTTTAAAAAAAGGGTCAAAATGTGCTCCACTCGGGCTGAAAACGCTTGTTTGGAACATTTCATTAATGTTGACTATAAATCATAAACTAAGCATTTTTCAGCTGAAATAATGAATGTAGTCCTCTTAATTCTTGCTTCTAAAGCATACGCAAGCAGAAATTTCAATGTACAATGATGTTTTTAAAAAAACGGTCAAAATGTGCTCCACTCGGGCTGAAAACGCTTGTTTGGAACATTTCCTTAATGTTGACTATAAATCATAAACTAAGCATTTTTCAGCTGAAATAATGAATGTAGTCCTCTTAATTCTTGCTTCTAAAGCATACGCAAGCAGAAATTTCAATGTACAATGATGTTTTTAAAAAAAACAGTCAAAATGCGCTCCACTCGGGCTGAAAACGCTGTTGGGGACATTTCATTAATGTTGACTACAAATCAAAAATTAAGCATTTTTCAGCTGAAATAATGAATGTAGTCCTCTTAATTCTTGCTTCTAAAGCATACGCAAGCAGAAATTTCAATGTACAATGATGTTTTTAAAAAAAGGGTCAAAATGTGCTCCACTCGGGCTGAAAACGCTTGTTTGGAACATTTCATTAATGTTGACTATAAATCATAAACTAAGCATTTTTCAGCTGAAATAATGAATGTAGTCCTCTTAATTCTTGCTTCTAAAGCATACGCAAGCAGAAATTTCAATGTACAATGATGTTTTTAAAAAAATGGTCAAAATGTGCTCCACTCGGGCTGAAAACGCTTGTTTGGAACATTTCATTAATGTTGACTATAAATCATAAACTAAGCATTTTTCAGCTGAAATAATGAATGTAGTCCTCTTAATTCTTGCTTCTAAAGCATACGCAAGCAGAAATTTCAATAAACAATGATGTTTTTAAAAAAACAGTCAAAATGTGCTCCACTCGGGCTGAAAACGCTTGTTTGGAACATTTCATTAATGTTGACTATAAATCATAAACTAAGCATTTTTCAGCTGAAATAATGAATGTAGTCCTCTTAATTCTTGCTTCTAAAGCATACGCAAAAAGAAATTTCAATGTACAATGATGTTTTTTAAAAAACGGTCAAAATGTGCTCCACTCGGGCTGAAAACGCTTGTTCGGAACATTTCCTTAATGTTGACTATAAATCATAAACTAAGCATTTTTCAGCTGAAATAATGAATGTAGTCCTCTTAATTCTTGCTTCTAAAGCATACGCAAGCAGAAATTTCAATGTACAATGATGTTTTTAAAAAAAACAGTCAAAATGCGCTCCACTCGGGCTGAAAACGCTGTTGGGGACATTTCATTAATGTTGACTACAAATCAAAAACTAAGCATTTTTCAGCTGAAATAATGAATGTAGTCCTCTTAATTCTTGCTTCTAAAGCATACGCAAGCAGAAATTTCAATGTACAATGATGTTTTTAAAAAAAGGGTCAAAATGTGCTCCACTCGGGCTGAAAACGCTTGTTTGGAACATTTCATTAATGTTGACTATAAATCATAAACTAAGCATTTTTCAGCTGAAATAATGAATGTAGTCCTCTTAATTCTTGCTTCTAAAGCATACGCAAGCAGAAATTTCAATGTACAATGATGTTTTTAAAAAAACAGTCAAAATGTGCTCCACTCGGGCTGAAAACGCTTGTTTGGGACATGACATTAATGTTGACTATAAATCATAAACTAAGCATTTTTCAGCTGAAATAATGAATGTAGTCCTCTTAATTCTTGCTTCTAAAGCATACGCAAGCAGAAATTTCAATGTACAATGATGTTTTTAAAAAAAGGGTCAAAATGTGCTCCACTCGGGCTGAAAACGCTTGTTTGGAACATTTCATTAATGTTGACTATAAATCATAAACTAAGCATTTTTCAGCTGAAATAATGAATGTAGTCCTCTTAATTCTTGCTTCTAAAGCATACGCAAGCAGAAATTTCAATGTACAATGATGTTTTTAAAAAAGCAGTCAAAATGTGCTCCACTCGGGCTGAAAACGCTTGTTTGGGACATGACATTAATGTTGACTATAAATCATAAACTAAGCATTTTTCAGCTGAAATAATGAATGTAGTCCTCTTAATTCTTGCTTCTAAAGCATACGCAAAAAGAAATTTCAATGTACAATGATGTTTTTTAAAAAACGGTCAAAATGTGCTCCACTCGGGCTGAAAACGCTTGTTCGGAACATTTCCTTAATGTTGACTATAAATCATAAACTAAGCATTTTTCAGCTGAAATAATGAATGTAGTCCTCTTAATTCTTGCTTCTAAAGCATACGCAAGCAGAAATTTCAATGTACAATGATGTTTTTAAAAAAAACAGTCAAAATGCGCTCCACTCGGGCTGAAAACGCTGTTGGGGACATTTCATTAATGTTGACTACAAATCAAAAACTAAGCATTTTTCAGCTGAAATAATGAATGTAGTCCTCTTAATTCTTGCTTCTAAAGCATACGCAAGCAGAAATTTCAATGTACAATGATGTTTTTAAAAAAAGGGTCAAAATGTGCTCCACTCGGGCTGAAAACGCTTGTTTGGAACATTTCATTAATGTTGACTATAAATCATAAACTAAGCATTTTTCAGCTGAAATAATGAATGTAGTCCTCTTAATTCTTGCTTCTAAAGCATACGCAAGCAGAAATTTCAATGTACAATGATGTTTTTAAAAAAACAGTCAAAATGTGCTCCACTCGGGCTGAAAACGCTTGTTTGGGACATGACATTAATGTTGACTATAAATCATAAACTAAGCATTTTTCAGCTGAAATAATGAATGTAGTCCTCTTAATTCTTGCTTCTAAAGCATACGCAAGCAGAAATTTCAATGTACAATGATGTTTTTAAAAAAAGGGTCAAAATGTGCTCCACTCGGGCTGAAAACGCTTGTTTGGAACATTTCATTAATGTTGACTATAAATCATAAACTAAGCATTTTTCAGCTGAAATAATGAATGTAGTCCTCTTAATTCTTGCTTCTAAAGCATACGCAAGCAGAAATTTCAATGTACAATGATGTTTTTAAAAAAGCAGTCAAAATGTGCTCCACTCGGGCTGAAAACGCTTGTTTGGGACATGACATTAATGTTGACTATAAATCATAAACTAAGCATTTTTCAGCTGAAATAATGAATGTAGTCCTCTTAATTCTTGCTTCTAAAGCATACGCAAAAAGAAATTTCAATGTACAATGATGTTTTTTAAAAAACGGTCAAAATGTGCTCCACTCGGGCTGAAAACGCTTGTTCGGAACATTTCCTTAATGTTGACTATAAATCATAAACTAAGCATTTTTCAGCTGAAATAATGAATGTAGTCCTCTTAATTCTTGCTTCTAAAGCATACGCAAGCAGAAATTTCAATGTACAATGATGTTTTTAAAAAAAACAGTCAAAATGCGCTCCACTCGGGCTGAAAACGCTGTTGGGGACATTTCATTAATGTTGACTACAAATCAAAAACTAAGCATTTTTCAGCTGAAATAATGAATGTAGTCCTCTTAATTCTTGCTTCTAAAGCATACGCAAGCAGAAATTTCAATGTACAATGATGTTTTTAAAAAAAGGGTCAAAATGTGCTCCACTCGGGCTGAAAACGCTTGTTTGGAACATTTCATTAATGTTGACTATAAATCATAAACTAAGCATTTTTCAGCTGAAATAATGAATGTAGTCCTCTTAATTCTTGCTTCTAAAGCATACGCAAGCAGAAATTTCAATGTACAATGATGTTTTTAAAAAAACAGTCAAAATGTGCTCCACTCGGGCTGAAAACGCTTGTTTGGGACATGACATTAATGTTGACTATAAATCATAAACTAAGCATTTTTCAGCTGAAATAATGAATGTAGTCCTCTTAATTCTTGCTTCTAAAGCATACGCAAAAAGAAATTTCAATGTACAATGATGTTTTTTAAAAAACGGTCAAAATGTGCTCCACTCGGGCTGAAAACGCTTGTTCGGAACATTTCCTTAATGTTGACTATAAATCATAAACTAAGCATTTTTCAGCTGAAATAATGAATGTAGTCCTCTTAATTCTTGCTTCTAAAGCATACGCAAGCAGAAATTTCAATGTACAATGATGTTTTTAAAAAAAAACAGTCAAAATGCGCTCCACTCGGGCTGAAAACGCTGTTGGGGACATTTCATTAATGTTGACTACAAATCAAAAACTAAGCATTTTTCAGCTGAAATAATGAATGTAGTCCTCTTAATTCTTGCTTCTAAAGCATACGCAAGCAGAAATTTCAATGTACAATGATGTTTTTAAAAAAGGGTCAAAATGTGCTCCACTCGGGCTGAAAACGCTTGTTTGGAACATTTCATTAATGTTGACTATAAATCATAAACTAAGCATTTTTCAGCTGAAATAATGAATGTAGTCCTCTTAATTCTTGCTTCTAAAGCATACGCAAGCAGAAATTTCAATGTACAATGATGTTTTTAAAAAAACAGTCAAAATGTGCTCCACTCGGGCTGAAAACGCTTGTTTGGGACATGACATTAATGTTGACTATAAATCATAAACTAAGCATTTTTCAGCTGAAATAATGAATGTAGTCCTCTTAATTCTTGCTTCTAAAGCATACGCAAGCAGAAATTTCAATGTACAATGATGTTTTTAAAAAAACAGTCAAAATGTGCTCCACTCGGGCTGAAAACGCTTGTTTGGAACATTTCATTAATGTTGACTATAAATCATAAACTAAGCATTTTTCAGCTGAAATAATGAATGTAGTCCTCTTAATTCTTGCTTCTAAAGCATACGCAAGCAGAAATTTCAATGTACAATGATGTTTTTAAAAAAACAGTCAAAATGTGCTCCACTCGGGCTGAAAACGCTGTTGGGGACATTTCATTAATGTTGACTATAAATCATAAACTAAGCATTTTTCAGCTGAAATAATGAATGTAGTCCTTTTAATTCTTGCTTCTAAAGCATACGCAAGCAGAAATTTCAATGTACAATGATGTTTTTAAAAAAAACAGTCAAAATGTGCTCCACTCGGGCTGAAAACGCTGTTGGGGACATTTCATTAATGTTGACTATAAATCAAAAACTAAGCATTTTTCAGCTGAAATAATGAATGTAGTCCTCTTAATTCTTGCTTCTAAAGCATACGCAAGCAGAAATTTCAATGTACAATGATGTTTTTAAAAAAACAGTCAAAATGTGCTCCACTCGGGCTGAAAACGCTGTTGGGGACATTTCATTAATGTTGACTATAAATCATAAACTAAGCATTTTTCAGCTGAAATAATGAATGTAGTCCTCTTAATTCTTGCTTCTAAAGCATACACAAACAGAAAATTCAATGTACAATGATGTTTTTAAAAAAACGGTCAAAATGTGCTCCACTCGGGCTGAAAACGCTGTTGGGGACATTTCATTAATGTTGACTATAAATCATAAACTAAGCATTTTTCAGCTGAAATAATGAATGTAGTCCTCTTAATTCTTGCTTCTAAAGCATACGCAAACAGAAATTTCAATGTACAATGATGTTTTTAAAAAAACGGTCAAAATGTGCTCCACTCGGGCTGAAAACGCTTGTTTGGGACATTACATTAATGTTGACTATAAATCATAAACTAAGCATTTTTCAGCTGAAATAATGAATGTAGTCCTCTTAATTCTTGCTTCTAAAGCATACGCAAGCAGAAATTTCAATGTACAATGATGTTTTTAAAAAAAGGGTCAAAATGTGCTCCACTCGGGCTGAAAACGCTTGTTTGGAACATTTCATTAATGTTGACTATAAATCATAAACTAAGCATTTTTCAGCTGAAATAATGAATGTAGTCCTCTTAATTCTTGCTTCTAAAGCATACGCAAGCAGAAATTTCAATGTACAATGATGTTTTTAAAAAAACGGTCAAAATGTGCTCCACTCGGGCTGAAAACGCTTGTTTGGAACATTTCCTTAATGTTGACTATAAATCATAAACTAAGCATTTTTCAGCTGAAATAATGAATGTAGTCCTCTTAATTCTTGCTTCTAAAGCATACGCAAGCAGAAATTTCAATGTACAATGATGTTTTTAAAAAAAACAGTCAAAATGCGCTCCACTCGGGCTGAAAACGCTGTTGGGGACATTTCATTAATGTTGACTACAAATCAAAAACTAAGCATTTTTCAGCTGAAATAATGAATGTAGTCCTCTTAATTCTTGCTTCTAAAGCATACGCAAGCAGAAATTTCAATGTACAATGATGTTTTTAAAAAAAGGGTCAAAATGTGCTCCACTCGGGCTGAAAACGCTTGTTTGGAACATTTCATTAATGTTGACTATAAATCATAAACTAAGCATTTTTCAGCTGAAATAATGAATGTAGTCCTCTTAATTCTTGCTTCTAAAGCATACGCAAGCAGAAATTTCAATGTACAATGATGTTTTTAAAAAAACAGTCAAAATGTGCTCCACTCGGGCTGAAAACGCTTGTTTGGGACATGACATTAATGTTGACTATAAATCATAAACTAAGCATTTTTCAGCTGAAATAATGAATGTAGTCCTCTTAATTCTTGCTTCTAAAGCATACGCAAGCAGAAATTTCAATGTACAATGATGTTTTTAAAAAAACAGTCAAAATGTGCTCCACTCGGGCTGAAAACGCTTGTTTGGGACATTACATTAATGTTGACTATAAATCATAAACTAAGCATTTTTCAGCTGAAATAATGAATGTAGTCCTCTTAATTCTTGCTTCTAAAGCATACGCAAAAAGAAATTTCAATGTACAATGATGTTTTTTAAAAAACGGTCAAAATGTGCTCCACTCGGGCTGAAAACGCTTGTTCGGAACATTTCCTTAATGTTGACTATAAATCATAAACTAAGCATTTTTCAGCTGAAATAATGAATGTAGTCCTCTTAATTCTTGCTTCTAAAGCATACGCAAGCAGAAATTTCAATGTACAATGATGTTTTTAAAAAAAGGGTCAAAATGTGCTCCACTCGGGCTGAAAACGCTTGTTTGGAACATTTCATTAATGTTGACTATAAATCATAAACTAAGCATTTTTCAGCTGAAATAATGAATGTAGTCCTCTTAATTCTTGCTTCTAAAGCATACGCAAGCAGAAATTTCAATGTACAATGATGTTTTTAAAAAAACAGTCAAAATGTGCTCCACTCGGGCTGAAAACGCTTGTTTGGGACATGACATTAATGTTGACTATAAATCATAAACTAAGCATTTTTCAGCTGAAATAATGAATGTAGTCCTCTTAATTCTTGCTTCTAAAGCATACGCAAGCAGAAATTTCAATGTACAATGATGTTTTTAAAAAAAGGGTCAAAATGTGCTCCACTCGGGCTGAAAACGCTTGTTTGGAACATTTCATTAATGTTGACTATAAATCATAAACTAAGCATTTTTCAGCTGAAATAATGAATGTAGTCCTCCTAATTCTTGCTTCTAAAGCATACGCAAGCAGAAATTTCAATGTACAATGATGTTTTTAAAAAAACAGTCAAAATGTGCTCCACTCGGGCTGAAAACGCTTGTTTGGGACATGACATTAATGTTGACTATAAATCATAAACTAAGCATTTTTCAGCTGAAATAATGAATGTAGTCCTCTTAATTCTTGCTTCTAAAGCATACGCAAGCAGAAATTTCAATGTACAATGATGTTTTTAAAAAAAGGGTCAAAATGTGCTCCACTCGGGCTGAAAACGCTTGTTTGGAACATTTCATTAATGTTGACTATAAATCATAAACTAAGCATTTTTCAGCTGAAATAATGAATGTAGTCCTCTTAATTCTTGCTTCTAAAGCATACGCAAGCAGAAATTTCAATGTACAATGATGTTTTTTAAAAAACGGTCAAAATGTGCTCCACTCGGGCTGAAAACGCTTGTTCGGAACATTTCCTTAATGTTGACTATAAATCATAAACTAAGCATTTTTCAGCTGAAATAATGAATGTAGTCCTCTTAATTCTTGCTTCTAAAGCATACGCAAGCAGAAATTTCAATGTACAATGATGTTTTTAAAAAAAACAGTCAAAATGCGCTCCACTCGGGCTGAAAACGCTGTTGGGGACATTTCATTAATGTTGACTACAAATCAAAAACTAAGCATTTTTCAGCTGAAATAATGAATGTAGTCCTCTTAATTCTTGCTTCTAAAGCATACGCAAGCAGAAATTTCAATGTACAATGATGTTTTTAAAAAAAGGGTCAAAATGTGCTCCACTCGGGCTGAAAACGCTTGTTTGGAACATTTCATTAATGTTGACTATAAATCATAAACTAAGCATTTTTCAGCTGAAATAATGAATGTAGTCCTCTTAATTCTTGCTTCTAAAGCATACGCAAGCAGAAATTTCAATGTACAATGATGTTTTTAAAAAAACAGTCAAAATGTGCTCCACTCGGGTTGAAAACGCTTGTTTGGGACATGACATTAATGTTGACTATAAATCATAAACTAAGCATTTTTCAGCTGAAATAATGAATGTAGTCCTCTTAATTCTTGCTTCTAAAGCATACGCAAGCAGAAATTTCAATGTACAATGATGTTTTTAAAAAAAGGGTCAAAATGTGCTCCACTCGGGCTGAAAACGCTTGTTTGGAACATTTCATTAATGTTGACTATAAATCATAAACTAAGCATTTTTCAGCTGAAATAATGAATGTAGTCCTCTTAATTCTTGCTTCTAAAGCATACGCAAGCAGAAATTTCAATGTACAATGATGTTTTTAAAAAAACAGTCAAAATGTGCTCCACTCGGGCTGAAAACGCTGTTGGGGACATTTCATTAATGTTGACTACAAATCAAAAACTAAGCATTTTTCAGCTGAAATAATGAATGTAGTCCTCTTAATTCTTGCTTCTAAAGCATACGCAAGCAGAAATTTCAATGTACAATGATGTTTTTAAAAAAAGGGTCAAAATGTGCTCCACTCGGGCTGAAAACGCTTGTTTGGAACATTTCATTAATGTTGACTATAAATCATAAACTAAGCATTTTTCAGCTGAAATAATGAATGTAGTCCTCTTAATTCTTGCTTCTAAAGCATACGCAAGCAGAAATTTCAATGTACAATGATGTTTTTAAAAAAACAGTCAAAATGTGCTCCACTCGGGCTGAAAACGCTTGTTTGGGACATGACATTAATGTTGACTATAAATCATAAACTAAGCATTTTTCAGCTGAAATAATGAATGTAGTCCTCTTAATTCTTGCTTCTAAAGCATACGCAAAAAGAAATTTCAATGTACAATGATGTTTTTTAAAAAACGGTCAAAATGTGCTCCACTCGGGCTGAAAACGCTTGTTCGGAACATTTCCTTAATGTTGACTATAAATCATAAACTAAGCATTTTTCAGCTGAAATAATGAATGTAGTCCTCTTAATTCTTGCTTCTAAAGCATACGCAAGCAGAAATTTCAATGTACAATGATGTTTTTAAAAAAAACAGTCAAAATGCGCTCCACTCGGGCTGAAAACGCTGTTGGGGACATTTCATTAATGTTGACTACAAATCAAAAACTAAGCATTTTTCAGCTGAAATAATGAATGTAGTCCTCTTAATTCTTGCTTCTAAAGCATACGCAAGCAGAAATTTCAATGTACAATGATGTTTTTAAAAAAAGGGTCAAAATGTGCTCCACTCGGGCTGAAAACGCTTGTTTGGAACATTTCATTAATGTTGACTATAAATCATAAACTAAGCATTTTTCAGCTGAAATAATGAATGTAGTCCTCTTAATTCTTGCTTCTAAAGCATACGCAAGCAGAAATTTCAATGTACAATGATGTTTTTAAAAAAGCAGTCAAAATGTGCTCCACTCGGGCTGAAAACGCTTGTTTGGGACATGACATTAATGTTGACTATAAATCATAAACTAAGCATTTTTCAGCTGAAATAATGAATGTAGTCCTCTTAATTCTTGCTTCTAAAGCATACGCAAAAAGAAATTTCAATGTACAATGATGTTTTTTAAAAAACGGTCAAAATGTGCTCCACTCGGGCTGAAAACGCTTGTTCGGAACATTTCCTTAATGTTGACTATAAATCATAAACTAAGCATTTTTCAGCTGAAATAATGAATGTAGTCCTCTTAATTCTTGCTTCTAAAGCATACGCAAGCAGAAATTTCAATGTACAATGATGTTTTTAAAAAAAACAGTCAAAATGCGCTCCACTCGGGCTGAAAACGCTGTTGGGGACATTTCATTAATGTTGACTACAAATCAAAAACTAAGCATTTTTCAGCTGAAATAATGAATGTAGTCCTCTTAATTCTTGCTTCTAAAGCATACGCAAGCAGAAATTTCAATGTACAATGATGTTTTTAAAAAAAGGGTCAAAATGTGCTCCACTCGGGCTGAAAACGCTTGTTTGGAACATTTCATTAATGTTGACTATAAATCATAAACTAAGCATTTTTCAGCTGAAATAATGAATGTAGTCCTCTTAATTCTTGCTTCTAAAGCATACGCAAGCAGAAATTTCAATGTACAATGATGTTTTTAAAAAAACGGTCAAAATGTGCTCCACTCGGGCTGAAAACGCTTGTTTGGAACATTTCCTTAATGTTGACTATAAATCATAAACTAAGCATTTTTCAGCTGAAATAATGAATGTAGTCCTCTTAATTCTTGCTTCTAAAGCATACGCAAGCAGAAATTTCAATGTACAATGATGTTTTTAAAAAAAACAGTCAAAATGCGCTCCACTCGGGCTGAAAACGCTGTTGGGGACATTTCATTAATGTTGACTACAAATCAAAAACTAAGCATTTTTCAGCTGAAATAATGAATGTAGTCCTCTTAATTCTTGCTTCTAAAGCATACGCAAGCAGAAATTTCAATGTACAATGATGTTTTTAAAAAAAGGGTCAAAATGTGCTCCACTCGGGCTGAAAACGCTTGTTCGGAACATTTCCTTAATGTTGACTATAAATCATAAACTAAGCATTTTTCAGCTGAAATAATGAATGTAGTCCTCTTAATTCTTGCTTCTAAAGCATACGCAAGCAGAAATTTCAATGTACAATGATGTTTTTAAAAAAAACAGTCAAAATGTGCTCCACTCGGGCTGAAAACGCTGTTGGGGACATTTCATTAATGTTGACTACAAATCAAAAACTAAGCATTTTTCAGCTGAAATAATGAATGTAGTCCTCTTAATTCTTGCTTCTAAAGCATTCGCAAGCAGAAATTTCAATGTACAATGATGTTTTTAAAAAAACAGTCAAAATGTGCTCCACTCGGGCTGAAAACGCTGTTGGGGACATTTCATTAATGTTGACTATAAATCATAAACTAAGCATTTTTCAGCTGAAATAATGAATGTAGTCCTCTTAATTCTTGCTTCTAAAGCATACGCAAGCAGAAATTTCAATGTACAATGATGTTTTTAAAAAAACAGTCAAAATGTGCTCCACTCGGGCTGAAAACGCTTGTTTGGGACATTACATTAATGTTGACTATAAATCATAAACTAAGCATTTTTCAGCTGAAATAATGAATGTAGTCCTCTTAATTCTTGCTTCTAAAGCATACGCAAACAGAAACTTCAATGTACAATGATGTTTTTTAAAAAACGGTCAAAATGTGCTCCACTCGGGCTGAAAACGCTTGTTCGGAACATTTCCTTAATGTTGACTATAAATCATACACTAAGCATTTTTCAGCTGAAATAATGAATGTAGTCCTCTTAATTCTTGCTTCTAAAGCATACGCAAGCAGAAATTTCAATGTACAATGATGTTTTTAAAAAAAACAGTCAAAATGCGCTCCACTCGGGCTGAAAACGCTGTTGGGGACATTTCATTAATGTTGACTACAAATCAAAAACTAAGCATTTTTCAGCTGAAATAATGAATGTAGTCCTCTTAATTCTTGCTTCTAAAGCATACGCAAGCAGAAATTTCAATGTACAATGATGTTTTTAAAAAAAGGGTCAAAATGTGCTCCACTCGGGCTGAAAACGCTTGTTTGGAACATTTCATTAATGTTGACTATAAATCATAAACTAAGCATTTTTCAGCTGAAATAATGAATGTAGTCCTCTTAATTCTTGCTTCTAAAGCATACGCAAGCAGAAATTTCAATGTACAATGATGTTTTTAAAAAAACAGTCAAAATGTGCTCCACTCGGGCTGAAAACGCTTGTTTGGGACATGACATTAATGTTGACTATAAATCATAAACTAAGCATTTTTCAGCTGAAATAATGAATGTAGTCCTCTTAATTCTTGCTTCTAAAGCATACGCAAGCAGAAATTTCAATGTACAATGATGTTTTTAAAAAAACAGTCAAAATGTGCTCCACTCGGGCTGAAAACGCTTGTTTGGGACATTACATTAATGTTAACTATAAATCATAAACTAAGCATTTTTCAGCTGAAATAATGAATGTAGTCCTCTTAATTCTTGCTTCTAAAGCATAGGCAAAAAGAAATTTCAATGTACAATGATGTTTTTTAAAAAACGGTCAAAATGTGCTCCACTCGGGCTGAAAACGCTTGTTCGGAACATTTCCTTAATGTTGACTATAAATCATAAACTAAGCATTTTTCAGCTGAAATAATGAATGTAGTCCTCTTAATTCTTGCTTCTAAAGCATACGCAAGCAGAAATTTCAATGTACAATGATGTTTTTAAAAAAAACAGTCAAAATGCGCTCCACTCGGGCTGAAAACGCTGTTGGGGACATTTCATTAATGTTGACTACAAATCAAAAACTAAGCATTTTTCAGCTGAAATAATGAAAGTAGTCCTCTTAATTCTTGCTTCTAAAGCATACGCAAGCAGAAATTTCAATGTACAATGATGTTTTTAAAAAAAACAGTCAAAATGTGCTCCACTCGGGCTGAAAACGCTGTTGGGGACATTTCATTAATGTTGACTACAAATCAAAAACTAAGCATTTTTCAGCTGAAATAATGAATGTAGTCCTCTTAATTCTTGCTTCTAAAGCATACGCAAGCAGAAATTTCAATGTACAATGATGTTTTTAAAAAAACAGTCAAAATGTGCTCCACTCGGGCTGAAAACGCTGTTGGGGACATTTCATTAATGTTGACTACAAATCAAAAACTAAGCATTTTTCAGCTGAAATAATGAATGTAGTCCTCTTAATTCTTGCTTCTAAAGCATACGCAAGCAGAAATTTCAATGTACAATGATGTTTTTAAAAAAAGGATCAAAATGTGCTCCACTCGGGCTGAAAACGCTTGTTTGGAACATTTCATTAATGTTGACTATAAATCATAAACTAAGCATTTTTCAGCTGAAATAATGAATGTAGTCCTCTTAATTCTTGCTTCTAAAGCATACGCAAGCAGAAATTTCAATGTACAATGATGTTTTTAAAAAAACAGTCAAAATGTGCTCCACTCGGGCTGAAAACGCTTGTTTGGGACATGACATTAATGTTGACTATAAATCATAAACTAAGCATTTTTCAGCTGAAATAATGAATGTAGTCCTCTTAATTCTTGCTTCTAAAGCATACGCAAGCAGAAATTTCAATGTACAATGATGTTTTTAAAAAAAGGATCAAAATGTGCTCCACTCGGGCTGAAAACGCTTGTTTGGAACATTTCATTAATGTTGACTATAAATCATAAACTAAGCATTTTTCAGCTGAAATAATGAATGTAGTCCTCTTAATTCTTGCTTCTAAAGCATACGCAAGCAGAAATTTCAATGTACAATGATGTTTTTAAAAAAACAGTCAAAATGTGCTCCACTCGGGCTGAAAACGCTTGTTTGGGACATGACATTAATGTTGACTATAAATCATAAACTAAGCATTTTTCAGCTGAAATAATGAATGTAGTCCTCTTAATTCTTGCTTCTAAAGCATACGCAAGCAGAAATTTCAATGTACAATGATGTTTTTAAAAAAACAGTCAAAATGTGCTCCACTCGGGCTGAAAACGCTTGTTTGGGACATTACATTAATGTTGACTATAAATCATAAACTAAGCATTTTTCAGCTGAAATAATGAATGTAGTCCTCTTAATTCTTGCTTCTAAAGCATATGCAAAAAGAAATTTCAATGTACAATGATGTTTTTTAAAAAACGGTCAAAATGTGCTCCACTCGGGCTGAAAACGCTTGTTCGGAACATTTCCTTAATGTTGACTATAAATCATAAACTAAGCATTTTTCAGCTGAAATAATGAATGTAGTCCTCTTAATTCTTGCTTCTAAAGCATACGCAAGCAGAAATTTCAATGTACAATGATGTTTTTAGAAAAAACAGTCAAAATGCGCTCCACTCGGGCTGAAAACGCTGTTGGGGACATTTCATTAATGTTGACTACAAATCAAAAACTAAGCATTTTTCAGCTGAAATAATGAATGTAGTCCTCTTAATTCTTGCTTCTAAAGCATACGCAAGCAGAAATTTCAATGTGCAATGATGTTTTTAAAAAAACAGTCAAAATGTGCTCCACTCGGGCTGAAAACGCTTGTTTGGAACATTTCATTAATGTTGACTATAAATCATAAACTAAGCATTTTTCAGCTGAAATAATGAATGTAGTCCTCTTAATTCTTGCTTCTAAAGCATACGCAAGCAGAAATTTCAATGTACAATGATGTTTTTAAAAAAACGGTCAAAATGTGCTCCACTCGGGCTGAAAACGCTTGTTTGGAACATTTCCTTAATGTTGACTATAAATCATAAACTAAGCATTTTTCAGCTGAAATAATGAATGTAGTCCTCTTAATTCTTGCTTCTAAAGCATACGCAAGCAGAAATTTCAATGTACAATGATGTTTTTAAAAAAAACAGTCAAAATGCGCTTCACTCGGGCTGAAAACGCTGTTGGGGACATTTCATTAATGTTGACTACAAATCAAAAACTAAGCATTTTTCAGCTGAAATAATGAATGTAGTCCTCTTAATTCTTGCTTCTAAAGCATACGCAAGCAGAAATTTCAATGTACAATGATGTTTTTAAAAAAAGGGTCAAAATGTGCTCCACTCGGGCTGAAAACGCTTGTTTGGAACATTTCATTAATGTTGACTATAAATCATAAACTAAGCATTTTTCAGCTGAAATAATGAATGTAGTCCTCTTAATTCTTGCTTCTAAAGCATACGCAAGCAGAAATTTCAATGTACAATGATGTTTTTAAAAAAACAGTCAAAATGTGCTCCACTCGGGCTGAAAACGCTTGTTTGGGACATGACATTAATGTTGACTATAAATCATAAACTAAGCATTTTTCAGCTGAAATAATGAATGTAGTCCTCTTAATTCTTGCTTCTAAAGCATACGCAAGCAGAAATTTCAATGTACAATGATGTTTTTAAAAAAAACAGTCAAAATGTGCTCCACTCGGGCTGAAAACGCTTGTTTGGGACATTACATTAATGTTGACTATAAATCATAAACTAAGCATTTTTCAGCTGAAATAATGAATGTAGTCCTCTTAATTCTTGCTTCTAAAGCATACGCAAAAAGAAATTTCAATGTACAATGATGTTTTTTAAAAAACGGTCAAAATGTGCTCCACTCGGGCTGAAAACGCTTGTTCGGAACATTTCCTTAATGTTGACTATAAATCATAAACTAAGCATTTTTCAGCTGAAATAATGAATGTAGTCCTCTTAATTCTTGCTTCTAAAGCATACGCAAGCAGAAATTTCAATGTACAATGATGTTTTTAAAAAAAACAGTCAAAATGCGCTCCACTCGGGCTGAAAACGCTGTTGGGGACATTTCATTAATGTTGACTACAAATCAAAAACTAAGCATTTTTCAGCTGAAATAATGAATGTAGTCCTCTTAATTCTTGCTTCTAAAGCATACGCAAGCAGAAATTTCAATGTACAATGATGTTTTTAAAAAAGGGTCAAAATGTGCTCCACTCGGGCTGAAAACGCTTGTTTGGAACATTTCATTAATGTTGACTATAAATCATAAACTAAGCATTTTTCAGCTGAAATAATGAATGTAGTCCTCTTAATTCTTGCTTCTAAAGCATACGCAAGCAGAAATTTCAATGTACAATGATGTTTTTAAAAAAACAGTCAAAATGTGCTCCACTCGGGCTGAAAACGCTGTTGGGGACATTTCATTAATGTTGACTACAAATCAAAAACTAAGCATTTTTCAGCTGAAATAATGAATGTAGTCCTCTTAATTCTTGCTTCTAAAGCATACGCAAGCAGAAATTTCAATGTACAATGATGTTTTTAAAAAAAGGGTCAAAATGTGCTCCACTCGGGCTGAAAACGCTTGTTTGGAACATTTCATTAATGTTGACTATAAATCATAAACTAAGCATTTTTCAGCTGAAATAATGAATGTAGTCCTCTTAATTCTTGCTTCTAAAGCATACGCAAGCAGAAATTTCAATGTACAATGATGTTTTTAAAAAAACAGTCAAAATGTGCTCCACTCGGGCTGAAAACGCTTGTTTGGGACATGACATTAATGTTGACTATAAATCATAAACTAAGCATTTTTCAGCTGAAATAATGAATGTAGTCCTCTTAATTCTTGCTTCTAAAGCATACGCAAAAAGAAATTTCAATGTACAATGATGTTTTTTAAAAAACGGTCAAAATGTGCTCCACTCGGGCTGAAAACGCTTGTTCGGAACATTTCCTTAATGTTGACTATAAATCATAAACTAAGCATTTTTCAGCTGAAATAATGAATGTAGTCCTCTTAATTCTTGCTTCTAAAGCATACGCAAGCAGAAATTTCAATGTACAATGATGTTTTTAAAAAAAACAGTCAAAATGCGCTCCACTCGGGCTGAAAACGCTGTTGGGGACATTTCATTAATGTTGACTACAAATCAAAAACTAAGCATTTTTCAGCTGAAATAATGAATGTAGTCCTCTTAATTCTTGCTTCTAAAGCATACGCAAGCAGAAATTTCAATGTACAATGATGTTTTTAAAAAAAGGGTCAAAATGTGCTCCACTCGGGCTGAAAACGCTTGTTTGGAACATTTCATTAATGTTGACTATAAATCATAAACTAAGCATTTTTCAGCTGAAATAATGAATGTAGTCCTCTTAATTCTTGCTTCTAAAGCATACGCAAGCAGAAATTTCAATGTACAATGATGTTTTTAAAAAAACAGTCAAAATGTGCTCCACTCGGGTTGAAAACGCTTGTTTGGGACATGACATTAATGTTGACTATAAATCATAAACTAAGCATTTTTCAGCTGAAATAATGAATGTAGTCCTCTTAATTCTTGCTTCTAAAGCATACGCAAGCAGAAATTTCAATGTACAATGATGTTTTTAAAAAAAGGGTCAAAATGTGCTCCACTCGGGCTGAAAACGCTTGTTTGGAACATTTCATTAATGTTGACTATAAATCATAAACTAAGCATTTTTCAGCTGAAATAATGAATGTAGTCCTCTTAATTCTTGCTTCTAAAGCATACGCAAGCAGAAATTTCAATGTACAATGATGTTTTTAAAAAAACAGTCAAAATGTGCTCCACTCGGGCTGAAAACGCTGTTGGGGACATTTCATTAATGTTGACTACAAATCAAAAACTAAGCATTTTTCAGCTGAAATAATGAATGTAGTCCTCTTAATTCTTGCTTCTAAAGCATACGCAAGCAGAAATTTCAATGTACAATGATGTTTTTAAAAAAAGGGTCAAAATGTGCTCCACTCGGGCTGAAAACGCTTGTTTGGAACATTTCATTAATGTTGACTATAAATCATAAACTAAGCATTTTTCAGCTGAAATAATGAATGTAGTCCTCTTAATTCTTGCTTCTAAAGCATACGCAAGCAGAAATTTCAATGTACAATGATGTTTTTAAAAAAACAGTCAAAATGTGCTCCACTCGGGCTGAAAACGCTTGTTTGGGACATGACATTAATGTTGACTATAAATCATAAACTAAGCATTTTTCAGCTGAAATAATGAATGTAGTCCTCTTAATACTTGCTTCTAAAGCATACGCAAAAAGAAATTTCAATGTACAATGATGTTTTTTAAAAAACGGTCAAAATGTGCTCCACTCGGGCTGAAAACGCTTGTTCGGAACATTTCCTTAATGTTGACTATAAATCATAAACTAAGCATTTTTCAGCTGAAATAATGAATGTAGTCCTCTTAATTCTTGCTTCTAAAGCATACGCAAGCAGAAATTTCAATGTACAATGATGTTTTTAAAAAAAACAGTCAAAATGCGCTCCACTCGGGCTGAAAACGCTGTTGGGGACATTTCATTAATGTTGACTACAAATCAAAAACTAAGCATTTTTCAGCTGAAATAATGAATGTAGTCCTCTTAATTCTTGCTTCTAAAGCATACGCAAGCAGAAATTTCAATGTACAATGATGTTTTTAAAAAAAGGGTCAAAATGTGCTCCACTCGGGCTGAAAACGCTTGTTTGGAACATTTCATTAATGTTGACTATAAATCATAAACTAAGCATTTTTCAGCTGAAATAATGAATGTAGTCCTCTTAATTCTTGCTTCTAAAGCATACGCAAGCAGAAATTTCAATGTACAATGATGTTTTTAAAAAAGCAGTCAAAATGTGCTCCACTCGGGCTGAAAACGCTTGTTTGGGACATGACATTAATGTTGACTATAAATCATAAACTAAGCATTTTTCAGCTGAAATAATGAATGTAGTCCTCTTAATTCTTGCTTCTAAAGCATACGCAAAAAGAAATTTCAATGTACAATGATGTTTTTAAAAAAGCAGTCAAAATGTGCTCCACTCGGGCTGAAAACGCTTGTTTGGGACATGACATTAATGTTGACTATAAATCATAAACTAAGCATTTTTCAGCTGAAATAATGAATGTAGTCCTCTTAATTCTTGCTTCTAAAGCATTCGCAAGCAGAAATTTCAATGTACAATGATGTTTTTAAAAAAACAGTCAAAATGTGCTCCACTCGGGCTGAAAACGCTGTTGGGGACATTTCATTAATGTTGACTATAAATCATAAACTAAGCATTTTTCAGCTGAAATAATGAATGTAGTCCTCTTAATTCTTGCTTCTAAAGCATACGCAAGCAGAAATTTCAATGTACAATGATGTTTTTAAAAAAACGGTCAAAATGTGCTCCACTCGGGCTGAAAACGCTTGTTTGGAACATTTCCTTAATGTTGACTATAAATCATAAACTAAGCATTTTTCAGCTGAAATAATGAATGTAGTCCTCTTAATTCTTGCTTCTAAAGCATACGCAAGCAGAAATTTCAATGTACAATGATGTTTTTAAAAAAACAGTCAAAATGTGCTCCACTCGGGCTGAAAACGCTTGTTTGGGACATGACATTAATGTTGACTATAAATCATAAACTAAGCATTTTTCAGCTGAAATAATGAATGTAGTCCTCTTAATTCTTGCTTCTAAAGCATACGCAAGCAGAAATTTCAATGTACAATGATGTTTTTAAAAAAAGGGTCAAAATGTGCTCCACTCGGGCTGAAAACGCTTGTTTGGAACATTTCATTAATGTTGACTATAAATCATAAACTAAGCATTTTTCAGCTGAAATAATGAATGTAGTCCTCTTAATTCTTGCTTCTAAAGCATACGCAAGCAGAAATTTCAATGTACAATGATGTTTTTAAAAAAACAGTCAAAATGTGCTCCACTCGGGCTGAAAACGCTTGTTTGGGACATGACATTAATGTTGACTATAAATCATAAACTAAGCATTTTTCAGCTGAAATAATGAATGTAGTCCTCTTAATTCTTGCTTCTAAAGCATACGCAAGCAGAAATTTCAATGTACAATGATGTTTTTAAAAAAACAGTCAAAATGTGCTCCACTCGGGCTGAAAACGCTTGTTTGGGACATTACATTAATGTTGACTATAAATCATAAACTAAGCATTTTTCAGCTGAAATAATGAATGTAGTCCTCTTAATTCTTGCTTCTAAAGCATACGCAAAAAGAAATTTCAATGTACAATGATGTTTTTTAAAAAACGGTCAAAATGTGCTCCACTCGGGCTGAAAACGCTTGTTCGGAACATTTCCTTAATGTTGACTATAAATCATAAACTAAGCATTTTTCAGCTGAAATAATGAATGTAGTCCTCTTAATTCTTGCTTCTAAAGCATACGCAAGCAGAAATTTCAATGTACAATGATGTTTTTAAAAAAAACAGTCAAAATGCGCTCCACTCGGGCTGAAAACGCTGTTGGGGACATTTCATTAATGTTGACTACAAATCAAAAACTAAGCATTTTTCAGCTGAAATAATGAATGTAGTCCTCTTAATTCTTGCTTCTAAAGCATACGCAAGCAGACATTTCAATGTACAATGATGTTTTTAAAAAAAGGGTCAAAATGTGCTCCACTCGGGCTGAAAACGCTTGTTTGGAACATTTCATTAATGTTGACTATAAATCATAAACTAAGCATTTTTCAGCTGAAATAATGAATGTAGTCCTCTTAATTCTTGCTTCTAAAGCATACGCAAGCAGAAATTTCAATGTACAATGATGTTTTTAAAAAAACAGTCAAAATGTGCTCCACTCGGGCTGAAAACGCTTGTTTGGGACATGACATTAATGTTGACTATAAATCATAAACTAAGCATTTTTCAGCTGAAATAATGAATGTAGTCCTCTTAATTCTTGCTTCTAAAGCATACGCAAGCAGAAATTTCAATGTACAATGATGTTTTTAAAAAAAGGGTCAAAATGTGCTCCACTCGGGCTGAAAACGCTTGTTTGGAACATTTCATTAATGTTGACTATAAATCATAAACTAAGCATTTTTCAGCTGAAATAATGAATGTAGTCCTCTTAATTCTTGCTTCTAAAGCATATGCAAGCAGAAATTTCAATGTACAATGATGTTTTTAAAAAAGCAGTCAAAATGTGCTCCACTCGGGCTGAAAACGCTTGTTTGGGACATGACATTAATGTTGACTATAAATCATAAACTAAGCATTTTTCAGCTGAAATAATGAATGTAGTCCTCTTAATTCTTGCTTCTAAAGCATACGCAAAAAGAAATTTCAATGTACAATGATGTTTTTTAAAAAACGGTCAAAATGTGCTCCACTCGGGCTGAAAACGCTTGTTCGGAACATTTCCTTAATGTTGACTATAAATCATAAACTAAGCATTTTTCAGCTGAAATAATGAATGTAGTCCTCTTAATTCTTGCTTCTAAAGCATACGCAAGCAGAAATTTCAATGTACAATGATGTTTTTAAAAAAAACAGTCAAAATGCGCTCCACTCGGGCTGAAAACGCTGTTGGGGACATTTCATTAATGTTGACTACAAATCAAAAACTAAGCATTTTTCAGCTGAAATAATGAATGTAGTCCTCTTAATTCTTGCTTCTAAAGCATACGCAAGCAGAAATTTCAATGTACAATGATGTTTTTAAAAAAAGGGTCAAAATGTGCTCCACTCGGGCTGAAAACGCTTGTTTGGAACATTTCATTAATGTTGACTATAAATCATAAACTAAGCATTTTTCAGCTGAAATAATGAATGTAGTCCTCTTAATTCTTGCTTCTAAAGCATACGCAAGCAGAAATTTCAATGTACAATGATGTTTTTAAAAAAACAGTCAAAATGTGCTCCACTCGGGCTGAAAACGCTTGTTTGGGACATGACATTAATGTTGACTATAAATCATAAACTAAGCATTTTTCAGCTGAAATAATGAATGTAGTCCTCTTAATTCTTGCTTCTAAAGCATACGCAAAAAGAAATTTCAATGTACAATGATGTTTTTTAAAAAACGGTCAAAATGTGCTCCACTCGGGCTGAAAACGCTTGTTCGGAACATTTCCTTAATGTTGACTATAAATCATAAACTAAGCATTTTTCAGCTGAAATAATGAATGTAGTCCTCTTAATTCTTGCTTCTAAAGCATACGCAAGCAGAAATTTCAATGTACAATGATGTTTTTAAAAAAAACAGTCAAAATGCGCTCCACTCGGGCTGAAAACGCTGTTGGGGACATTTCATTAATGTTGACTACAAATCAAAAACTAAGCATTTTTCAGCTGAAATAATGAATGTAGTCCTCTTAATTCTTGCTTCTAAAGCATACGCAAGCAGAAATTTCAATGTACAATGATGTTTTTAAAAAAGGGTCAAAATGTGCTCCACTCGGGCTGAAAACGCTTGTTTGGAACATTTCATTAATGTTGACTATAAATCATAAACTAAGCATTTTTCAGCTGAAATAATGAATGTAGTCCTCTTAATTCTTGCTTCTAAAGCATACGCAAGCAGAAATTTCAATGTACAATGATGTTTTTAAAAAAACAGTCAAAATGTGCTCCACTCGGGCTGAAAAAGCTTGTTTGGGACATGACATTAATGTTGACTATAAATCATAAACTAAGCATTTTTCAGCTGAAATAATGAATGTAGTCCTCTTAATTCTTGCTTCTAAAGCATACGCAAGCAGAAATTTCAATGTACAATGATGTTTTTAAAAAAACAGTCAAAATGTGCTCCACTCGGGCTGAAAACGCTTGTTTGGGACATTACATTAATGTTAACTATAAATCATAAACTAAGCATTTTTCAGCTGAAATAATGAATGTAGTCCTCTTAATTCTTGCTTCTAAAGCATACGCAAAAAGAAATTTCAATGTACAATGATGTTTTTTAAAAAACGGTCAAAATGTGCTCCACTCGGGCTGAAAACGCTTGTTCGGAACATTTCCTTAATGTTGACTATAAATCATAAACTAAGCATTTTTCAGCTGAAATAATGAATGTAGTCCTCTTAATTCTTGCTTCTAAAGCATACGCAAGCAGAAATTTCAATGTACAATGATGTTTTTAAAAAAAACAGTCAAAATGCGCTCCACTCGGGCTGAAAACGCTGTTGGGGACATTTCATTAATGTTGACTACAAATCAAAAACTAAGCATTTTTCAGCTGAAATAATGAATGTAGTCCTCTTAATTCTTGCTTCTAAAGCATACGCAAGCAGAAATTTCAATGTACAATGATGTTTTTAAAAAAAGGGTCAAAATGTGCTCCACTCGGGCTGAAAACGCTTGTTTGGAACATTTCATTAATGTTGACTATAAATCATAAACTAAGCATTTTTCAGCTGAAATAATGAATGTAGTCCTCTTAATTCTTGCTTCTAAAGCATACGCAAGCAGAAATTTCAATGTACAATGATGTTTTTAAAAAAACAGTCAAAATGTGCTCCACTCGGGCTGAAAACGCTTGTTTGGGACATGACATTAATGTTGACTATAAATCATAAACTAAGCATTTTTCAGCTGAAATAATGAATGTAGTCCTCTTAATTCTTGCTTCTAAAGCATACGCAAAAAGAAATTTCAATGTACAATGATGTTTTTTAAAAAACGGTCAAAATGTGCTCCACTCGGGCTGAAAACGCTTGTTCGGAACATTTCCTTAATGTTGACTATAAATCATAAACTAAGCATTTTTCAGCTGAAATAATGAATGTAGTCCTCTTAATTCTTGCTTCTAAAGCATACGCAAGCAGAAATTTCAATGTACAATGATGTTTTTAAAAAAAACAGTCAAAATGCGCTCCACTCGGGCTGAAAACGCTGTTGGGGACATTTCATTAATGTTGACTACAAATCAAAAACTAAGCATTTTTCAGCTGAAATAATGAATGTAGTCCTCTTAATTCTTGCTTCTAAAGCATACGCAAGCAGAAATTTCAATGTACAATGATGTTTTTAAAAAAGGGTCAAAATGTGCTCCACTCGGGCTGAAAACGCTTGTTTGGAACATTTCATTAATGTTGACTATAAATCATAAACTAAGCATTTTTCAGCTGAAATAATGAATGTAGTCCTCTTAATTCTTGCTTCTAAAGCATACGCAAGCAGAAATTTCAATGTACAATGATGTTTTTAAAAAAACAGTCAAAATGTGCTCCACTCGGGCTGAAAACGCTTGTTTGGGACATGACATTAATGTTGACTATAAATCATAAACTAAGCATTTTTCAGCTGAAATAATGAATGTAGTCCTCTTAATTCTTGCTTCTAAAGCATACGCAAGCAGAAATTTCAATGTACAATGATGTTTTTAAAAAAACAGTCAAAATGTGCTCCACTCGGGCTGAAAACGCTTGTTTGGGACATTACATTAATGTTAACTATAAATCATAAACTAAGCATTTTTCAGCTGAAATAATGAATGTAGTCCTCTTAATTCTTGCTTCTAAAGCATACGCAAAAAGAAATTTCAATGTACAATGATGTTTTTTAAAAAACGGTCAAAATGTGCTCCACTCGGGCTGAAAACGCTTGTTCGGAACATTTCCTTAATGTTGACTATAAATCATAAACTAAGCATTTTTCAGCTGAAATAATGAATGTAGTCCTCTTAATTCTTGCTTCTAAAGCATACGCAAGCAGAAATTTCAATGTACAATGATGTTTTTAAAAAAAACAGTCAAAATGCGCTCCACTCGGGCTGAAAACGCTGTTGGGGACATTTCATTAATGTTGAATACAAATCAAAAACTAAGCATTTTTCAGCTGAAATAATGAAAGTAGTCCTCTTAATTCTTGCTTCTAAAGCATACGCAAGCAGAAATTTCAATGTACAATGATGTTTTTAAAAAAAACAGTCAAAATGTGCTCCACTCGGGCTGAAAACGCTGTTGGGGACATTTCATTAATGTTGACTACAAATCAAAAACTAAGCATTTTTCAGCTGAAATAATGAATGTAGTCCTCTTAATTCTTGCTTCTAAAGCATTCGCAAGCAGAAATTTCAATGTACAATGATGTTTTTAAAAAAACAGTCAAAATGTGCTCCACTCGGGCTGAAAACGCTGTTGGGGACATTTCATTAATGTTGACTATAAATCATAAACTAAGCATTTTTCAGCTGAAATAATGAATGTAGTCCTCTTAATTCTTGCTTCTAAAGCATACGCAAGCAGAAATTTCAATGTACAATGATGTTTTTAAAAAAACAGTCAAAATGTGCTCCACTCGGGCTGAAAACGCTTGTTTGGGACATTACATTAATGTTGACTATAAATCATAAACTAAGCATTTTTCAGCTGAAATAATGAATGTAGTCCTCTTAATTCTTGCTTCTAAAGCATACGCAAACAGAAATTTCAATGTACAATGATGTTTTTTAAAAAACGGTCAAAATGTGCTCCACTCGGGCTGAAAACGCTTGTTCGGAACATTTCCTTAATGTTGACTATAAATCATAAACTAAGCATTTTTCAGCTGAAATAATGAATGTAGTCCTCTTAATTCTTGCTTCTAAAGCATACGCAAGCAGAAATTTCAATGTACAATGATGTTTTTAAAAAAAACAGTCAAAATGCGCTCCACTCGGGCTGAAAACGCTGTTGGGGACATTTCATTAATGTTGACTACAAATCAAAAACTAAGCATTTTTCAGCTGAAATAATGAATGTAGTCCTCTTAATTCTTGCTTCTAAAGCATACGCAAGCAGAAATTTCAATGTACAATGATGTTTTTAAAAAAAGGGTCAAAATGTGCTCCACTCGGGCTGAAAACGCTTGTTTGGAACATTTCATTAATGTTGACTATAAATCATAAACTAAGCATTTTTCAGCTGAAATAATGAATGTAGTCCTCTTAATTCTTGCTTCTAAAGCATACGCAAGCAGAAATTTCAATGTACAATGATGTTTTTAAAAAAACAGTCAAAATGTGCTCCACTCGGGCTGAAAACGCTTGTTTGGGACATGACATTAATGTTGACTATAAATCATAAACTAAGCATTTTTCAGCTGAAATAATGAATGTAGTCCTCTTAATTCTTGCTTCTAAAGCATACGCAAGCAGAAATTTCAATGTACAATGATGTTTTTAAAAAAACAGTCAAAATGTGCTCCACTCGGGCTGAAAACGCTTGTTTGGGACATTACATTAATGTTGACTATAAATCATAAACTAAGCATTTTTCAGCTGAAATAATGAATGTAGTCCTCTTAATTCTTGCTTCTAAAGCATACGCAAACAGAAATTTCAATGTACAATGATGTTATTTAAAAAACGGTCAAAATGTGCTCCACTCGGGCTGAAAACGCTTGTTCGGAACATTTCCTTAATGTTGACTATAAATCATAAACTAAGCATTTTTCAGCTGAAATAATGAATGTAGTCCTCTTAATTCTTGCTTCTAAAGCATACGCAAGCAGAAATTTCAATGTACAATGATGTTTTTAAAAAAAACAGTCAAAATGCGCTCCACTCGGGCTGAAAACGCTGTTGGGGACATTTCATTAATGTTGACTACAAATCAAAAACTAAGCATTTTTCAGCTGAAATAATGAATGTAGTCCTCTTAATTCTTGCTTCTAAAGCATACGCAAGCAGAAATTTCAATGTACAATGATGTTTTTAAAAAAAGGGTCAAAATGTGCTCCACTCGGGCTGAAAACGCTTGTTTGGAACATTTCATTAATGTTGACTATAAATCATAAACTAAGCATTTTTCAGCTGAAATAATGAATGTAGTCCTCTTAATTCTTGCTTCTAAAGCATACGCAAGCAGAAATTTCAATGTACAATGATGTTTTTAAAAAAACAGTCAAAATGTGCTCCACTCGGGCTGAAAACGCTTGTTTGGGACATGACATTAATGTTGACTATAAATCATAAACTAAGCATTTTTCAGCTGAAATAATGAATGTAGTCCTCTTAATTCTTGCTTCTAAAGCATACGCAAGCAGAAATTTCAATGTACAATGATGTTTTTAAAAAAACAGTCAAAATGTGCTCCACTCGGGCTGAAAACGCTTGTTTGGGACATTACATTAATGTTGACTATAAATCATAAACTAAGCATTTTTCAGCTGAAATAATGAATGTAGTCCTCTTAATTCTTGCTTCTAAAGCATACGCAAAAAGAAATTTCAATGTACAATGATGTTTTTTAAAAAACGGTCAAAATGTGCTCCACTCGGGCTGAAAACGCTTGTTCGGAACATTTCCTTAATGTTGACTATAAATCATAAACTAAGCATTTTTCAGCTGAAATAATGAATGTAGTCCTCTTAATTCTTGCTTCTAAAGCATACGCAAGCAGAAATTTCAATGTACAATGATGTTTTTAGAAAAAACAGTCAAAATGCGCTCCACTCGGGCTGAAAACGCTGTTGGGGACATTTCATTAATGTTGACTACAAATCAAAAACTAAGCATTTTTCAGCTGAAATAATGAATGTAGTCCTCTTAATTCTTGCTTCTAAAGCATACGCAAGCAAAAATTTCAATGTACAATGATGTTTTTAAAAAAAGGGTCAAAATGTGCTCCACTCGGGCTGAAAACGCTTGTTTGGAACATTTCATTAATGTTGACTATAAATCATAAACTAAGCATTTTTCAGCTGAAATAATGAATGTAGTCCTCTTAATTCTTGCTTCTAAAGCATACGCAAGCAGAAATTTCAATGTACAATGATGTTTTTAAAAAAACGGTCAAAATGTGCTCCACTCGGGCTGAAAACGCTTGTTTGGAACATTTCCTTAATGTTGACTATAAATCATAAACTAAGCATTTTTCAGCTGAAATAATGAATGTAGTCCTCTTAATTCTTGCTTCTAAAGCATACGCAAGCAGAAATTTCAATGTACAATGATGTTTTTAAAAAAAACAGTCAAAATGCGCTCCACTCGGGCTGAAAACGCTGTTGGGGACATTTCATTAATGTTGACTACAAATCAAAAATTAAGCATTTTTCAGCTGAAATAATGAATGTAGTCCTCTTAATTCTTGCTTCTAAAGCATACGCAAGCAGAAATTTCAATGTACAATGATGTTTTTAAAAAAAGGGTCAAAATGTGCTCCACTCGGGCTGAAAACGCTTGTTTGGAACATTTCATTAATGTTGACTATAAATCATAAACTAAGCATTTTTCAGCTGAAATAATGAATGTAGTCCTCTTAATTCTTGCTTCTAAAGCATACGCAAGCAGAAATTTCAATGTACAATGATGTTTTTAAAAAAACAGTCAAAATGTGCTCCACTCGGGCTGAAAACGCTTGTTTGGGACATGACATTAATGTTGACTATAAATCATAAACTAAGCATTTTTCAGCTGAAATAATGAATGTAGTCCTCTTAATTCTTGCTTCTAAAGCATACGCAAGCAGAAATTTCAATGTACAATGATGTTTTTAAAAAAACAGTCAAAATGTGCTCCACTCGGGCTGAAAACGCTTGTTTGGGACATTACATTAATGTTGACTATAAATCATAAACTAAGCATTTTTCAGCTGAAATAATGAATGTAGTCCTCTTAATTCTTGCTTCTAAAGCATACGCAAAAAGAAATTTCAATGTACAATGATGTTTTTTAAAAAACGGTCAAAATGTGCTCCACTCGGGCTGAAAACGCTTGTTCGGAACATTTCCTTAATGTTGACTATAAATCATAAACTAAGCATTTTTCAGCTGAAATAATGAATGTAGTCCTCTTAATTCTTGCTTCTAAAGCATACGCAAGCAGAAATTTCAATGTACAATGATGTTTTTAAAAAAAACAGTCAAAATGCGCTCCACTCGGGCTGAAAACGCTGTTGGGGACATTTCATTAATGTTGACTACAAATCAAAAACTAAGCATTTTTCAGCTGAAATAATGAATGTAGTCCTCTTAATTCTTGCTTCTAAAGCATACGCAAGCAGAAATTTCAATGTACAATGATGTTTTTAAAAAAAGGGTCAAAATGTGCTCCACTCGGGCTGAAAACGCTTGTTTGGAACATTTCATTAATGTTGACTATAAATCATAAACTAAGCATTTTTCAGCTGAAATAATGAATGTAGTCCTCTTAATTCTTGCTTCTAAAGCATACGCAAGCAGAAATTTCAATGTACAATGATGTTTTTAAAAAAACAGTCAAAATGTGCTCCACTCGGGCTGAAAACGCTTGTTTGGGACATGACATTAATGTTGACTATAAATCATAAACTAAGCATTTTTCAGCTGAAATAATGAATGTAGTCCTCTTAATTCTTGCTTCTAAAGCATACGCAAGCAGAAATTTCAATGTACAATGATGTTTTTAAAAAAAGGGTCAAAATGTGCTCCACTCGGGCTGAAAACGCTTGTTTGGAACATTTCATTAATGTTGACTATAAATCATAAACTAAGCATTTTTCAGCTGAAATAATGAATGTAGTCCTCTTAATTCTTGCTTCTAAAGCATACGCAAGCAGAAATTTCAATGTACAATGATGTTTTTAAAAAAGCAGTCAAAATGTGCTCCACTCGGGCTGAAAACGCTTGTTTGGGACATGACATTAATGTTGACTATAAATCATAAACTAAGCATTTTTCAGCTGAAATAATGAATGTAGTCCTCTTAATTCTTGCTTCTAAAGCATACGCAAAAAGAAATTTCAATGTACAATGATGTTTTTTAAAAAACGGTCAAAATGTGCTCCACTCGGGCTGAAAACGCTTGTTCGGAACATTTCCTTAATGTTGACTATAAATCATAAACTAAGCATTTTTCAGCTGAAATAATGAATGTAGTCCTCTTAATTCTTGCTTCTAAAGCATACGCAAGCAGAAATTTCAATGTACAATGATGTTTTTAAAAAAAACAGTCAAAATGCGCTCCACTCGGGCTGAAAACGCTGTTGGGGACATTTCATTAATGTTGACTACAAATCAAAAACTAAGCATTTTTCAGCTGAAATAATGAATGTAGTCCTCTTAATTCTTGCTTCTAAAGCATACGCAAGCAGAAATTTCAATGTACAATGATGTTTTTAAAAAAAGGGTCAAAATGTGCTCCACTCGGGCTGAAAACGCTTGTTTGGAACATTTCATTAATGTTGACTATAAATCATAAACTAAGCATTTTTCAGCTGAAATAATGAATGTAGTCCTCTTAATTCTTGCTTCTAAAGCATACGCAAGCAGAAATTTCAATGTACAATGATGTTTTTAAAAAAACAGTCAAAATGTGCTCCACTCGGGCTGAAAACGCTTGTTTGGGACATGACATTAATGTTGACTATAAATCATAAACTAAGCATTTTTCAGCTGAAATAATGAATGTAGTCCTCTTAATTCTTGCTTCTAAAGCATACGCAAGCAGAAATTTCAATGTACAATGATGTTTTTAAAAAAAACAGTCAAAATGTGCTCCACTCGGGCTGAAAACGCTTGTTCGGAACATTTCCTTAATGTTGACTATAAATCATAAACTAAGCATTTTTCAGCTGAAATAATGAATGTAGTCCTCTTAATTCTTGCTTCTAAAGCATACGCAAGCAGAAATTTCAATGTACAATGATGTTTTTAAAAAAATGGTCAAAATGTGCTCCACTCGGGCTGAAAACGCTTGTTTGGAACATTTCATTAATGTTGACTATAAATCATAAACTAAGCATTTTTCAGCTGAAATAATGAATGTAGTCCTCTTAATTCTTGCTTCTAAAGCATACGCAAGCAGAAATTTCAATGTACAATGATGTTTTTAAAAAAACAGTCAAAATGTGCTCCACTCGGGCTGAAAACGCTTGTTTGGAACATTTCCTTAATGTTGACTATAAATCATAAACTAAGCATTTTTCAGCTGAAATAATGAATGTAGTCCTCTTAATTCTTGCTTCTAAAGCATACGCAAGCAGAAATTTCAATGTACAATGATGTTTTTAAAAAAGGGTCAAAATGTGCTCCACTCGGGCTGAAAACGCTTGTTTGGAACATTTCATTAATGTTGACTATAAATCATAAACTAAGCATTTTTCAGCTGAAATAATGAATGTAGTCCTCTTAATTCTTGCTTTTAAAGCATACGCAAGCAGAAATTTCAATGTACAATGATGTTTTTAAAAAAACAGTCAAAATGTGCTCCACTCGGGCTGAAAACGCTTGTTTGGGACATGACATTAATGTTGACTATAAATCATAAACTAAGCATTTTTCAGCTGAAATAATGAATGTAGTCCTCTTAATTCTTGCTTCTAAAGCATACGCAAGCAGAAATTTCAATGTACAATGATGTTTTTAAAAAAACAGTCAAAATGTGCTCCACTCGGGCTGAAAACGCTGTTGGGGACATTTCATTAATGTTGACTATAAATCATAAACTAAGCATTTTTCAGCTGAAATAATGAATGTAGTCCTTTTAATTCTTGCTTCTAAAGCATACGCAAGCAGAAATTTCAATGTACAATGATGTTTTTAAAAAAAACAGTCAAAATGTGCTCCACTCGGGCTGAAAACGCTGTTGGGGACATTTCATTAATGTTGACTATAAATCAAAAACTAAGCATTTTTCAGCTGAAATAATGAATGTAGTCCTCTTAATTCTTGCTTCTAAAGCATACGCAAGCAGAAATTTCAATGTACAATGATGTTTTTAAAAAAACAGTCAAAATGTGCTCCACTCGGGCTGAAAACACTGTTGGGGACATTTCATTAATGTTGACTATAAATCATAAACTAAGCATTTTTCAGCTGAAATAATGAATGTAGTCCTCTTAATTCTTGCTTCTAAAGCATACACAAACAGAAAATTCAATGTACAATGATGTTTTTAAAAAAACGGTCAAAATGTGCTCCACTCGGGCTGAAAACGCTGTTGGGGACATTTCATTAATGTTGACTATAAATCATAAACTAAGCATTTTTCAGCTGAAATAATGAATGTAGTCCTCTTAATTCTTGCTTCTAAAGCATACGCAAACAGAAATTTCAATGTACAATGATGTTTTTAAAAAAACGGTCAAAATGTGCTCCACTCGGGCTGAAAACGCTTGTTTGGGACATTACATTAATGTTGACTATAAATCATAAACTAAGCATTTTTCAGCTGAAATAATGAATGTAGTCCTCTTAATTCTTGCTTCTAAAGCATACGCAAGCAGAAATTTCAATGTACAATGATGTTTTTAAAAAAAGGGTCAAAATGTGCTCCACTCGGGCTGAAAACGCTTGTTTGGGACATGACATTAATGTTGACTATAAATCATAAACTAAGCATTTTTCAGCTGAAATAATGAATGTAGTCCTCTTAATTCTTGCTTCTAAAGCATACGCAAGCAGAAATTTCAATGTACAATGATGTTTTTAAAAAAAGGGTCAAAATGTGCTCCACTCGGGCTGAAAACGCTTGTTTGGAACATTTCATTAATGTTGACTATAAATCATAAACTAAGCATTTTTCAGCTGAAATAATGAATGTAGTCCTCTTAATTCTTGCTTCTAAAGCATACGCAAGCAGAAATTTCAATGTACAATGATGTTTTTTAAAAAACGGTCAAAATGTGCTCCACTCGGGCTGAAAACGCTTGTTCGGAACATTTCCTTAATGTTGACTATAAATCATAAACTAAGCATTTTTCAGCTGAAATAATGAATGTAGTCCTCTTAATTCTTGCTTCTAAAGCATACGCAAGCAGAAATTTCAATGTACAATGATGTTTTTAAAAAAAACAGTCAAAATGCGCTCCACTCGGGCTGAAAACGCTGTTGGGGACATTTCATTAATGTTGACTACAAATCAAAAACTAAGCATTTTTCAGCTGAAATAATGAATGTAGTCCTCTTAATTCTTGCTTCTAAAGCATACGCAAGCAGAAATTTCAATGTACAATGATGTTTTTAAAAAAAGGGTCAAAATGTGCTCCACTCGGGCTGAAAACGCTTGTTTGGAACATTTCATTAATGTTGACTATAAATCATAAACTAAGCATTTTTCAGCTGAAATAATGAATGTAGTCCTCTTAATTCTTGCTTCTAAAGCATACGCAAGCAGAAATTTCAATGTACAATGATGTTTTTAAAAAAACAGTCAAAATGTGCTCCACTCGGGTTGAAAACGCTTGTTTGGGACATGACATTAATGTTGACTATAAATCATAAACTAAGCATTTTTCAGCTGAAATAATGAATGTAGTCCTCTTAATTCTTGCTTCTAAAGCATACGCAAGCAGAAATTTCAATGTACAATGATGTTTTTAAAAAAAGGGTCAAAATGTGCTCCACTCGGGCTGAAAACGCTTGTTTGGAACATTTCATTAATGTTGACTATAAATCATAAACTAAGCATTTTTCAGCTGAAATAATGAATGTAGTCCTCTTAATTCTTGCTTCTAAAGCATACGCAAGCAGAAATTTCAATGTACAATGATGTTTTTAAAAAAACAGTCAAAATGTGCTCCACTCGGGCTGAAAACGCTGTTGGGGACATTTCATTAATGTTGACTACAAATCAAAAACTAAGCATTTTTCAGCTGAAATAATGAATGTAGTCCTCTTAATTCTTGCTTCTAAAGCATACGCAAGCAGAAATTTCAATGTACAATGATGTTTTTAAAAAAAGGGTCAAAATGTGCTCCACTCGGGCTGAAAACGCTTGTTTGGAACATTTCATTAATGTTGACTATAAATCATAAACTAAGCATTTTTCAGCTGAAATAATGAATGTAGTCCTCTTAATTCTTGCTTCTAAAGCATACGCAAGCAGAAATTTCAATGTACAATGATGTTTTTAAAAAAACAGTCAAAATGTGCTCCACTCGGGCTGAAAACGCTTGTTTGGGACATGACATTAATGTTGACTATAAATCATAAACTAAGCATTTTTCAGCTGAAATAATGAATGTAGTCCTCTTAATTCTTGCTTCTAAAGCATACGCAAAAAGAAATTTCAATGTACAATGATGTTTTTTAAAAAACGGTCAAAATGTGCTCCACTCGGGCTGAAAACGCTTGTTCGGAACATTTCCTTAATGTTGACTATAAATCATAAACTAAGCATTTTTCAGCTGAAATAATGAATGTAGTCCTCTTAATTCTTGCTTCTAAAGCATACGCAAGCAGAAATTTCAATGTACAATGATGTTTTTAAAAAAAACAGTCAAAATGCGCTCCACTCGGGCTGAAAACGCTGTTGGGGACATTTCATTAATGTTGACTACAAATCAAAAACTAAGCATTTTTCAGCTGAAATAATGAATGTAGTCCTCTTAATTCTTGCTTCTAAAGCATACGCAAGCAGAAATTTCAATGTACAATGATGTTTTTAAAAAAAGGGTCAAAATGTGCTCCACTCGGGCTGAAAACGCTTGTTTGGAACATTTCATTAATGTTGACTATAAATCATAAACTAAGCATTTTTCAGCTGAAATAATGAATGTAGTCCTCTTAATTCTTGCTTCTAAAGCATACGCAAGCAGAAATTTCAATGTACAATGATGTTTTTAAAAAAGCAGTCAAAATGTGCTCCACTCGGGCTGAAAACGCTTGTTTGGGACATGACATTAATGTTGACTATAAATCATAAACTAAGCATTTTTCAGCTGAAATAATGAATGTAGTCCTCTTAATTCTTGCTTCTAAAGCATACGCAAAAAGAAATTTCAATGTACAATGATGTTTTTAAAAAAGCAGTCAAAATGTGCTCCACTCGGGCTGAAAACGCTTGTTTGGGACATGACATTAATGTTGACTATAAATCATAAACTAAGCATTTTTCAGCTGAAATAATGAATGTAGTCCTCTTAATTCTTGCTTCTAAAGCATACGCAAAAAGAAATTTCAATGTACAATGATGTTTTTTAAAAAACGGTCAAAATGTGCTCCACTCGGGCTGAAAACGCTTGTTCGGAACATTTCCTTAATGTTGACTATAAATCATAAACTAAGCATTTTTCAGCTGAAATAATGAATGTAGTCCTCTTAATTCTTGCTTCTAAAGCATACGCAAGCAGAAATTTCAATGTACAATGATGTTTTTAAAAAAAACAGTCAAAATGCGCTCCACTCGGGCTGAAAACGCTGTTGGGGACATTTCATTAATGTTGACTACAAATCAAAAACTAAGCATTTTTCAGCTGAAATAATGAATGTAGTCCTCTTAATTCTTGCTTCTAAAGCATACGCAAGCAGAAATTTCAATGTACAATGATGTTTTTAAAAAAAGGGTCAAAATGTGCTCCACTCGGGCTAAAAACGCTTGTTTGGAACATTTCATTAATGTTGACTATAAATCATAAACTAAGCATTTTTCAGCTGAAATAATGAATGTAGTCCTCTTAATTCTTGCTTCTAAAGCATACGCAAGCAGAAATTTCAATGTACAATGATGTTTTTAAAAAAACAGTCAAAATGTGCTCCACTCGGGCTGAAAACGCTTGTTTGGGACATGACATTAATGTTGACTATAAATCATAAACTAAGCATTTTTCAGCTGAAATAATGAATGTAGTCCTCTTAATTCTTGCTTCTAAAGCATACGCAAGCAGAAATTTCAATGTACAATGATGTTTTTAAAAAAAACAGTCAAAATGTGCTCCACTCGGGCTGAAAACGCTTGTTTGGGACATTACATTAATGTTGACTATAAATCATAAACTAAGCATTTTTCAGCTGAAATAATGAATGTAGTCCTCTTAATTCTTGCTTCTAAAGCATACGCAAGCAGAAATTTCAATGTACAATGATGTTTTTAAAAAAATGGTCAAAATGTGCTCCACTCGGGCTGAAAACGCTTGTTTGGAACATTTCATTAATGTTGACTATAAATCATAAACTAAGCATTTTTCAGCTGAAATAATGAATGTAGTCCTCTTAATTCTTGCTTCTAAAGCATACGCAAGCAGAAATTTCAATGTACAATGATGTTTTTAAAAAAACAGTCAAAATGTGCTCCACTCGGGCTGAAAACGCTGTTGGGGACATTTCATTAATGTTGACTATAAATCATAAACTAAGCATTTTTCAGCTGAAATAATGAATGTAGTCCTTTTAATTCTTGCTTCTAAAGCATACGCAAGCAGAAATTTCAATGTACAATGATGTTTTTAAAAAAAACAGTCAAAATGTGCTCCACTCGGGCTGAAAACGCTGTTGGGGACATTTCATTAATGTTGACTATAAATCAAAAACTAAGCATTTTTCAGCTGAAATAATGAATGTAGTCCTCTTAATTCTTGCTTCTAAAGCATACGCAAGCAGAAATTTCAATGTACAATGATGTTTTTAAAAAAACAGTCAAAATGTGCTCCACTCGGGCTGAAAACACTGTTGGGGACATTTCATTAATGTTGACTATAAATCATAAACTAAGCATTTTTCAGCTGAAATAATGAATGTAGTCCTCTTAATTCTTGCTTCTAAAGCATACACAAACAGAAAATTCAATGTACAATGATGTTTTTAAAAAAACGGTCAAAATGTGCTCCACTCGGGCTGAAAACGCTGTTGGGGACATTTCATTAATGTTGACTATAAATCATAAACTAAGCATTTTTCAGCTGAAATAATGAATGTAGTCCTCTTAATTCTTGCTTCTAAAGCATACGCAAACAGAAATTTCAATGTACAATGATGTTTTTAAAAAAACGGTCAAAATGTGCTCCACTCGGGCTGAAAACGCTTGTTTGGGACATTACATTAATGTTGACTATAAATCATAAACTAAGCATTTTTCAGCTGAAATAATGAATGTAGTCCTCTTAATTCTTGCTTCTAAAGCATACGCAAGCAGAAATTTCAATGTACAATGATGTTTTTTAAAAAACGGTCAAAATGTGCTCCACTCGGGCTGAAAACGCTTGTTCGGAACATTTCCTTAATGTTGACTATAAATCATAAACTAAGCATTTTTCAGCTGAAATAATGAATGTAGTCCTCTTAATTCTTGCTTCTAAAGCATACGCAAGCAGAAATTTCAATGTACAATGATGTTTTTAAAAAAAACAGTCAAAATGCGCTCCACTCGGGCTGAAAACGCTGTTGGGGACATTTCATTAATGTTGACTACAAATCAAAAACTAAGCATTTTTCAGCTGAAATAATGAATGTAGTCCTCTTAATTCTTGCTTCTAAAGCATACGCAAGCAGAAATTTCAATGTACAATGATGTTTTTAAAAAAAGGGTCAAAATGTGCTCCACTCGGGCTGAAAACGCTTGTTTGGAACATTTCATTAATGTTGACTATAAATCATAAACTAAGCATTTTTCAGCTGAAATAATGAATGTAGTCCTCTTAATTCTTGCTTCTAAAGCATACGCAAGCAGAAATTTCAATGTACAATGATGTTTTTAAAAAAACAGTCAAAATGTGCTCCACTCGGGTTGAAAACGCTTGTTTGGGACATGACATTAATGTTGACTATAAATCATAAACTAAGCATTTTTCAGCTGAAATAATGAATGTAGTCCTCTTAATTCTTGCTTCTAAAGCATACGCAAGCAGAAATTTCAATGTACAATGATGTTTTTAAAAAAAGGGTCAAAATGTGCTCCACTCGGGCTGAAAACGCTTGTTTGGAACATTTCATTAATGTTGACTATAAATCATAAACTAAGCATTTTTCAGCTGAAATAATGAATGTAGTCCTCTTAATTCTTGCTTCTAAAGCATACGCAAGCAGAAATTTCAATGTACAATGATGTTTTTAAAAAAACAGTCAAAATGTGCTCCACTCGGGCTGAAAACGCTGTTGGGGACATTTCATTAATGTTGACTACAAATCAAAAACTAAGCATTTTTCAGCTGAAATAATGAATGTAGTCCTCTTAATTCTTGCTTCTAAAGCATACGCAAGCAGAAATTTCAATGTACAATGATGTTTTTAAAAAAAGGGTCAAAATGTGCTCCACTCGGGCTGAAAACGCTTGTTTGGAACATTTCATTAATGTTGACTATAAATCATAAACTAAGCATTTTTCAGCTGAAATAATGAATGTAGTCCTCTTAATTCTTGCTTCTAAAGCATACGCAAGCAGAAATTTCAATGTACAATGATGTTTTTAAAAAAACAGTCAAAATGTGCTCCACTCGGGCTGAAAACGCTTGTTTGGGACATGACATTAATGTTGACTATAAATCATAAACTAAGCATTTTTCAGCTGAAATAATGAATGTAGTCCTCTTAATTCTTGCTTCTAAAGCATACGCAAAAAGAAATTTCAATGTACAATGATGTTTTTTAAAAAACGGTCAAAATGTGCTCCACTCGGGCTGAAAACGCTTGTTCGGAACATTTCCTTAATGTTGACTATAAATCATAAACTAAGCATTTTTCAGCTGAAATAATGAATGTAGTCCTCTTAATTCTTGCTTCTAAAGCATACGCAAGCAGAAATTTCAATGTACAATGATGTTTTTAAAAAAAACAGTCAAAATGCGCTCCACTCGGGCTGAAAACGCTGTTGGGGACATTTCATTAATGTTGAGTACAAATCAAAAACTAAGCATTTTTCAGCTGAAATAATGAATGTAGTCCTCTTAATTCTTGCTTCTAAAGCATACGCAAGCAGAAATTTCAATGTACAATGATGTTTTTAAAAAAAGGGTCAAAATGTGCTCCACTCGGGCTGAAAACGCTTGTTTGGAACATTTCATTAATGTTGACTATAAATCATAAACTAAGCATTTTTCAGCTGAAATAATGAATGTAGTCCTCTTAATTCTTGCTTCTAAAGCATACGCAAGCAGAAATTTCAATGTACAATGATGTTTTTAAAAAAGCAGTCAAAATGTGCTCCACTCGGGCTGAAAACGCTTGTTTGGGACATGACATTAATGTTGACTATAAATCATAAACTAAGCATTTTTCAGCTGAAATAATGAATGTAGTCCTCTTAATTCTTGCTTCTAAAGCATACGCAAAAAGAAATTTCAATGTACAATGATGTTTTTTAAAAAACGGTCAAAATGTGCTCCACTCGGGCTGAAAACGCTTGTTCGGAACATTTCCTTAATGTTGACTATAAATCATAAACTAAGCATTTTTCAGCTGAAATAATGAATGTAGTCCTCTTAATTCTTGCTTCTAAAGCATACGCAAGCAGAAATTTCAATGTACAATGATGTTTTTAAAAAAAACAGTCAAAATGCGCTCCACTCGGGCTGAAAACGCTGTTGGGGACATTTCATTAATGTTGACTACAAATCAAAAACTAAGCATTTTTCAGCTGAAATAATGAATGTAGTCCTCTTAATTCTTGCTTCTAAAGCATACGCAAGCAGAAATTTCAATGTACAATGATGTTTTTAAAAAAAGGGTCAAAATGTGCTCCACTCGGGCTGAAAACGCTTGTTTGGAACATTTCATTAATGTTGACTATAAATCATAAACTAAGCATTTTTCAGCTGAAATAATGAATGTAGTCCTCTTAATTCTTGCTTCTAAAGCATACGCAAGCAGAAATTTCAATGTACAATGATGTTTTTAAAAAAACAGTCAAAATGTGCTCCACTCGGGCTGAAAACGCTTGTTTGGGACATGACATTAATGTTGACTATAAATCATAAACTAAGCATTTTTCAGCTGAAATAATGAATGTAGTCCTCTTAATTCTTGCTTCTAAAGCATACGCAAGCAGAAATTTCAATGTACAATGATGTTTTTAAAAAAAGGGTCAAAATGTGCTCCACTCGGGCTGAAAACGCTTGTTTGGAACATTTCATTAATGTTGACTATAAATCATAAACTAAGCATTTTTCAGCTGAAATAATGAATGTAGTCCTCTTAATTCTTGCTTCTAAAGCATACGCAAGCAGAAATTTCAATGTACAATGATGTTTTTAAAAAAACAGTCAAAATGTGCTCCACTCGGGCTGAAAACGCTGTTGGGGACATTTCATTAATGTTGACTACAAATCAAAAACTAAGCATTTTTCAGCTGAAATAATGAATGTAGTCCTCTTAATTCTTGCTTCTAAAGCATACGCAAGCAGAAATTTCAATGTACAATGATGTTTTTAAAAAAAGGGTCAAAATGTGCTCCACTCGGGCTGAAAACGCTTGTTTGGAACATTTCATTAATGTTGACTATAAATCATAAACTAAGCATTTTTCAGCTGAAATAATGAATGTAGTCCTCTTAATTCTTGCTTCTAAAGCATACGCAAGCAGAAATTTCAATGTACAATGATGTTTTTAAAAAAACAGTCAAAATGTGCTCCACTCGGGCTGAAAACGCTTGTTTGGGACATGACATTAATGTTGACTATAAATCATAAACTAAGCATTTTTCAGCTGAAATAATGAATGTAGTCCTCTTAATTCTTGCTTCTAAAGCATACGCAAAAAGAAATTTCAATGTACAATGATGTTTTTTAAAAAACGGTCAAAATGTGCTCCACTCGGGCTGAAAACGCTTGTTCGGAACATTTCCTTAATGTTGACTATAAATCATAAACTAAGCATTTTTCAGCTGAAATAATGAATGTAGTCCTCTTAATTCTTGCTTCTAAAGCATACGCAAGCAGAAATTTCAATGTACAATGATGTTTTTAAAAAAATGGTCAAAATGTGCTCCACTCGGGCTGAAAACGCTTGTTTGGAACATTTCATTAATGTTGACTATAAATCATAAACTAAGCATTTTTCAGCTGAAATAATGAATGTAGTCCTCTTAATTCTTGCTTCTAAAGCATACGCAAGCAGAAATTTCAATGTACAATGATGTTTTTAAAAAAACAGTCAAAATGTGCTCCACTCGGGCTGAAAACGCTTGTTTGGGACATGACATTAATGTTGACTATAAATCATAAACTAAGCATTTTTCAGCTGAAATAATGAATGTAGTCCTCTTAATTCTTGCTTCTAAAGCATACGCAAGCAGAAATTTCAATGTACAATGATGTTTTTAAAAAAAGGGTCAAAATGTGCTCCACTCGGGCTGAAAACGCTTGTTTGGAACATTTCATTAATGTTGACTATAAATCATAAACTAAGCATTTTTCAGCTGAAATAATGAATGTAGTCCTCTTAATTCTTGCTTCTAAAGCATACGCAAGCAGAAATTTCAATGTACAATGATGTTTTTAAAAAAACAGTCAAAATGTGCTCCACTCGGGCTGAAAACGCTGTTGGGGACATTTCATTAATGTTGACTACAAATCAAAAACTAAGCATTTTTCAGCTGAAATAATGAATGTAGTCCTCTTAATTCTTGCTTCTAAAGCATACGCAAGCAGAAATTTCAATGTACAATGATGTTTTTAAAAAAAGGGTCAAAATGTGCTCCACTCGGGCTGAAAACGCTTGTTTGGAACATTTCATTAATGTTGACTATAAATCATAAACTAAGCATTTTTCAGCTGAAATAATGAATGTAGTCCTCTTAATTCTTGCTTCTAAAGCATACGCAAGCAGAAATTTCAATGTACAATGATGTTTTTAAAAAAACAGTCAAAATGTGCTCCACTCGGGCTGAAAACGCTTGTTTGGGACATGACATTAATGTTGACTATAAATCATAAACTAAGCATTTTTCAGCTGAAATAATGAATGTAGTCCTCTTAATTCTTGCTTCTAAGGCATACGCAAAAAGAAATTTCAATGTACAATGATGTTTTTTAAAAAACGGTCAAAATGTGCTCCACTCGGGCTGAAAACGCTTGTTCGGAACATTTCCTTAATGTTGACTATAAATCATAAACTAAGCATTTTTCAGCTGAAATAATGAATGTAGTCCTCTTAATTCTTGCTTCTAAAGCATACGCAAGCAGAAATTTCAATGTACAATGATGTTTTTAAAAAAATGGTCAAAATGTGCTCCACTCGGGCTGAAAACGCTTGTTTGGAACATTTCATTAATGTTGACTATAAATCATAAACTAAGCATTTTTCAGCTGAAATAATGAATGTAGTCCTCTTAATTCTTGCTTCTAAAGCATACGCAAGCAGAAATTTCAATGTACAATGATGTTTTTAAAAAAACAGTCAAAATGTGCTCCACTCGGGCTGAAAACGCTTGTTTGGAACATTTCCTTAATGTTGACTATAAATCATAAACTAAGCATTTTTCAGCTGAAATAATGAATGTAGTCCTCTTAATTCTTGCTTCTAAAGCATACGCAAGCAGAAATTTCAATGTACAATGATGTTTTTAAAAAAAACAGTCAAAATGTGCTCCACTCGGGCTGAAAACGCTGTTGGGGACATTTCATTAATGTTGACTATAAATCATAAACTAAGCATTTTTCAGCTGAAATAATGAATGTAGTCCTCTTAATTCTTGCTTCTAAAGCATACGCAAGCAGAAATTTCAATGTACAATGATGTTTTTAAAAAAACAGTCAAAATGTGCTCCACTCGGGCTGAAAACGCTTGTTTGGGACATTACATTAATGTTGACTATAAATCATAAACTAAGCATTTTTCAGCTGAAATAATGAATGTAGTCCTCTTAATTCTTGCTTCTAAAGCATACGCAAAAAGAAATTTCAATGTACAATGATGTTTTTTAAAAAACGGTCAAAATGTGCTCCACTCGGGCTGAAAACGCTTGTTCGGAACATTTCCTTAATGTTGACTATAAATCATAAACTAAGCATTTTTCAGCTGAAATAATGAATGTAGTCCTCTTAATTCTTGCTTCTAAAGCATACGCAAGCAGAAATTTCAATGTACAATGATGTTTTTAAAAAAAACAGTCAAAATGCGCTCCACTCGGGCTGAAAACGCTGTTGGGGACATTTCATTAATGTTGACTACAAATCAAAAACTAAGCATTTTTCAGCTGAAATAATGAATGTAGTCCTCTTAATTCTTGCTTCTAAAGCATACGCAAGCAGAAATTTCAATGTACAATGATGTTTTTAAAAAAAGGGTCAAAATGTGCTCCACTCGGGCTGAAAACGCTTGTTTGGAACATTTCATTAATGTTGACTATAAATCATAAACTAAGCATTTTTCAGCTGAAATAATGAATGTAGTCCTCTTAATTCTTGCTTCTAAAGCATACGCAAGCAGAAATTTCAATGTACAATGATGTTTTTAAAAAAACGGTCAAAATGTGCTCCACTCGGGCTGAAAACGCTTGTTTGGAACATTTCCTTAATGTTGACTATAAATCATAAACTAAGCATTTTTCAGCTGAAATAATGAATGTAGTCCTCTTAATTCTTGCTTCTAAAGCATACGCAAGCAGAAATTTCAATGTACAATGATGTTTTTAAAAAAAACAGTCAAAATGCGCTCCACTCGGGCTGAAAACGCTGTTGGGGACATTTCATTAATGTTGACTACAAATCAAAAACTAAGCATTTTTCAGCTGAAATAATGAATGTAGTCCTCTTAATTCTTGCTTCTAAAGCATACGCAAGCAGAAATTTCAATGTACAATGATGTTTTTAAAAAAAGGGTCAAAATGTGCTCCACTCGGGCTGAAAACGCTTGTTCGGAACATTTCCTTAATGTTGACTATAAATCATAAACTAAGCATTTTTCAGCTGAAATAATGAATGTAGTCCTCTTAATTCTTGCTTCTAAAGCATACGCAAGCAGAAATTTCAATGTACAATGATGTTTTTAAAAAAAACAGTCAAAATGTGCTCCACTCGGGCTGAAAACGCTGTTGGGGACATTTCATTAATGTTGACTACAAATCAAAAACTAAGCATTTTTCAGCTGAAATAATGAATGTAGTCCTCTTAATTCTTGCTTCTAAAGCATTCGCAAGCAGAAATTTCAATGTACAATGATGTTTTTAAAAAAACAGTCAAAATGTGCTCCACTCGGGCTGAAAACGCTGTTGGGGACATTTCATTAATGTTGACTATAAATCATAAACTAAGCATTTTTCAGCTGAAATAATGAATGTAGTCCTCTTAATTCTTGCTTCTAAAGCATACGCAAGCAGAAATTTCAATGTACAATGATGTTTTTAAAAAAACAGTCAAAATGTGCTCCACTCGGGCTGAAAACGCTTGTTTGGGACATTACATTAATGTTGACTATAAATCATAAACTAAGCATTTTTCAGCTGAAATAATGAATGTAGTCCTCTTAATTCTTGCTTCTAAAGCATACGCAAACAGAAATTTCAATGTACAATGATGTATTTTAAAAAACGGTCAAAATGTGCTCCACTCGGGCTGAAAACGCTTGTTCGGAACATTTCCTTAATGTTGACTATAAATCATACACTAAGCATTTTTCAGCTGAAATAATGAATGTAGTCCTCTTAATTCTTGCTTCTAAAGCATACGCAAGCAGAAATTTCAATGTACAATGATGTTTTTAAAAAAAACAGTCAAAATGCGCTCCACTCGGGCTGAAAACGCTGTTGGGGACATTTCATTAATGTTGACTACAAATCAAAAACTAAGCATTTTTCAGCTGAAATAATGAATGTAGTCCTCTTAATTCTTGCTTCTAAAGCATACGCAAGCAGAAATTTCAATGTACAATGATGTTTTTAAAAAAAGGGTCAAAATGTGCTCCACTCGGGCTGAAAACGCTTGTTTGGAACATTTCATTAATGTTGACTATAAATCATAAACTAAGCATTTTTCAGCTGAAATAATGAATGTAGTCCTCTTAATTCTTGCTTCTAAAGCATACGCAAGCAGAAATTTCAATGTACAATGATGTTTTTAAAAAAACAGTCAAAATGTGCTCCACTCGGGCTGAAAACGCTTGTTTGGGACATGACATTAATGTTGACTATAAATCATAAACTAAGCATTTTTCAGCTGAAATAATGAATGTAGTCCTCTTAATTCTTGCTTCTAAAGCATACGCAAGCAGAAATTTCAATGTACAATGATGTTTTTAAAAAAACAGTCAAAATGTGCTCCACTCGGGCTGAAAACGCTTGTTTGGGACATTACATTAATGTTAACTATAAATCATAAACTAAGCATTTTTCAGCTGAAATAATGAATGTAGTCCTCTTAATTCTTGCTTCTAAAGCATAGGCAAAAAGAAATTTCAATGTACAATGATGTTTTTTAAAAAACGGTCAAAATGTGCTCCACTCGGGCTGAAAACGCTTGTTCGGAACATTTCCTTAATGTTGACTATAAATCATAAACTAAGCATTTTTCAGCTGAAATAATGAATGTAGTCCTCTTAATTCTTGCTTCTAAAGCATACGCAAGCAGAAATTTCAATGTACAATGATGTTTTTAAAAAAAACAGTCAAAATGCGCTCCACTCGGGCTGAAAACGCTGTTGGGGACATTTCATTAATGTTGACTACAAATCAAAAACCAAGCATTTTTCAGCTGAAATAATGAAAGTAGTCCTCTTAATTCTTGCTTCTAAAGCATACGCAAGCAGAAATTTCAATGTACAATGATGTTTTTAAAAAAAACAGTCAAAATGTGCTCCACTCGGGCTGAAAACGCTGTTGGGGACATTTCATTAATGTTGACTACAAATCAAAAACTAAGCATTTTTCAGCTGAAATAATGAATGTAGTCCTCTTAATTCTTGCTTCTAAAGCATACGCAAGCAGAAATTTCAATGTACAATGATGTTTTTAAAAAAACAGTCAAAATGTGCTCCACTCGGGCTGAAAACGCTGTTGGGGACATTTCATTAATGTTGACTACAAATCAAAAACTAAGCATTTTTCAGCTGAAATAATGAATGTAGTCCTCTTAATTCTTGCTTCTAAAGCATACGCAAGCAGAAATTTCAATGTACAATGATGTTTTTAAAAAAAGGATCAAAATGTGCTCCACTCGGGCTGAAAACGCTTGTTTGGAACATTTCATTAATGTTGACTATAAATCATAAACTAAGCATTTTTCAGCTGAAATAATGAATGTAGTCCTCTTAATTCTTGCTTCTAAAGCATACGCAAGCAGAAATTTCAATGTACAATGATGTTTTTAAAAAAACAGTCAAAATGTGCTCCACTCGGGCTGAAAACGCTTGTTTGGGACATGACATTAATGTTGACTATAAATCATAAACTAAGCATTTTTCAGCTGAAATAATGAATGTAGTCCTCTTAATTCTTGCTTCTAAAGCATACGCAAGCAGAAATTTCAATGTACAATGATGTTTTTAAAAAAACAGTCAAAATGTGCTCCACTCGGGCTGAAAACGCTTGTTTGGGACATTACATTAATGTTGACTATAAATCATAAACTAAGCATTTTTCAGCTGAAATAATGAATGTAGTCCTCTTAATTCTTGCTTCTAAAGCATATGCAAAAAGAAATTTCAATGTACAATGATGTTTTTTAAAAAACGGTCAAAATGTGCTCCACTCGGGCTGAAAACGCTTGTTCGGAACATTTCCTTAATGTTGACTATAAATCATAAACTAAGCATTTTTCAGCTGAAATAATGAATGTAGTCCTCTTAATTCTTGCTTCTAAAGCATACGCAAGCAGAAATTTCAATGTACAATGATGTTTTTAGAAAAAACAGTCAAAATGCGCTCCACTCGGGCTGAAAACGCTGTTGGGGACATTTCATTAATGTTGACTACAAATCAAAAACTAAGCATTTTTCAGCTGAAATAATGAATGTAGTCCTCTTAATTCTTGCTTCTAAAGCATACGCAAGCAGAAATTTCAATGTGCAATGATGTTTTTAAAAAAACAGTCAAAATGTGCTCCACTCGGGCTGAAAACGCTTGTTTGGAACATTTCATTAATGTTGACTATAAATCATAAACTAAGCATTTTTCAGCTGAAATAATGAATGTAGTCCTCTTAATTCTTGCTTCTAAAGCATACGCAAGCAGAAATTTCAATGTACAATGATGTTTTTAAAAAAACGGTCAAAATGTGCTCCACTCGGGCTGAAAACGCTTGTTTGGAACATTTCCTTAATGTTGACTATAAATCATAAACTAAGCATTTTTCAGCTGAAATAATGAATGTAGTCCTCTTAATTCTTGCTTCTAAAGCATACGCAAGCAGAAATTTCAATGTACAATGATGTTTTTAAAAAAAACAGTCAAAATGCGCTCCACTCGGGCTGAAAACGCTGTTGGGGACATTTCATTAATGTTGACTACAAATCAAAAACTAAGCATTTTTCAGCTGAAATAATGAATGTAGTCCTCTTAATTCTTGCTTCTAAAGCATACGCAAGCAGAAATTTCAATGTACAATGATGTTTTTAAAAAAAGGGTCAAAATGTGCTCCACTCGGGCTGAAAACGCTTGTTTGGAACATTTCATTAATGTTGACTATAAATCATAAACTAAGCATTTTTCAGCTGAAATAATGAATGTAGTCCTCTTAATTCTTGCTTCTAAAGCATACGCAAGCAGAAATTTCAATGTACAATGATGTTTTTAAAAAAACAGTCAAAATGTGCTCCACTCGGGCTGAAAACGCTTGTTTGGGACATGACATTAATGTTGACTATAAATCATAAACTAAGCATTTTTCAGCTGAAATAATGAATGTAGTCCTCTTAATTCTTGCTTCTAAAGCATACGCAAGCAGAAATTTCAATGTACAATGATGTTTTTAAAAAAACAGTCAAAATGTGCTCCACTCGGGCTGAAAACGCTTGTTTGGGACATTACATTAATGTTGACTATAAATCATAAACTAAGCATTTTTCAGCTGAAATAATGAATGTAGTCCTCTTAATTCTTGCTTCTAAAGCATACGCAAAAAGAAATTTCAATGTACAATGATGTTTTTTAAAAAACGGTCAAAATGTGCTCCACTCGGGCTGAAAACGCTTGTTCGGAACATTTCCTTAATGTTGACTATAAATCATAAACTAAGCATTTTTCAGCTGAAATAATGAATGTAGTCCTCTTAATTCTTGCTTCTAAAGCATACGCAAGCAGAAATTTCAATGTACAATGATGTTTTTAAAAAAAACAGTCAAAATGCGCTCCACTCGGGCTGAAAACGCTGTTGGGGACATTTCATTAATGTTGACTACAAATCAAAAACTAAGCATTTTTCAGCTGAAATAATGAATGTAGTCCTCTTAATTCTTGCTTCTAAAGCATACGCAAGCAGAAATTTCAATGTACAATGATGTTTTTAAAAAAGGGTCAAAATGTGCTCCACTCGGGCTGAAAACGCTTGTTTGGAACATTTCATTAATGTTGACTATAAATCATAAACTAAGCATTTTTCAGCTGAAATAATGAATGTAGTCCTCTTAATTCTTGCTTCTAAAGCATACGCAAGCAGAAATTTCAATGTACAATGATGTTTTTAAAAAAACAGTCAAAATGTGCTCCACTCGGGCTGAAAACGCTTGTTTGGGACATGACATTAATGTTGACTATAAATCATAAACTAAGCATTTTTCAGCTGAAATAATGAATGTAGTCCTCTTAATTCTTGCTTCTAAAGCATACGCAAGCAGAAATTTCAATGTACAATGATGTTTTTAAAAAAACAGTCAAAATGTGCTCCACTCGGGCTGAAAACGCTTGTTTGGGACATTACATTAATGTTAACTATAAATCATAAACTAAGCATTTTTCAGCTGAAATAATGAATGTAGTCCTCTTAATTCTTGCTTCTAAAGCATACGCAAAAAGAAATTTCAATGTACAATGATGTTTTTTAAAAAACGGTCAAAATGTGCTCCACTCGGGCTGAAAACGCTTGTTCGGAACATTTCCTTAATGTTGACTATAAATCATAAACTAAGCATTTTTCAGCTGAAATAATGAATGTAGTCCTCTTAATTCTTGCTTCTAAAGCATACGCAAGCAGAAATTTCAATGTACAATGATGTTTTTAAAAAAAACAGTCAAAATGCGCTCCACTCGGGCTGAAAACGCTGTTGGGGACATTTCATTAATGTTGACTACAAATCAAAAACTAAGCATTTTTCAGCTGAAATAATGAAAGTAGTCCTCTTAATTCTTGCTTCTAAAGCATACGCAAGCAGAAATTTCAATGTACAATGATGTTTTTAAAAAAAACAGTCAAAATGTGCTCCACTCGGGCTGAAAACGCTGTTGGGGACATTTCATTAATGTTGACTACAAATCAAAAACTAAGCATTTTTCAGCTGAAATAATGAATGTAGTCCTCTTAATTCTTGCTTCTAAAGCATTCGCAAGCAGAAATTTCAATGTACAATGATGTTTTTAAAAAAACAGTCAAAATGTGCTCCACTCGGGCTGAAAACGCTGTTGGGGACATTTCATTAATGTTGACTATAAATCATAAACTAAGCATTTTTCAGCTGAAATAATGAATGTAGTCCTCTTAATTCTTGCTTCTAAAGCATACGCAAGCAGAAATTTCAATGTACAATGATGTTTTTAAAAAAACGGTCAAAATGTGCTCCACTCGGGCTGAAAACGCTTGTTTGGAACATTTCCTTAATGTTGACTATAAATCATAAACTAAGCATTTTTCAGCTGAAATAATGAATGTAGTCCTCTTAATTCTTGCTTCTAAAGCATACGCAAGCAGAAATTTCAATGTACAATGATGTTTTTAAAAAAAACAGTCAAAATGCGCTCCACTCGGGCTGAAAACGCTGTTGGGGACATTTCATTAATGTTGACTACAAATCAAAAACTAAGCATTTTTCAGCTGAAATAATGAATGTAGTCCTCTTAATTCTTGCTTCTAAAGCATACGCAAGCAGAAATTTCAATGTACAATGATGTTTTTAAAAAAAGGGTCAAAATGTGCTCCACTCGGGCTGAAAACGCTTGTTTGGAACATTTCATTAATGTTGACTATAAATCATAAACTAAGCATTTTTCAGCTGAAATAATGAATGTAGTCCTCTTAATTCTTGCTTCTAAAGCATACGCAAGCAGAAATTTCAATGTACAATGATGTTTTTAAAAAAACAGTCAAAATGTGCTCCACTCGGGCTGAAAACGCTTGTTTGGGACATGACATTAATGTTGACTATAAATCATAAACTAAGCATTTTTCAGCTGAAATAATGAATGTAGTCCTCTTAATTCTTGCTTCTAAAGCATACGCAAGCAGAAATTTCAATGTACAATGATGTTTTTAAAAAAACAGTCAAAATGTGCTCCACTCGGGCTGAAAACGCTTGTTTGGGACATTACATTAATGTTGACTATAAATCATAAACTAAGCATTTTTCAGCTGAAATAATGAATGTAGTCCTCTTAATTCTTGCTTCTAAAGCATACGCAAAAAGAAATTTCAATGTACAATGATGTTTTTTAAAAAACGGTCAAAATGTGCTCCACTCGGGCTGAAAACGCTTGTTCGGAACATTTCCTTAATGTTGACTATAAATCATAAACTAAGCATTTTTCAGCTGAAATAATGAATGTAGTCCTCTTAATTCTTGCTTCTAAAGCATACGCAAGCAGAAATTTCAATGTACAATGATGTTTTTAAAAAAAACAGTCAAAATGCGCTCCACTCGGGCTGAAAACGCTGTTGGGGACATTTCATTAATGTTGACTACAAATCAAAAACTAAGCATTTTTCAGCTGAAATAATGAATGTAGTCCTCTTAATTCTTGCTTCTAAAGCATACGCAAGCAGACATTTCAATGTACAATGATGTTTTTAAAAAAAGGGTCAAAATGTGCTCCACTCGGGCTGAAAACGCTTGTTTGGAACATTTCATTAATGTTGACTATAAATCATAAACTAAGCATTTTTCAGCTGAAATAATGAATGTAGTCCTCTTAATTCTTGCTTCTAAAGCATACGCAAGCAGAAATTTCAATGTACAATGATGTTTTTAAAAAAACAGTCAAAATGTGCTCCACTCGGGCTGAAAACGCTTGTTTGGGACATGACATTAATGTTGACTATAAATCATAAACTAAGCATTTTTCAGCTGAAATAATGAATGTAGTCCTCTTAATTCTTGCTTCTAAAGCATACGCAAGCAGAAATTTCAATGTACAATGATGTTTTTAAAAAAAGGGTCAAAATATGCTCCACTCGGGCTGAAAACGCTTGTTTGGAACATTTCATTAATGTTGACTATAAATCATAAACTAAGCATTTTTCAGCTGAAATAATGAATGTAGTCCTCTTAATTCTTGCTTCTAAAGCATATGCAAGCAGAAATTTCAATGTACAATGATGTTTTTAAAAAAGCAGTCAAAATGTGCTCCACTCGGGCTGAAAACGCTTGTTTGGGACATAGATAGATAGATAGATAGATAGATAGATACTTTATTCATCCCCGTAGGGAAATTCACATTTCCAGCAGTATCCTCAAGTCGAGATATAAAGTATGAGAAATAAAATACACAAGATACACATAAGTCCAGTACAGAAGTATCCTTAAGGTGCTTGTTAACAGTGTAAACAGAATAGTGTGAATCGTTGGAGTCTAGTGCAAGTATAATTAAGGTGCTTGTATAAAGTGAATAGTGCAGTGCAGAGTATGAGGTTTTGAGTTTAATGTGAGCTTTTACTGCCCCGGGTGGAGTTGAAGAGCCTCATGGCATGGGGGAGGAATGATCTCCTCAGCCTGTCCGTGGAGCAGGACAGTGACAGCAATCTGTCACTGAAGCAGCTCCTCTGTCTGTGGATGATGCTGTGTAGTGGATGTGTTGGATTGTCCATGATTGATAGCAGCTTGTTTAGCGCTCGTCGCTCAGCCACAGTTGTCAGACTGTCCAGCTCTGTGCCCACAACCGAGCCCGCCTTCCTCACCAGTTTATCCAGACGCGAGGCGTCCTTCTTCTTGGTGCTGCCTCCCCAGCACACTACTGCATAGAGGAGGGCGCTCGCCACAACAGTCTGGTAGAACATCTGCAGGAGCTTTTTGCAGATGTTGAAGGACGCCAGCCTTCTGAGGAAGTACAGTCGGCTCTGTCCTTTCCTGCACAGAGCTTCTGTGTTGGTAGTCCAATCCAGTTTATTGTCCAGCTGCACACCCAGGTATTTGTAGGTCTGGACAAACTCTACACATTCTCCTTTGATGGTTACTGGTTCCGGATGGGGTTTAGGCCTCCTGAAGTCCACCACCATCTCCCTGGTCTTGGTGGTGTTCAGGTGCAGATGGTTAGCGTCGCTCCATGAGACAAAGTCCTGGATCAGTTTCCTGTACTCCCCCTCCTGCCCACTCCTGATACATCCCACGATAGCAGTGTCGTCTGCAAACTTCTGCACGTGGCAGGACTCAGAGTTGTACTGGAAGTCTGACGTATACAGGGTGAACAGGACAGGAGACAGCACGGTCCCCTGTGGCGCTCCTGTGCTGCTGACAACAGTGTCGGACGTACAGCCCCCCAGTCTCACGTACTGGGGTCTGCCTGTCAGGTAGTCCGTAATCCATGCCACAAGGTGTGAGCCTACTCCCATCTCTGTCAGTTTACCACTGAGCAGCAGAGGCTGTATGGTGTTGAAGGCGCTGGAGAAGTCCAAAAAAGTAATCCTCACTGCACCACTGCCACTGTCCAGGTGAGAGAGGGATCGGTGTAGCATATAGATTATAGCGTCCTCCACTCCTACCTTCTCCTGGTAGGCAAACTGCAGGGGGTCAGTGGCATGGCGGACCTGTGGCCTCAGGTGGTGTAGCAGCAACCGCTCCATGGTCTTCATCACGTGTGATGTCAGGGCGACCGGCCTGAAGTCGTTGAGCTCCTCCGGTCGTGGTTTCTTTGGGACTGGGATAATGCAGGATGTCTTCCACAGCTGGGGGACCCTCCCCCGTTGCAGGCTCAGGTTGAAGATGCGCTGTAGAGGGTCTCCCAGCTCCAACGCACAAGCCTTCAGCAGTCGCGGGGATACTCCATCTGGACCTGCTGCCTTGTTGGGTCGCAGCCTCCTCAGCTCTCCACACACCTGGGCTGCAGTGATCTTGGGTGGGGGGGAGATGTCCTCCTCTGTGCTGGTGTCTAGGGGGGGAGGGTGAGCTAGGAGGGAAGCTGCAGTACTCCGGGGTGGGAACGAGTGGGGGTGGTCAAACCTGTTGAAAAAGTTATTCAGCTGGTTGACTCTCCCCCTATCTCCTTCCATGGCAGCACCCCGCTTTGTGCTGCAGCCGGTGATAGTCTTCATTCCATCCCACACCTCCTTTATGCTGTTGTTCTGCAGCTTCCGCTCCAATTTCCTCCTGTACTGCTCCTTCGCCTCCCGGAGCTGGACTCTGAGCTCCCTCTGCACCCGCTTTAGCTCCTGCTGATCACCGTCTTTAAAGGCCCTCTTCTTCTGGTTCAGAAGGCCTTTGATGTCGCTAGTGATCCAGGGCTTATTGTTAGCATAGCAGCGAACAGTTCTTACAGGAACAACAGTGTCCATGCAGAAGTTGATGTAGTCTGTAGTGCAGTTTGCCACCTCCTCAATGTCTCCCCCATGTGACCCCTGCAGTACATCCCAGTCTGTAGATTCAAAGCAGTCTCTCAGAGCCTGCTCTGCCTCAGTAGACCACTTCCTGAATGAGCGTGTGGTTGCTGGTAGCCTCCTCACTTTTGGTTTGTAGTGGGGCTGAAGCAGAATGAGGTTATGGTCTGCTTTCCCCAGTGCAGGCAGTGGAGTAGCACTGTATGCATCCTTAATGTTTGCATACAGCAGGTCAATGGTCCTATTTCCCCTGGTGTTACAGTCCACATACTGGAAGAAAGCAGGTAATGTTTTGTCCAGAGTCACATGATTGAAGTCCCCAGTGATTAACAGAATGGCCTCGGGGTGCTGTGTTTGTAGTTTAGCCACAGCGGAGTGGATGACGTCACACGCTACGTCCGCGTTGGCGCGCGGTGGGATGTAAACAATGACCACAATGGCGGTTCCGAACTCTCTAGGCAAGTAATAGGGACGCAAACTTACGGCCAAAAGTTCGATGTCCCTGCAGCAGGTGGAAATCTTTGTATTTATATGTCCGGGATTACACCATCTTGTATTCACGTACATAGCGAGTCCGCCTCCTTTCCGTTTCCCGCAGGCTTTTGTGTCTCTGTCTGCCCTAACTGTGCTGAAGCCGGGTAGCTCCACGTTGGCGTCCGGGATGCTAGCCGTGAGCCACGTTTCAGTAAAGCACAGCAAACTGCACTCCCTGTAGGCTCTGATATTTTTCACCAGCGCAGCCAGTTCGTCGGTCTTGTTTGGTAGTGAGTTCACATTTCCCATGATCACAGACGGGACAGAAGGCTTGTATCGCCACTTCGCCGCTAGCCGCTTAGCCTTTAGCTTGGCTCCAGCTCTGCAGCCACGATAAGGTCTCCTTACCTCGTCAGGTAAATGTGGGATCTCACCGGCACGGGACTTTTTCAGGGCAAGGAGTTGCTTTCTCGTGTAAACGCGTTTCTGTGCGTTAAAGTCCATATCCATAGAATTAAAGTCCATATCCATAGAAAAAGAACGAAAAGTAACACAAAATAACACGGAGCTGCTGGAAAGGCTACCACTCGCGACGGCGCCGGAAGAAGAATAATCATGACATTAACATTACATTACATTACATTAATAAACATGACATTAATGTTGACTATAAATCATAAACTAAGCATTTTTCAGCTGAAATAATGAATGTAGTCCTCTTAATTCTTGCTTCTAAAGCATACGCAAAAAGAAATTTCAATGTACAATGATGTTTTTTAAAAAACGGTCAAAATGTGCTCCACTCGGGCTGAAAACGCTTGTTCGGAACATTTCCTTAATGTTGACTATAAATCATAAACTAAGCATTTTTCAGCTGAAATAATGAATGTAGTCCTCTTAATTCTTGCTTCTAAAGCATACGCAAGCAGAAATTTCAATGTACAATGATGTTTTTAAAAAAAACAGTCAAAATGCGCTCCACTCGGGCTGAAAACGCTGTTGGGGACATTTCATTAATGTTGACTACAAATCAAAAACTAAGCATTTTTCAGCTGAAATAATGAATGTAGTCCTCTTAATTCTTGCTTCTAAAGCATACGCAAGCAGAAATTTCAATGTACAATGATGTTTTTAAAAAAAGGGTCAAAATGTGCTCCACTCGGGCTGAAAACGCTTGTTTGGAACATTTCATTAATGTTGACTATAAATCATAAACTAAGCATTTTTCAGCTGAAATAATGAATGTAGTCCTCTTAATTCTTGCTTCTAAAGCATACGCAAGCAGAAATTTCAATGTACAATGATGTTTTTAAAAAAACAGTCAAAATGTGCTCCACTCGGGCTGAAAACGCTTGTTTGGGACATGACATTAATGTTGACTATAAATCATAAACTAAGCATTTTTCAGCTGAAATAATGAATGTAGTCCTCTTAATTCTTGCTTCTAAAGCATACGCAAAAAGAAATTTCAATGTACAATGATGTTTTTTAAAAAACGGTCAAAATGTGCTCCACTCGGGCTGAAAACGCTTGTTCGGAACATTTCCTTAATGTTGACTATAAATCATAAACTAAGCATTTTTCAGCTGAAATAATGAATGTAGTCCTCTTAATTCTTGCTTCTAAAGCATACGCAAGCAGAAATTTCAATGTACAATGATGTTTTTAAAAAAAACAGTCAAAATGCGCTCCACTCGGGCTGAAAACGCTGTTGGGGACATTTCATTAATGTTGACTACAAATCAAAAACTAAGCATTTTTCAGCTGAAATAATGAATGTAGTCCTCTTAATTCTTGCTTCTAAAGCATACGCAAGCAGAAATTTCAATGTACAATGATGTTTTTAAAAAAGGGTCAAAATGTGCTCCACTCGGGCTGAAAACGCTTGTTTGGAACATTTCATTAATGTTGACTATAAATCATAAACTAAGCATTTTTCAGCTGAAATAATGAATGTAGTCCTCTTAATTCTTGCTTCTAAAGCATACGCAAGCAGAAATTTCAATGTACAATGATGTTTTTAAAAAAACAGTCAAAATGTGCTCCACTCGGGCTGAAAAAGCTTGTTTGGGACATGACATTAATGTTGACTATAAATCATAAACTAAGCATTTTTCAGCTGAAATAATGAATGTAGTCCTCTTAATTCTTGCTTCTAAAGCATACGCAAGCAGAAATTTCAATGTACAATGATGTTTTTAAAAAAACAGTCAAAATGTGCTCCACTCGGGCTGAAAACGCTTGTTTGGGACATTACATTAATGTTAACTATAAATCATAAACTAAGCATTTTTCAGCTGAAATAATGAATGTAGTCCTCTTAATTCTTGCTTCTAAAGCATACGCAAAAAGAAATTTCAATGTACAATGATGTTTTTTAAAAAACGGTCAAAATGTGCTCCACTCGGGCTGAAAACGCTTGTTCGGAACATTTCCTTAATGTTGACTATAAATCATAAACTAAGCATTTTTCAGCTGAAATAATGAATGTAGTCCTCTTAATTCTTGCTTCTAAAGCATACGCAAGCAGAAATTTCAATGTACAATGATGTTTTTAAAAAAAACAGTCAAAATGCGCTCCACTCGGGCTGAAAACGCTGTTGGGGACATTTCATTAATGTTGACTACAAATCAAAAACTAAGCATTTTTCAGCTGAAATAATGAATGTAGTCCTCTTAATTCTTGCTTCTAAAGCATACGCAAGCAGAAATTTCAATGTACAATGATGTTTTTAAAAAAAGGGTCAAAATGTGCTCCACTCGGGCTGAAAACGCTTGTTTGGAACATTTCATTAATGTTGACTATAAATCATAAACTAAGCATTTTTCAGCTGAAATAATGAATGTAGTCCTCTTAATTCTTGCTTCTAAAGCATACGCAAGCAGAAATTTCAATGTACAATGATGTTTTTAAAAAAACAGTCAAAATGTGCTCCACTCGGGCTGAAAACGCTTGTTTGGGACATGACATTAATGTTGACTATAAATCATAAACTAAGCATTTTTCAGCTGAAATAATGAATGTAGTCCTCTTAATTCTTGCTTCTAAAGCATACGCAAAAAGAAATTTCAATGTACAATGATGTTTTTTAAAAAACGGTCAAAATGTGCTCCACTCGGGCTGAAAACGCTTGTTCGGAACATTTCCTTAATGTTGACTATAAATCATAAACTAAGCATTTTTCAGCTGAAATAATGAATGTAGTCCTCTTAATTCTTGCTTCTAAAGCATACGCAAGCAGAAATTTCAATGTACAATGATGTTTTTAAAAAAAACAGTCAAAATGCGCTCCACTCGGGCTGAAAACGCTGTTGGGGACATTTCATTAATGTTGACTACAAATCAAAAACTAAGCATTTTTCAGCTGAAATAATGAATGTAGTCCTCTTAATTCTTGCTTCTAAAGCATACGCAAGCAGAAATTTCAATGTACAATGATGTTTTTAAAAAAGGGTCAAAATGTGCTCCACTCGGGCTGAAAACGCTTGTTTGGAACATTTCATTAATGTTGACTATAAATCATAAACTAAGCATTTTTCAGCTGAAATAATGAATGTAGTCCTCTTAATTCTTGCTTCTAAAGCATACGCAAGCAGAAATTTCAATGTACAATGATGTTTTTAAAAAAACAGTCAAAATGTGCTCCACTCGGGCTGAAAACGCTTGTTTGGGACATGACATTAATGTTGACTATAAATCATAAACTAAGCATTTTTCAGCTGAAATAATGAATGTAGTCCTCTTAATTCTTGCTTCTAAAGCATACGCAAGCAGAAATTTCAATGTACAATGATGTTTTTAAAAAAACAGTCAAAATGTGCTCCACTCGGGCTGAAAACGCTTGTTTGGGACATTACATTAATGTTAACTATAAATCATAAACTAAGCATTTTTCAGCTGAAATAATGAATGTAGTCCTCTTAATTCTTGCTTCTAAAGCATACGCAAAAAGAAATTTCAATGTACAATGATGTTTTTTAAAAAACGGTCAAAATGTGCTCCACTCGGGCTGAAAACGCTTGTTCGGAACATTTCCTTAATGTTGACTATAAATCATAAACTAAGCATTTTTCAGCTGAAATAATGAATGTAGTCCTCTTAATTCTTGCTTCTAAAGCATACGCAAGCAGAAATTTCAATGTACAATGATGTTTTTAAAAAAAACAGTCAAAATGCGCTCCACTCGGGCTGAAAACGCTGTTGGGGACATTTCATTAATGTTGAATACAAATCAAAAACTAAGCATTTTTCAGCTGAAATAATGAAAGTAGTCCTCTTAATTCTTGCTTCTAAAGCATACGCAAGCAGAAATTTCAATGTACAATGATGTTTTTAAAAAAAACAGTCAAAATGTGCTCCACTCGGGCTGAAAACGCTGTTGGGGACATTTCATTAATGTTGACTACAAATCAAAAACTAAGCATTTTTCAGCTGAAATAATGAATGTAGTCCTCTTAATTCTTGCTTCTAAAGCATTCGCAAGCAGAAATTTCAATGTACAATGATGTTTTTAAAAAAACAGTCAAAATGTGCTCCACTCGGGCTGAAAACGCTGTTGGGGACATTTCATTAATGTTGACTATAAATCATAAACTAAGCATTTTTCAGCTGAAATAATGAATGTAGTCCTCTTAATTCTTGCTTCTAAAGCATACGCAAGCAGAAATTTCAATGTACAATGATGTTTTTAAAAAAACAGTCAAAATGTGCTCCACTCGGGCTGAAAACGCTTGTTTGGGACATTACATTAATGTTGACTATAAATCATAAACTAAGCATTTTTCAGCTGAAATAATGAATGTAGTCCTCTTAATTCTTGCTTCTAAAGCATACGCAAACAGAAATTTCAATGTACAATGATGTTTTTTAAAAAACGGTCAAAATGTGCTCCACTCGGGCTGAAAACGCTTGTTCGGAACATTTCCTTAATGTTGACTATAAATCATAAACTAAGCATTTTTCAGCTGAAATAATGAATGTAGTCCTCTTAATTCTTGCTTCTAAAGCATACGCAAGCAGAAATTTCAATGTACAATGATGTTTTTAAAAAAAACAGTCAAAATGCGCTCCACTCGGGCTGAAAACGCTGTTGGGGACATTTCATTAATGTTGACTACAAATCAAAAACTAAGCATTTTTCAGCTGAAATAATGAATGTAGTCCTCTTAATTCTTGCTTCTAAAGCATACGCAAGCAGAAATTTCAATGTACAATGATGTTTTTAAAAAAAGGGTCAAAATGTGCTCCACTCGGGCTGAAAACGCTTGTTTGGAACATTTCATTAATGTTGACTATAAATCATAAACTAAGCATTTTTCAGCTGAAATAATGAATGTAGTCCTCTTAATTCTTGCTTCTAAAGCATACGCAAGCAGAAATTTCAATGTACAATGATGTTTTTAAAAAAACAGTCAAAATGTGCTCCACTCGGGCTGAAAACGCTTGTTTGGGACATGACATTAATGTTGACTATAAATCATAAACTAAGCATTTTTCAGCTGAAATAATGAATGTAGTCCTCTTAATTCTTGCTTCTAAAGCATACGCAAGCAGAAATTTCAATGTACAATGATGTTTTTAAAAAAACAGTCAAAATGTGCTCCACTCGGGCTGAAAACGCTTGTTTGGGACATTACATTAATGTTGACTATAAATCATAAACTAAGCATTTTTCAGCTGAAATAATGAATGTAGTCCTCTTAATTCTTGCTTCTAAAGCATACGCAAACAGAAATTTCAATGTACAATGATGTTTTTTAAAAAACGGTCAAAATGTGCTCCACTCGGGCTGAAAACGCTTGTTCGGAACATTTCCTTAATGTTGACTATAAATCATAAACTAAGCATTTTTCAGCTGAAATAATGAATGTAGTCCTCTTAATTCTTGCTTCTAAAGCATACGCAAGCAGAAATTTCAATGTACAATGATGTTTTTAAAAAAAACAGTCAAAATGCGCTCCACTCGGGCTGAAAACGCTGTTGGGGACATTTCATTAATGTTGACTACAAATCAAAAACTAAGCATTTTTCAGCTGAAATAATGAATGTAGTCCTCTTAATTCTTGCTTCTAAAGCATACGCAAGCAGAAATTTCAATGTACAATGATGTTTTTAAAAAAAGGGTCAAAATGTGCTCCACTCGGGCTGAAAACGCTTGTTTGGAACATTTCATTAATGTTGACTATAAATCATAAACTAAGCATTTTTCAGCTGAAATAATGAATGTAGTCCTCTTAATTCTTGCTTCTAAAGCATACGCAAGCAGAAATTTCAATGTACAATGATGTTTTTAAAAAAACAGTCAAAATGTGCTCCACTCGGGCTGAAAACGCTTGTTTGGGACATGACATTAATGTTGACTATAAATCATAAACTAAGCATTTTTCAGCTGAAATAATGAATGTAGTCCTCTTAATTCTTGCTTCTAAAGCATACGCAAGCAGAAATTTCAATGTACAATGATGTTTTTAAAAAAACAGTCAAAATGTGCTCCACTCGGGCTGAAAACGCTTGTTTGGGACATTACATTAATGTTGACTATAAATCATAAACTAAGCATTTTTCAGCTGAAATAATGAATGTAGTCCTCTTAATTCTTGCTTCTAAAGCATACGCAAAAAGAAATTTCAATGTACAATGATGTTTTTTAAAAAACGGTCAAAATGTGCTCCACTCGGGCTGAAAACGCTTGTTCGGAACATTTCCTTAATGTTGACTATAAATCATAAACTAAGCATTTTTCAGCTGAAATAATGAATGTAGTCCTCTTAATTCTTGCTTCTAAAGCATACGCAAGCAGAAATTTCAATGTACAATGATGTTTTTAGAAAAAACAGTCAAAATGCGCTCCACTCGGGCTGAAAACGCTGTTGGGGACATTTCATTAATGTTGACTACAAATCAAAAACTAAGCATTTTTCAGCTGAAATAATGAATGTAGTCCTCTTAATTCTTGCTTCTAAAGCATACGCAAGCAGAAATTTCAATGTACAATGATGTTTTTAAAAAAAGGGTCAAAATGTGCTCCACTCGGGCTGAAAACGCTTGTTTGGAACATTTCATTAATGTTGACTATAAATCATAAACTAAGCATTTTTCAGCTGAAATAATGAATGTAGTCCTCTTAATTCTTGCTTCTAAAGTATACGCAAGCAGAAATTTCAATGTACAATGATGTTTTTAAAAAAACGGTCAAAATGTGCTCCACTCGGGCTGAAAACGCTTGTTTGGAACATTTCCTTAATGTTGACTATAAATCATAAACTAAGCATTTTTCAGCTGAAATAATGAATGTAGTCCTCTTAATTCTTGCTTCTAAAGCATACGCAAGCAGAAATTTCAATGTACAATGATGTTTTTAAAAAAAACAGTCAAAATGCGCTCCACTCGGGCTGAAAACGCTGTTGGGGACATTTCATTAATGTTGACTACAAATCAAAAATTAAGCATTTTTCAGCTGAAATAATGAATGTAGTCCTCTTAATTCTTGCTTCTAAAGCATACGCAAGCAGAAATTTCAATGTACAATGATGTTTTTAAAAAAAGGGTCAAAATGTGCTCCACTCGGGCTGAAAACGCTTGTTTGGAACATTTCATTAATGTTGACTATAAATCATAAACTAAGCATTTTTCAGCTGAAATAATGAATGTAGTCCTCTTAATTCTTGCTTCTAAAGCATACGCAAGCAGAAATTTCAATGTACAATGATGTTTTTAAAAAAACAGTCAAAATGTGCTCCACTCGGGCTGAAAACGCTTGTTTGGGACATGACATTAATGTTGACTATAAATCATAAACTAAGCATTTTTCAGCTGAAATAATGAATGTAGTCCTCTTAATTCTTGCTTCTAAAGCATACGCAAGCAGAAATTTCAATGTACAATGATGTTTTTAAAAAAACAGTCAAAATGTGCTCCACTCGGGCTGAAAACGCTTGTTTGGGACATTACATTAATGTTGACTATAAATCATAAACTAAGCATTTTTCAGCTGAAATAATGAATGTAGTCCTCTTAATTCTTGCTTCTAAAGCATACGCAAAAAGAAATTTCAATGTACAATGATGTTTTTTAAAAAACGGTCAAAATGTGCTCCACTCGGGCTGAAAACGCTTGTTCGGAACATTTCCTTAATGTTGACTATAAATCATAAACTAAGCATTTTTCAGCTGAAATAATGAATGTAGTCCTCTTAATTCTTGCTTCTAAAGCATACGCAAGCAGAAATTTCAATGTACAATGATGTTTTTAAAAAAAACAGTCAAAATGCGCTCCACTCGGGCTGAAAACGCTGTTGGGGACATTTCATTAATGTTGACTACAAATCAAAAACTAAGCATTTTTCAGCTGAAATAATGAATGTAGTCCTCTTAATTCTTGCTTCTAAAGCATACGCAAGCAGAAATTTCAATGTACAATGATGTTTTTAAAAAAAGGGTCAAAATGTGCTCCACTCGGGCTGAAAACGCTTGTTTGGAACATTTCATTAATGTTGACTATAAATCATAAACTAAGCATTTTTCAGCTGAAATAATGAATGTAGTCCTCTTAATTCTTGCTTCTAAAGCATACGCAAGCAGAAATTTCAATGTACAATGATGTTTTTAAAAAAACAGTCAAAATGTGCTCCACTCGGGCTGAAAACGCTTGTTTGGGACATGACATTAATGTTGACTATAAATCATAAACTAAGCATTTTTCAGCTGAAATAATGAATGTAGTCCTCTTAATTCTTGCTTCTAAAGCATACGCAAGCAGAAATTTCAATGTACAATGATGTTTTTAAAAAAAGGGTCAAAATGTGCTCCACTCGGGCTGAAAACGCTTGTTTGGAACATTTCATTAATGTTGACTATAAATCATAAACTAAGCATTTTTCAGCTGAAATAATGAATGTAGTCCTCTTAATTCTTGCTTCTAAAGCATACGCAAGCAGAAATTTCAATGTACAATGATGTTTTTAAAAAAGCAGTCAAAATGTGCTCCACTCGGGCTGAAAACGCTTGTTTGGGACATGACATTAATGTTGACTATAAATCATAAACTAAGCATTTTTCAGCTGAAATAATGAATGTAGTCCTCTTAATTCTTGCTTCTAAAGCATACGCAAAAAGAAATTTCAATGTACAATGATGTTTTTTAAAAAACGGTCAAAATGTGCTCCACTCGGGCTGAAAACGCTTGTTCGGAACATTTCCTTAATGTTGACTATAAATCATAAACTAAGCATTTTTCAGCTGAAATAATGAATGTAGTCCTCTTAATTCTTGCTTCTAAAGCATACGCAAGCAGAAATTTCAATGTACAATGATGTTTTTAAAAAAAACAGTCAAAATGCGCTCCACTCGGGCTGAAAACGCTGTTGGGGACATTTCATTAATGTTGACTACAAATCAAAAACTAAGCATTTTTCAGCTGAAATAATGAATGTAGTCCTCTTAATTCTTGCTTCTAAAGCATACGCAAGCAGAAATTTCAATGTACAATGATGTTTTTAAAAAAAGGGTCAAAATGTGCTCCACTCGGGCTGAAAACGCTTGTTTGGAACATTTCATTAATGTTGACTATAAATCATAAACTAAGCATTTTTCAGCTGAAAAAATGAATGTAGTCCTCTTAATTCTTGCTTCTAAAGCATACGCAAGCAGAAATTTCAATGTACAATGATGTTTTTAAAAAAACAGTCAAAATGTGCTCCACTCGGGCTGAAAACGCTTGTTTGGGACATGACATTAATGTTGACTATAAATCATAAACTAAGCATTTTTCAGCTGAAATAATGAATGTAGTCCTCTTAATTCTTGCTTCTAAAGCATACGCAAAAAGAAATTTCAATGTACAATGATGTTTTTTAAAAAACGGTCAAAATGTGCTCCACTCGGGCTGAAAACGCTTGTTCGGAACATTTCCTTAATGTTGACTATAAATCATAAACTAAGCATTTTTCAGCTGAAATAATGAATGTAGTCCTCTTAATTCTTGCTTCTAAAGCATACGCAAGCAGAAATTTCAATGTACAATGATGTTTTTAAAAAAAAACAGTCAAAATGCGCTCCACTCGGGCTGAAAACGCTGTTGGGGACATTTCATTAATGTTGACTACAAATCAAAAACTAAGCATTTTTCAGCTGAAATAATGAATGTAGTCCTCTTAATTCTTGCTTCTAAAGCATACGCAAGCAGAAATTTCAATGTACAATGATGTTTTTAAAAAAGGGTCAAAATGTGCTCCACTCGGGCTGAAAACGCTTGTTTGGAACATTTCATTAATGTTGACTATAAATCATAAACTAAGCATTTTTCAGCTGAAATAATGAATGTAGTCCTCTTAATTCTTGCTTCTAAAGCATACGCAAGCAGAAATTTCAATGTACAATGATGTTTTTAAAAAAACAGTCAAAATGTGCTCCACTCGGGCTGAAAACGCTTGTTTGGGACATGACATTAATGTTGACTATAAATCATAAACTAAGCATTTTTCAGCTGAAATAATGAATGTAGTCCTCTTAATTCTTGCTTCTAAAGCATACGCAAGCAGAAATTTCAATGTACAATGATGTTTTTAAAAAAAACAGTCAAAATGTGCTCCACTCGGGCTGAAAACGCTTGTTTGGAACATTTCATTAATGTTGACTATAAATCATAAACTAAGCATTTTTCAGCTGAAATAATGAATGTAGTCCTCTTAATTCTTGCTTCTAAAGCATACGCAAGCAGAAATTTCAATGTACAATGATGTTTTTAAAAAAACAGTCAAAATGTGCTCCACTCGGGCTGAAAACGCTGTTGGGGACATTTCATTAATGTTGACTATAAATCATAAACTAAGCATTTTTCAGCTGAAATAATGAATGTAGTCCTTTTAATTCTTGCTTCTAAAGCATACGCAAGCAGAAATTTCAATGTACAATGATGTTTTTAAAAAAAACAGTCAAAATGTGCTCCACTCGGGCTGAAAACGCTGTTGGGGACATTTCATTAATGTTGACTATAAATCAAAAACTAAGCATTTTTCAGCTGAAATAATGAATGTAGTCCTCTTAATTCTTGCTTCTAAAGCATACGCAAGCAGAAATTTCAATGTACAATGATGTTTTTAAAAAAACAGTCAAAATGTGCTCCACTCGGGCTGAAAACGCTGTTGGGGACATTTCATTAATGTTGACTATAAATCATAAACTAAGCATTTTTCAGCTGAAATAATGAATGTAGTCCTCTTAATTCTTGCTTCTAAAGCATACACAAACAGAAAATTCAATGTACAATGATGTTTTTAAAAAAACGGTCAAAATGTGCTCCACTCGGGCTGAAAACGCTGTTGGGGACATTTCATTAATGTTGACTATAAATCATAAACTAAGCATTTTTCAGCTGAAATAATGAATGTAGTCCTCTTAATTCTTGCTTCTAAAGCATACGCAAACAGAAATTTCAATGTACAATGATGTTTTTAAAAAAACGGTCAAAATGTGCTCCACTCGGGCTGAAAACGCTTGTTTGGGACATTACATTAATGTTGACTATAAATCATAAACTAAGCATTTTTCAGCTGAAATAATGAATGTAGTCCTCTTAATTCTTGCTTCTAAAGCATACGCAAGCAGAAATTTCAATGTACAATGATGTTTTTAAAAAAAGGGTCAAAATGTGCTCCACTCGGGCTGAAAACGCTTGTTTGGAACATTTCATTAATGTTGACTATAAATCATAAACTAAGCATTTTTCAGCTGAAATAATGAATGTAGTCCTCTTAATTCTTGCTTCTAAAGCATACGCAAGCAGAAATTTCAATGTACAATGATGTTTTTAAAAAAACGGTCAAAATGTGCTCCACTCGGGCTGAAAACGCTTGTTTGGAACATTTCCTTAATGTTGACTATAAATCATAAACTAAGCATTTTTCAGCTGAAATAATGAATGTAGTCCTCTTAATTCTTGCTTCTAAAGCATACGCAAGCAGAAATTTCAATGTACAATGATGTTTTTAAAAAAAACAGTCAAAATGCGCTCCACTCGGGCTGAAAACGCTGTTGGGGACATTTCATTAATGTTGACTACAAATCAAAAACTAAGCATTTTTCAGCTGAAATAATGAATGTAGTCCTCTTAATTCTTGCTTCTAAAGCATACGCAAGCAGAAATTTCAATGTACAATGATGTTTTTAAAAAAAGGGTCAAAATGTGCTCCACTCGGGCTGAAAACGCTTGTTTGGAACATTTCATTAATGTTGACTATAAATCATAAACTAAGCATTTTTCAGCTGAAATAATGAATGTAGTCCTCTTAATTCTTGCTTCTAAAGCATACGCAAGCAGAAATTTCAATGTACAATGATGTTTTTAAAAAAACAGTCAAAATGTGCTCCACTCGGGCTGAAAACGCTTGTTTGGGACATGACATTAATGTTGACTATAAATCATAAACTAAGCATTTTTCAGCTGAAATAATGAATGTAGTCCTCTTAATTCTTGCTTCTAAAGCATACGCAAGCAGAAATTTCAATGTACAATGATGTTTTTAAAAAAACAGTCAAAATGTGCTCCACTCGGGCTGAAAACGCTTGTTTGGGACATTACATTAATGTTGACTATAAATCATAAACTAAGCATTTTTCAGCTGAAATAATGAATGTAGTCCTCTTAATTCTTGCTTCTAAAGCATACGCAAAAAGAAATTTCAATGTACAATGATGTTTTTTAAAAAACGGTCAAAATGTGCTCCACTCGGGCTGAAAACGCTTGTTCGGAACATTTCCTTAATGTTGACTATAAATCATAAACTAAGCATTTTTCAGCTGAAATAATGAATGTAGTCCTCTTAATTCTTGCTTCTAAAGCATACGCAAGCAGAAATTTCAATGTACAATGATGTTTTTAAAAAAAGGGTCAAAATGTGCTCCACTCGGGCTGAAAACGCTTGTTTGGAACATTTCATTAATGTTGACTATAAATCATAAACTAAGCATTTTTCAGCTGAAATAATGAATGTAGTCCTCTTAATTCTTGCTTCTAAAGCATACGCAAGCAGAAATTTCAATGTACAATGATGTTTTTAAAAAAACAGTCAAAATGTGCTCCACTCGGGCTGAAAACGCTTGTTTGGGACATGACATTAATGTTGACTATAAATCATAAACTAAGCATTTTTCAGCTGAAATAATGAATGTAGTCCTCTTAATTCTTGCTTCTAAAGCATACGCAAGCAGAAATTTCAATGTACAATGATGTTTTTAAAAAAAGGGTCAAAATGTGCTCCACTCGGGCTGAAAACGCTTGTTTGGAACATTTCATTAATGTTGACTATGAATCATAAACTAAGCATTTTTCAGCTGAAATAATGAATGTAGTCCTCTTAATTCTTGCTTCTAAAGCATACGCAAGCAGAAATTTCAATGTACAATGATGTTTTTAAAAAAACAGTCAAAATGTGCTCCACTCGGGCTGAAAACGCTTGTTTGGGACATGACATTAATGTTGACTATAAATCATAAACTAAGCATTTTTCAGCTGAAATAATGAATGTAGTCCTCTTAATTCTTGCTTCTAAAGCATACGCAAGCAGAAATTTCAATGTACAATGATGTTTTTAAAAAAAGGGTCAAAATGTGCTCCACTCGGGCTGAAAACGCTTGTTTGGAACATTTCATTAATGTTGACTATAAATCATAAACTAAGCATTTTTCAGCTGAAATAATGAATGTAGTCCTCTTAATTCTTGCTTCTAAAGCATACGCAAGCAGAAATTTCAATGTACAATGATGTTTTTAAAAAAGCAGTCAAAATGTGCTCCACTCGGGCTGAAAACGCTTGTTTGGGACATGACATTAATGTTGACTATAAATCATAAACTAAGCATTTTTCAGCTGAAATAATGAATGTAGTCCTCTTAATTCTTGCTTCTAAAGCATACGCAAAAAGAAATTTCAATGTACAATGATGTTTTTTAAAAAACGGTCAAAATGTGCTCCACTCGGGCTGAAAACGCTTGTTCGGAACATTTCCTTAATGTTGACTATAAATCATAAACTAAGCATTTTTCAGCTGAAATAATGAATGTAGTCCTCTTAATTCTTGCTTCTAAAGCATACGCAAGCAGAAATTTCAATGTACAATGATGTTTTTAAAAAAAACAGTCAAAATGCGCTCCACTCGGGCTGAAAACGCTGTTGGGGACATTTCATTAATGTTGACTACAAATCAAAAACTAAGCATTTTTCAGCTGAAATAATGAATGTAGTCCTCTTAATTCTTGCTTCTAAAGCATACGCAAGCAGAAATTTCAATGTACAATGATGTTTTTAAAAAAAGGGTCAAAATGTGCTCCACTCGGGCTAAAAACGCTTGTTTGGAACATTTCATTAATGTTGACTATAAATCATAAACTAAGCATTTTTCAGCTGAAATAATGAATGTAGTCCTCTTAATTCTTGCTTCTAAAGCATACGCAAGCAGAAATTTCAATGTACAATGATGTTTTTAAAAAAACAGTCAAAATGTGCTCCACTCGGGCTGAAAACGCTTGTTTGGGACATGACATTAATGTTGACTATAAATCATAAACTAAGCATTTTTCAGCTGAAATAATGAATGTAGTCCTCTTAATTCTTGCTTCTAAAGCATACGCAAAAAGAAATTTCAATGTACAATGATGTTTTTTAAAAAACGGTCAAAATGTGCTCCACTCGGGCTGAAAACGCTTGTTCGGAACATTTCCTTAATGTTGACTATAAATCATAAACTAAGCATTTTTAGGCTGAAATAATGAATGTAGTCCTCTTAATTCTTGCTTCTAAAACATACGCAAGCAGAAATTTCAATGTACAATGATGTTTTTAAAAAAAACAGTCAAAATGCGCTCCACTCGGGCTGAAAACGCTGTTGGGGACATTTCATTAATGTTGACTACAAATCAAAAACTAAGCATTTTTCAGCTGAAATAATGAATGTAGTCCTCTTAATTCTTGCTTCTAAAGCATACGCAAGCAGAAATTTCAATGTACAATGATGTTTTTAAAAAAGGGTCAAAATGTGCTCCACTCGGGCTGAAAACGCTTGTTTGGAACATTTCATTAATGTTGACTATAAATCATAAACTAAGCATTTTTCAGCTGAAATAATGAATGTAGTCCTCTTAATTCTTGCTTCTAAAGCATACGCAAGCAGAAATTTCAATGTACAATGATGTTTTTAAAAAAACAGTCAAAATGTGCTCCACTCGGGCTGAAAACGCTTGTTTGGGACATGACATTAATGTTGACTATAAATCATAAACTAAGCATTTTTCAGCTGAAATAATGAATGTAGTCCTCTTAATTCTTGCTTCTAAAGCATACGCAAGCAGAAATTTCAATGTACAATGATGTTTTTAAAAAAACAGTCAAAATGTGCTCCACTCGGGCTGAAAACGCTGTTGGGGACATTTCATTAATGTTGACTATAAATCATAAACTAAGCATTTTTCAGCTGAAATAATGAATGTAGTCCTTTTAATTCTTGCTTCTAAAGCATACGCAAGCAGAAATTTCAATGTACAATGATGTTTTTAAAAAAAACAGTCAAAATGTGCTCCACTCGGGCTGAAAACGCTGTTGGGGACATTTCATTAATGTTGACTATAAATCAAAAACTAAGCATTTTTCAGCTGAAATAATGAATGTAGTCCTCTTAATTCTTGCTTCTAAAGCATACGCAAGCAGAAATTTCAATGTACAATGATGTTTTTAAAAAAACAGTCAAAATGTGCTCCACTCGGGCTGAAAACGCTGTTGGGGACATTTCATTAATGTTGACTATAAATCATAAACTAAGCATTTTTCAGCTGAAATAATGAATGTAGTCCTCTTAATTCTTGCTTCTAAAGCATACACAAACAGAAAATTCAATGTACAATGATGTTTTTAAAAAAACGGTCAAAATGTGCTCCACTCGGGCTGAAAACGCTGTTGGGGACATTTCATTAATGTTGACTATAAATCATAAACTAAGCATTTTTCAGCTGAAATAATGAATGTAGTCCTCTTAATTCTTGCTTCTAAAGCATACGCAAACAGAAATTTCAATGTACAATGATGTTTTTAAAAAAACGGTCAAAATGTGCTCCACTCGGGCTGAAAACGCTTGTTTGGGACATTACATTAATGTTGACTATAAATCATAAACTAAGCATTTTTCAGCTGAAATAATGAATGTAGTCCTCTTAATTCTTGCTTCTAAAGCATACGCAAGCAGAAATTTCAATGTACAATGATGTTTTTAAAAAAAGGGTCAAAATGTGCTCCACTCGGGCTGAAAACGCTTGTTTGGGACATGACATTAATGTTGACTATAAATCATAAACTAAGCATTTTTCAGCTGAAATAATGAATGTAGTCCTCTTAATTCTTGCTTCTAAAGCATACGCAAGCAGAAATTTCAATGTACAATGATGTTTTTAAAAAAAGGGTCAAAATGTGCTCCACTCGGGCTGAAAACGCTTGTTTGGAACATTTCATTAATGTTGACTATAAATCATAAACTAAGCATTTTTCAGCTGAAATAATGAATGTAGTCCTCTTAATTCTTGCTTCTAAAGCATACGCAAGCAGAAATTTCAATGTACAATGATGTTTTTTAAAAAACGGTCAAAATGTGCTCCACTCGGGCTGAAAACGCTTGTTCGGAACATTTCCTTAATGTTGACTATAAATCATAAACTAAGCATTTTTCAGCTGAAATAATGAATGTAGTCCTCTTAATTCTTGCTTCTAAAGCATACGCAAGCAGAAATTTCAATGTACAATGATGTTTTTAAAAAAAACAGTCAAAATGCGCTCCACTCGGGCTGAAAACGCTGTTGGGGACATTTCATTAATGTTGACTACAAATCAAAAACTAAGCATTTTTCAGCTGAAATAATGAATGTAGTCCTCTTAATTCTTGCTTCTAAAGCATACGCAAGCAGAAATTTCAATGTACAATGATGTTTTTAAAAAAAGGGTCAAAATGTGCTCCACTCGGGCTGAAAACGCTTGTTTGGAACATTTCATTAATGTTGACTATAAATCATAAACTAAGCATTTTTCAGCTGAAATAATGAATGTAGTCCTCTTAATTCTTGCTTCTAAAGCATACGCAAGCAGAAATTTCAATGTACAATGATGTTTTTAAAAAAACAGTCAAAATGTGCTCCACTCGGGCTGAAAACGCTTGTTTGGGACATGACATTAATGTTGACTATAAATCATAAACTAAGCATTTTTCAGCTGAAATAATGAATGTAGTCCTCTTAATTCTTGCTTCTAAAGCATACGCAAGCAGAAATTTCAATGTACAATGATGTTTTTAAAAAAAGGGTCAAAATGTGCTCCACTCGGGCTGAAAACGCTTGTTTGGAACATTTCATTAATGTTGACTATAAATCATAAACTAAGCATTTTTCAGCTGAAATAATGAATGTAGTCCTCTTAATTCTTGCTTCTAAAGCATACGCAAGCAGAAATTTCAATGTACAATGATGTTTTTAAAAAAACAGTCAAAATGTGCTCCACTCGGGCTGAAAACGCTGTTGGGGACATTTCATTAATGTTGACTACAAATCAAAAACTAAGCATTTTTCAGCTGAAATAATGAATGTAGTCCTCTTAATTCTTGCTTCTAAAGCATACGCAAGCAGAAATTTCAATGTACAATGATGTTTTTAAAAAAAGGGTCAAAATGTGCTCCACTCGGGCTGAAAACGCTTGTTTGGAACATTTCATTAATGTTGACTATAAATCATAAACTAAGCATTTTTCAGCTGAAATAATGAATGTAGTCCTCTTAATTCTTGCTTCTAAAGCATACGCAAGCAGAAATTTCAATGTACAATGATGTTTTTAAAAAAACAGTCAAAATGTGCTCCACTCGGGCTGAAAACGCTTGTTTGGGACATGACATTAATGTTGACTATAAATCATAAACTAAGCATTTTTCAGCTGAAATAATGAATGTAGTCCTCTTAATTCTTGCTTCTAAAGCATACGCAAAAAGAAATTTCAATGTACAATGATGTTTTTTAAAAAACGGTCAAAATGTGCTCCACTCGGGCTGAAAACGCTTGTTCGGAACATTTCCTTAATGTTGACTATAAATCATAAACTAAGCATTTTTCAGCTGAAATAATGAATGTAGTCCTCTTAATTCTTGCTTCTAAAGCATACGCAAGCAGAAATTTCAATGTACAATGATGTTTTTAAAAAAAACAGTCAAAATGCGCTCCACTCGGGCTGAAAACGCTGTTGGGGACATTTCATTAATGTTGACTACAAATCAAAAACTAAGCATTTTTCAGCTGAAATAATGAATGTAGTCCTCTTAATTCTTGCTTCTAAAGCATACGCAAGCAGAAATTTCAATGTACAATGATGTTTTTAAAAAAAGGGTCAAAATGTGCTCCACTCGGGCTGAAAACGCTTGTTTGGAACATTTCATTAATGTTGACTATAAATCATAAACTAAGCATTTTTCAGCTGAAATAATGAATGTAGTCCTCTTAATTCTTGCTTCTAAAGCATACGCAAGCAGAAATTTCAATGTACAATGATGTTTTTAAAAAAGCAGTCAAAATGTGCTCCACTCGGGCTGAAAACGCTTGTTTGGGACATGACATTAATGTTGACTATAAATCATAAACTAAGCATTTTTCAGCTGAAATAATGAATGTAGTCCTCTTAATTCTTGCTTCTAAAGCATACGCAAAAAGAAATTTCAATGTACAATGATGTTTTTTAAAAAACGGTCAAAATGTGCTCCACTCGGGCTGAAAACGCTTGTTCGGAACATTTCCTTAATGTTGACTATAAATCATAAACTAAGCATTTTTCAGCTGAAATAATGAATGTAGTCCTCTTAATTCTTGCTTCTAAAGCATACGCAAGCAGAAATTTCAATGTACAATGATGTTTTTAAAAAAAACAGTCAAAATGCGCTCCACTCGGGCTGAAAACGCTGTTGGGGACATTTCATTAATGTTGACTACAAATCAAAAACTAAGCATTTTTCAGCTGAAATAATGAATGTAGTCCTCTTAATTCTTGCTTCTAAAGCATACGCAAGCAGAAATTTCAATGTACAATGATGTTTTTAAAAAAAGGGTCAAAATGTGCTCCACTCGGGCTGAAAACGCTTGTTTGGAACATTTCATTAATGTTGACTATAAATCATAAACTAAGCATTTTTCAGCTGAAATAATGAATGTAGTCCTCTTAATTCTTGCTTCTAAAGCATACGCAAGCAGAAATTTCAATGTACAATGATGTTTTTAAAAAAACAGTCAAAATGTGCTCCACTCGGGCTGAAAACGCTTGTTTGGGACATGACATTAATGTTGACTATAAATCATAAACTAAGCATTTTTCAGCTGAAATAATGAATGTAGTCCTCTTAATTCTTGCTTCTAAAGCATACGCAAAAAGAAATTTCAATGTACAATGATGTTTTTTAAAAAACGGTCAAAATGTGCTCCACTCGGGCTGAAAACGCTTGTTCGGAACATTTCCTTAATGTTGACTATAAATCATAAACTAAGCATTTTTCAGCTGAAATAATGAATGTAGTCCTCTTAATTCTTGCTTCTAAAGCATACGCAAGCAGAAATTTCAATGTACAATGATGTTTTTAAAAAAAACAGTCAAAATGCGCTCCACTCGGGCTGAAAACGCTGTTGGGGACATTTCATTAATGTTGACTACAAATCAAAAACAGCATTTTTCAGCTGAAATAATGAATGTAGTCCTCTTAATTCTTGCTTCTAAAGCATACGCAAGCAGAAATTTCAATGTACAATGATGTTTTTAAAAAAGGGTCAAAATGTGCTCCACTCGGGCTGAAAACGCTTGTTTGGAACATTTCATTAATGTTGACTATAAATCATAAACTAAGCATTTTTCAGCTGAAATAATGAATGTAGTCCTCTTAATTCTTGCTTCTAAAGCATACGCAAGCAGAAATTTCAATGTACAATGATGTTTTTAAAAAAACAGTCAAAATGTGCTCCACTCGGGCTGAAAACGCTTGTTTGGGACATGACATTAATGTTGACTATAAATCATAAACTAAGCATTTTTCAGCTGAAATAATGAATGTAGTCCTCTTAATTCTTGCTTCTAAAGCATACGCAAGCAGAAATTTCAATGTACAATGATGATTTTAAAAAAACAGTCAAAATGTGCTCCACTCGGGCTGAAAACGCTTGTTTGGGACATTACATTAATGTTAACTATAAATCATAAACTAAGCATTTTTCAGCTGAAATAATGAATGTAGTCCTCTTAATTCTTGCTTCTAAAGCATACGCAAAAAGAAATTTCAATGTACAATGATGTTTTTTAAAAAACGGTCAAAATGTGCTCCACTCGGGCTGAAAACGCTTGTTCGGAACATTTCCTTAATGTTGACTATAAATCATAAACTAAGCATTTTTCAGCTGAAATAATGAATGTAGTCCTCTTAATTCTTGCTTCTAAAGCATACGCAAGCAGAAATTTCAATGTACAATGATGTTTTTAAAAAAAACAGTCAAAATGCGCTCCACTCGGGCTGAAAACGCTGTTGGGGACATTTCATTAATGTTGACTACAAATCAAAAACTAAGCATTTTTCAGCTGAAATAATGAAAGTAGTCCTCTTAATTCTTGCTTCTAAAGCATACGCAAGCAGAAATTTCAATGTACAATGATGTTTTTAAAAAAAACAGTCAAAATGTGCTCCACTCGGGCTGAAAACGCTGTTGGGGACATTTCATTAATGTTGACTACAAATCAAAAACTAAGCATTTTTCAGCTGAAATAATGAATGTAGTCCTCTTAATTCTTGCTTCTAAAGCATTCGCAAGCAGAAATTTCAATGTACAATGATGTTTTTAAAAAAACAGTCAAAATGTGCTCCACTCGGGCTGAAAACGCTGTTGGGGACATTTCATTAATGTTGACTATAAATCATAAACTAAGCATTTTTCAGCTGAAATAATGAATGTAGTCCTCTTAATTCTTGCTTCTAAAGCATACGCAAGCAGAAATTTCAATGTACAATGATGTTTTTAAAAAAACAGTCAAAATGTGCTCCACTCGGGCTGAAAACACTTGTTTGGGACATTACATTAATGTTGACTATAAATCATAAACTAAGCATTTTTCAGCTGAAATAATGAATGTAGTCCTCTTAATTCTTGCTTCTAAAGCATACGCAAACAGAAATTTCAATGTACAATGATGTTTTTTAAAAAACGGTCAAAATGTGCTCCACTCGGGCTGAAAACGCTTGTTCGGAACATTTCCTTAATGTTGACTATAAATCATAAACTAAGCATTTTTCAGCTGAAATAATGAATGTAGTCCTCTTAATTCTTGCTTCTAAAGCATACGCAAGCAGAAATTTCAATGTACAATGATGTTTTTAAAAAAAACAGTCAAAATGCGCTCCACTCGGGCTGAAAACGCTGTTGGGGACATTTCATTAATGTTGACTACAAATCAAAAACTAAGCATTTTTCAGCTGAAATAATGAATGTAGTCCTCTTAATTCTTGCTTCTAAAGCATACGCAAGCAGAAATTTCAATGTACAATGATGTTTTTAAAAAAAGGGTCAAAATGTGCTCCACTCGGGCTGAAAACGCTTGTTTGGAACATTTCATTAATGTTGACTATAAATCATAAACTAAGCATTTTTCAGCTGAAATAATGAATGTAGTCCTCTTAATTCTTGCTTCTAAAGCATACGCAAGCAGAAATTTCAATGTACAATGATGTTTTTAAAAAAACAGTCAAAATGTGCTCCACTCGGGCTGAAAACGCTTGTTTGGGACATGACATTAATGTTGACTATAAATCATAAACTAAGCATTTTTCAGCTGAAATAATGAATGTAGTCCTCTTAATTCTTGCTTCTAAAGCATACGCAAGCAGAAATTTCAATGAACAATGATGTTTTTAAAAAAACAGTCAAAATGTGCTCCACTCGGGCTGAAAACGCTTGTTTGGGACATTACATTAATGTTGACTATAAATCATAAACTAAGCATTTTTCAGCTGAAATAATGAATGTAGTCCTCTTAATTCTTGCTTCTAAAGCATACGCAAAAAGAAATTTCAATGTACAATGATGTTTTTTAAAAAACGGTCAAAATGTGCTCCACTCGGGCTGAAAACGCTTGTTCGGAACATTTCCTTAATGTTGACTATAAATCATAAACTAAGCATTTTTCAGCTGAAATAATGAATGTAGTCCTCTTAATTCTTGCTTCTAAAGCATACGCAAGCAGAAATTTCAATGTACAATGATGTTTTTAAAAAAAGGGTCAAAATGTGCTCCACTCGGGCTGAAAACGCTTGTTTGGAACATTTCATTAATGTTGACTATAAATCATAAACTAAGCATTTTTCAGCTGAAATAATGAATGTAGTCCTCTTAATTCTTGCTTCTAAAGCATACGCAAGCAGAAATTTCAATGTACAATGATGTTTTTAAAAAAACAGTCAAAATGTGCTCCACTCGGGCTGAAAACGCTTGTTTGGGACATGACATTAATGTTGACTATAAATCATAAACTAAGCATTTTTCAGCTGAAATAATGAATGTAGTCCTCTTAATTCTTGCTTCTAAAGCATACGCAAGCAGAAATTTCAATGTACAATGATGTTTTTAAAAAAAGGGTCAAAATGTGCTCCACTCGGGCTGAAAACGCTTGTTTGGAACATTTCATTAATGTTGACTATAAATCATAAACTAAGCATTTTTCAGCTGAAATAATGAATGTAGTCCTCTTAATTCTTGCTTCTAAAGCATACGCAAGCAGAAATTTCAATGTACAATGATGTTTTTAAAAAAACAGTCAAAATGTGCTCCACTCGGGCTGAAAACGCTTGTTTGGGACATGACATTAATGTTGACTATAAATCATAAACTAAGCATTTTTCAGCTGAAATAATGAATGTAGTCCTCTTAATTCTTGCTTCTAAAGCATACGCAAGCAGAAATTTCAATGTACAATGATGTTTTTAAAAAAAGGGTCAAAATGTGCTCCACTCGGGCTGAAAACGCTTGTTTGGAACATTTCATTAATGTTGACTATAAATCATAAACTAAGCATTTTTCAGCTGAAATAATGAATGTAGTCCTCTTAATTCTTGCTTCTAAAGCATACGCAAGCAGAAATTTCAATGTACAATGATGTTTTTAAAAAAGCAGTCAAAATGTGCTCCACTCGGGCTGAAAACGCTTGTTTGGGACATGACATTAATGTTGACTATAAATCATAAACTAAGCATTTTTCAGCTGAAATAATGAATGTAGTCCTCTTAATTCTTGCTTCTAAAGCATACGCAAAAAGAAATTTCAATGTACAATGATGTTTTTTAAAAAACGGTCAAAATGTGCTCCACTCGGGCTGAAAACGCTTGTTCGGAACATTTCCTTAATGTTGACTATAAATCATAAACTAAGCATTTTTCAGCTGAAATAATGAATGTAGTCCTCTTAATTCTTGCTTCTAAAGCATACGCAAGCAGAAATTTCAATGTACAATGATGTTTTTAAAAAAAACAGTCAAAATGCGCTCCACTCGGGCTGAAAACGCTGTTGGGGACATTTCATTAATGTTGACTACAAATCAAAAACTAAGCATTTTTCAGCTGAAATAATGAATGTAGTCCTCTTAATTCTTGCTTCTAAAGCATACGCAAGCAGAAATTTCAATGTACAATGATGTTTTTAAAAAAAGGGTCAAAATGTGCTCCACTCGGGCTAAAAACGCTTGTTTGGAACATTTCATTAATGTTGACTATAAATCATAAACTAAGCATTTTTCAGCTGAAATAATGAATGTAGTCCTCTTAATTCTTGCTTCTAAAGCATACGCAAGCAGAAATTTCAATGTACAATGATGTTTTTAAAAAAACAGTCAAAATGTGCTCCACTCGGGCTGAAAACGCTTGTTTGGGACATGACATTAATGTTGACTATAAATCATAAACTAAGCATTTTTCAGCTGAAATAATGAATGTAGTCCTCTTAATTCTTGCTTCTAAAGCATACGCAAAAAGAAATTTCAATGTACAATGATGTTTTTTAAAAAACGGTCAAAATGTGCTCCACTCGGGCTGAAAACGCTTGTTCGGAACATTTCCTTAATGTTGACTATAAATCATAAACTAAGCATTTTTCAGCTGAAATAATGAATGTAGTCCTCTTAATTCTTGCTTCTAAAACATACGCAAGCAGAAATTTCAATGTACAATGATGTTTTTAAAAAAAACAGTCAAAATGCGCTCCACTCGGGCTGAAAACGCTGTTGGGGACATTTCATTAATGTTGACTACAAATCAAAAACTAAGCATTTTTCAGCTGAAATAATGAATGTAGTCCTCTTAATTCTTGCTTCTAAAGCATACGCAAGCAGAAATTTCAATGTACAATGATGTTTTTAAAAAAGGGTCAAAATGTGCTCCACTCGGGCTGAAAACGCTTGTTTGGAACATTTCATTAATGTTGACTATAAATCATAAACTAAGCATTTTTCAGCTGAAATAATGAATGTAGTCCTCTTAATTCTTGCTTCTAAAGCATACGCAAGCAGAAATTTCAATGTACAATGATGTTTTTAAAAAAACAGTCAAAATGTGCTCCACTCGGGCTGAAAACGCTTGTTTGGGACATGACATTAATGTTGACTATAAATCATAAACTAAGCATTTTTCAGCTGAAATAATGAATGTAGTCCTCTTAATTCTTGCTTCTAAAGCATACGCAAGCAGAAATTTCAATGTACAATGATGTTTTTAAAAAAACAGTCAAAATGTGCTCCACTCGGGCTGAAAACGCTGTTGGGGACATTTCATTAATGTTGACTATAAATCATAAACTAAGCATTTTTCAGCTGAAATAATGAATGTAGTCCTTTTAATTCTTGCTTCTAAAGCATACGCAAGCAGAAATTTCAATGTACAATGATGTTTTTAAAAAAAACAGTCAAAATGTGCTCCACTCGGGCTGAAAACGCTGTTGGGGACATTTCATTAATGTTGACTATAAATCAAAAACTAAGCATTTTTCAGCTGAAATAATGAATGTAGTCCTCTTAATTCTTGCTTCTAAAGCATACGCAAGCAGAAATTTCAATGTACAATGATGTTTTTAAAAAAACAGTCAAAATGTGCTCCACTCGGGCTGAAAACGCTGTTGGGGACATTTCATTAATGTTGACTATAAATCATAAACTAAGCATTTTTCAGCTGAAATAATGAATGTAGTCCTCTTAATTCTTGCTTCTAAAGCATACACAAACAGAAAATTCAATGTACAATGATGTTTTTAAAAAAACGGTCAAAATGTGCTCCACTCGGGCTGAAAACGCTGTTGGGGACATTTCATTAATGTTGACTATAAATCATAAACTAAGCATTTTTCAGCTGAAATAATGAATGTAGTCCTCTTAATTCTTGCTTCTAAAGCATACGCAAACAGAAATTTCAATGTACAATGATGTTTTTAAAAAAACGGTCAAAATGTGCTCCACTCGGGCTGAAAACGCTTGTTTGGGACATTACATTAATGTTGACTATAAATCATAAACTAAGCATTTTTCAGCTGAAATAATGAATGTAGTCCTCTTAATTCTTGCTTCTAAAGCATACGCAAGCAGAAATTTCAATGTACAATGATGTTTTTAAAAAAAGGGTCAAAATGTGCTCCACTCGGGCTGAAAACGCTTGTTTGGGACATGACATTAATGTTGACTATAAATCATAAACTAAGCATTTTTCAGCTGAAATAATGAATGTAGTCCTCTTAATTCTTGCTTCTAAAGCATACGCAAGCAGAAATTTCAATGTACAATGATGTTTTTAAAAAAAGGGTCAAAATGTGCTCCACTCGGGCTGAAAACGCTTGTTTGGAACATTTCATTAATGTTGACTATAAATCATAAACTAAGCATTTTTCAGCTGAAATAATGAATGTAGTCCTCTTAATTCTTGCTTCTAAAGCATACGCAAGCAGAAATTTCAATGTACAATGATGTTTTTTAAAAAACGGTCAAAATGTGCTCCACTCGGGCTGAAAACGCTTGTTCGGAACATTTCCTTAATGTTGACTATAAATCATAAACTAAGCATTTTTCAGCTGAAATAATGAATGTAGTCCTCTTAATTCTTGCTTCTAAAGCATACGCAAGCAGAAATTTCAATGTACAATGATGTTTTTAAAAAAAACAGTCAAAATGCGCTCCACTCGGGCTGAAAACGCTGTTGGGGACATTTCATTAATGTTGACTACAAATCAAAAACTAAGCATTTTTCAGCTGAAATAATGAATGTAGTCCTCTTAATTCTTGCTTCTAAAGCATACGCAAGCAGAAATTTCAATGTACAATGATGTTTTTAAAAAAAGGGTCAAAATGTGCTCCACTCGGGCTGAAAACGCTTGTTTGGAACATTTCATTAATGTTGACTATAAATCATAAACTAAGCATTTTTCAGCTGAAATAATGAATGTAGTCCTCTTAATTCTTGCTTCTAAAGCATACGCAAGCAGAAATTTCAATGTACAATGATGTTTTTAAAAAAACAGTCAAAATGTGCTCCACTCGGGCTGAAAACGCTTGTTTGGGACATGACATTAATGTTGACTATAAATCATAAACTAAGCATTTTTCAGCTGAAATAATGAATGTAGTCCTCTTAATTCTTGCTTCTAAAGCATACGCAAGCAGAAATTTCAATGTACAATGATGTTTTTAAAAAAAACAGTCAAAATGTGCTCCACTCGGGCTGAAAACGCTGTTGGGGACATTTCATTAATGTTGACTACAAATCAAAAACTAAGCATTTTTCAGCTGAAATAATGAATGTAGTCCTCTTAATTCTTGCTTCTAAAGCATTCGCAAGCAGAAATTTCAATGTACAATGATGTTTTTAAAAAAACAGTCAAAATGTGCTCCACTCGGGCTGAAAACGCTGTTGGGGACATTTCATTAATGTTGACTATAAATCATAAACTAAGCATTTTTCAGCTGAAATAATGAATGTAGTCCTCTTAATTCTTGCTTCTAAAGCATACGCAAGCAGAAATTTCAATGTACAATGATGTTTTTAAAAAAACAGTCAAAATGTGCTCCACTCGGGCTGAAAACGCTTGTTTGGGACATTACATTAATGTTGACTATAAATCATAAACTAAGCATTTTTCAGCTGAAATAATGAATGTAGTCCTCTTAATTCTTGCTTCTAAAGCATACGCAAGCAGAAATTTCAATGTACAATGATGTTTTTAAAAAAACAGTCAAAATGTGCTCCACTCGGGCTGAAAACGCTTGTTTGGGACATGACATTAATGTTGACTATAAATCATAAACTAAGCATTTTTCAGCTGAAATAATGAATGTAGTCCTCTTAATTCTTGCTTCTAAAGCATACGCAAAAAGAAATTTCAATGTACAATGATGTTTTTTAAAAAACGGTCAAAATGTGCTCCACTCGGGCTGAAAACGCTTGTTCGGAACATTTCCTTAATGTTGACTATAAATCATAAACTAAGCATTTTTCAGCTGAAATAATGAATGTAGTCCTCTTAATTCTTGCTTCTAAAGCATACGCAAGCAGAAATTTCAATGTACAATGATGTTTTTAAAAAAAACAGTCAAAATGCGCTCCACTCGGGCTGAAAACGCTGTTGGGGACATTTCATTAATGTTGACTACAAATCAAAAACTAAGCATTTTTCAGCTGAAATAATGAATGTAGTCCTCTTAATTCTTGCTTCTAAAGCATACGCAAGCAGAAATTTCAATGTACAATGATGTTTTTAAAAAAAGGGTCAAAATGTGCTCCACTCGGGCTGAAAACGCTTGTTTGGAACATTTCATTAATGTTGACTATAAATCATAAACTAAGCATTTTTCAGCTGAAATAATGAATGTAGTCCTCTTAATTCTTGCTTCTAAAGCATACGCAAGCAGAAATTTCAATGTACAATGATGTTTTTAAAAAAGCAGTCAAAATGTGCTCCACTCGGGCTGAAAACGCTTGTTTGGGACATGACATTAATGTTGACTATAAATCATAAACTAAGCATTTTTCAGCTGAAATAATGAATGTAGTCCTCTTAATTCTTGCTTCTAAAGCATACGCAAAAAGAAATTTCAATGTACAATGATGTTTTTTAAAAAACGGTCAAAATGTGCTCCACTCGGGCTGAAAACGCTTGTTCGGAACATTTCCTTAATGTTGACTATAAATCATAAACTAAGCATTTTTCAGCTGAAATAATGAATGTAGTCCTCTTAATTCTTGCTTCTAAAGCATACGCAAGCAGAAATTTCAATGTACAATGATGTTTTTAAAAAAAACAGTCAAAATGCGCTCCACTCGGGCTGAAAACGCTGTTGGGGACATTTCATTAATGTTGACTACAAATCAAAAACTAAGCATTTTTCAGCTGAAATAATGAATGTAGTCCTCTTAATTCTTGCTTCTAAAGCATACGCAAGCAGAAATTTCAATGTACAATGATGTTTTTAAAAAAAGGGTCAAAATGTGCTCCACTCGGGCTGAAAACGCTTGTTTGGAACATTTCATTAATGTTGACTATAAATCATAAACTAAGCATTTTTCAGCTGAAATAATGAATGTAGTCCTCTTAATTCTTGCTTCTAAAGCATACGCAAGCAGAAATTTCAATGTACAATGATGTTTTTAAAAAAGCAGTCAAAATGTGCTCCACTCGGGCTGAAAACGCTTGTTTGGGACATGACATTAATGTTGACTATAAATCATAAACTAAGCATTTTTCAGCTGAAATAATGAATGTAGTCCTCTTAATTCTTGCTTCTAAAGCATACGCAAAAAGAAATTTCAATGTACAATGATGTTTTTTAAAAAACGGTCAAAATGTGCTCCACTCGGGCTGAAAACGCTTGTTCGGAACATTTCCTTAATGTTGACTATAAATCATAAACTAAGCATTTTTCAGCTGAAATAATGAATGTAGTCCTCTTAATTCTTGCTTCTAAAGCATACGCAAGCAGAAATTTCAATGTACAATGATGTTTTTAAAAAAAACAGTCAAAATGCGCTCCACTCGGGCTGAAAACGCTGTTGGGGACATTTCATTAATGTTGACTACAAATCAAAAACTAAGCATTTTTCAGCTGAAATAATGAATGTAGTCCTCTTAATTCTTGCTTCTAAAGCATACGCAAGCAGAAATTTCAATGAACAATGATGTTTTTAAAAAAACAGTCAAAATGTGCTCCACTCGGGCTGAAAACGCTTGTTTGGGACATTACATTAATGTTGACTATAAATCATAAACTAAGCATTTTTCAGCTGAAATAATGAATGTAGTCCTCTTAATTCTTGCTTCTAAAGCATACGCAAAAAGAAATTTCAATGTACAATGATGTTTTTTAAAAAACGGTCAAAATGTGCTCCACTCGGGCTGAAAACGCTTGTTCGGAACATTTCCTTAATGTTGACTATAAATCATAAACTAAGCATTTTTCAGCTGAAATAATGAATGTAGTCCTCTTAATTCTTGCTTCTAAAGCATACGCAAGCAGAAATTTCAATGTACAATGATGTTTTTAAAAAAAGGGTCAAAATGTGCTCCACTCGGGCTGAAAACGCTTGTTTGGAACATTTCATTAATGTTGACTATAAATCATAAACTAAGCATTTTTCAGCTGAAATAATGAATGTAGTCCTCTTAATTCTTGCTTCTAAAGCATACGCAAGCAGAAATTTCAATGTACAATGATGTTTTTAAAAAAAACAGTCAAAATGCGCTCCACTCGGGCTGAAAACGCTGTTGGGGACATTTCATTAATGTTGACTACAAATCAAAAACTAAGCATTTTTCAGCTGAAATAATGAATGTAGTCCTCTTAATTCTTGCTTCTAAAGCATACGCAAGCAGAAATTTCAATGAACAATGATGTTTTTAAAAAAACAGTCAAAATGTGCTCCACTCGGGCTGAAAACGCTTGTTTGGGACATTACATTAATGTTGACTATAAATCATAAACTAAGCATTTTTCAGCTGAAATAATGAATGTAGTCCTCTTAATTCTTGCTTCTAAAGCATACGCAAAAAGAAATTTCAATGTACAATGATGTTTTTTAAAAAACGGTCAAAATGTGCTCCACTCGGGCTGAAAACGCTTGTTCGGAACATTTCCTTAATGTTGACTATAAATCATAAACTAAGCATTTTTCAGCTGAAATAATGAATGTAGTCCTCTTAATTCTTGCTTCTAAAGCATACGCAAGCAGAAATTTCAATGTACAATGATGTTTTTAAAAAAAGGGTCAAAATGTGCTCCACTCGGGCTGAAAACGCTTGTTTGGAACATTTCATTAATGTTGACTATAAATCATAAACTAAGCATTTTTCAGCTGAAATAATGAATGTAGTCCTCTTAATTCTTGCTTCTAAAGCATACGCAAGCAGAAATTTCAATGTACAATGATGTTTTTAAAAAAACAGTCAAAATGTGCTCCACTCGGGCTGAAAACGCTTGTTTGGGACATGACATTAATGTTGACTATAAATCATAAACTAAGCATTTTTCAGCTGAAATAATGAATGTAGTCCTCTTAATTCTTGCTTCTAAAGCATACGCAAGCAGAAATTTCAATGTACAATGATGTTTTTAAAAAAAGGGTCAAAATGTGCTCCACTCGGGCTGAAAACGCTTGTTTGGAACATTTCATTAATGTTGACTATAAATCATAAACTAAGCATTTTTCAGCTGAAATAATGAATGTAGTCCTCTTAATTCTTGCTTCTAAAGCATACGCAAGCAGAAATTTCAATGTACAATGATGTTTTTAAAAAAACAGTCAAAATGTGCTCCACTCGGGCTGAAAACGCTTGTTTGGGACATGACATTAATGTTGACTATAAATCATAAACTAAGCATTTTTCAGCTGAAATAATGAATGTAGTCCTCTTAATTCTTGCTTCTAAAGCATACGCAAGCAGAAATTTCAATGTACAATGATGTTTTTAAAAAAAGGGTCAAAATGTGCTCCACTCGGGCTGAAAACGCTTGTTTGGAACATTTCATTAATGTTGACTATAAATCATAAACTAAGCATTTTTCAGCTGAAATAATGAATGTAGTCCTCTTAATTCTTGCTTCTAAAGCATACGCAAGCAGAAATTTCAATGTACAATGATGTTTTTAAAAAAGCAGTCAAAATGTGCTCCACTCGGGCTGAAAACGCTTGTTTGGGACATGACATTAATGTTGACTATAAATCATAAACTAAGCATTTTTCAGCTGAAATAATGAATGTAGTCCTCTTAATTCTTGCTTCTAAAGCATACGCAAAAAGAAATTTCAATGTACAATGATGTTTTTTAAAAAACGGTCAAAATGTGCTCCACTCGGGCTGAAAACGCTTGTTCGGAACATTTCCTTAATGTTGACTATAAATCATAAACTAAGCATTTTTCAGCTGAAATAATGAATGTAGTCCTCTTAATTCTTGCTTCTAAAGCATACGCAAGCAGAAATTTCAATGTACAATGATGTTTTTAAAAAAAACAGTCAAAATGCGCTCCACTCGGGCTGAAAACGCTGTTGGGGACATTTCATTAATGTTGACTACAAATCAAAAACTAAGCATTTTTCAGCTGAAATAATGAATGTAGTCCTCTTAATTCTTGCTTCTAAAGCATACGCAAGCAGAAATTTCAATGTACAATGATGTTTTTAAAAAAAGGGTCAAAATGTGCTCCACTCGGGCTAAAAACGCTTGTTTGGAACATTTCATTAATGTTGACTATAAATCATAAACTAAGCATTTTTCAGCTGAAATAATGAATGTAGTCCTCTTAATTCTTGCTTCTAAAGCATACGCAAGCAGAAATTTCAATGTACAATGATGTTTTTAAAAAAACAGTCAAAATGTGCTCCACTCGGGCTGAAAACGCTTGTTTGGGACATGACATTAATGTTGACTATAAATCATAAACTAAGCATTTTTCAGCTGAAATAATGAATGTAGTCCTCTTAATTCTTGCTTCTAAAGCATACGCAAAAAGAAATTTCAATGTACAATGATGTTTTTTAAAAAACGGTCAAAATGTGCTCCACTCGGGCTGAAAACGCTTGTTCGGAACATTTCCTTAATGTTGACTATAAATCATAAACTAAGCATTTTTCAGCTGAAATAATGAATGTAGTCCTCTTAATTCTTGCTTCTAAAACATACGCAAGCAGAAATTTCAATGTACAATGATGTTTTTAAAAAAAACAGTCAAAATGCGCTCCACTCGGGCTGAAAACGCTGTTGGGGACATTTCATTAATGTTGACTACAAATCAAAAACTAAGCATTTTTCAGCTGAAATAATGAATGTAGTCCTCTTAATTCTTGCTTCTAAAGCATACGCAAGCAGAAATTTCAATGTACAATGATGTTTTTAAAAAAGGGTCAAAATGTGCTCCACTCGGGCTGAAAACGCTTGTTTGGAACATTTCATTAATGTTGACTATAAATCATAAACTAAGCATTTTTCAGCTGAAATAATGAATGTAGTCCTCTTAATTCTTGCTTCTAAAGCATACGCAAGCAGAAATTTCAATGTACAATGATGTTTTTAAAAAAACAGTCAAAATGTGCTCCACTCGGGCTGAAAACGCTTGTTTGGGACATGACATTAATGTTGACTATAAATCATAAACTAAGCATTTTTCAGCTGAAATAATGAATGTAGTCCTCTTAATTCTTGCTTCTAAAGCATACGCAAGCAGAAATTTCAATGTACAATGATGTTTTTAAAAAAACAGTCAAAATGTGCTCCACTCGGGCTGAAAACGCTGTTGGGGACATTTCATTAATGTTGACTATAAATCATAAACTAAGCATTTTTCAGCTGAAATAATGAATGTAGTCCTTTTAATTCTTGCTTCTAAAGCATACGCAAGCAGAAATTTCAATGTACAATGATGTTTTTAAAAAAAACAGTCAAAATGTGCTCCACTCGGGCTGAAAACGCTGTTGGGGACATTTCATTAATGTTGACTATAAATCAAAAACTAAGCATTTTTCAGCTGAAATAATGAATGTAGTCCTCTTAATTCTTGCTTCTAAAGCATACGCAAGCAGAAATTTCAATGTACAATGATGTTTTTAAAAAAACAGTCAAAATGTGCTCCACTCGGGCTGAAAACGCTGTTGGGGACATTTCATTAATGTTGACTATAAATCATAAACTAAGCATTTTTCAGCTGAAATAATGAATGTAGTCCTCTTAATTCTTGCTTCTAAAGCATACACAAACAGAAAATTCAATGTACAATGATGTTTTTAAAAAAACGGTCAAAATGTGCTCCACTCGGGCTGAAAACGCTGTTGGGGACATTTCATTAATGTTGACTATAAATCATAAACTAAGCATTTTTCAGCTGAAATAATGAATGTAGTCCTCTTAATTCTTGCTTCTAAAGCATACGCAAACAGAAATTTCAATGTACAATGATGTTTTTAAAAAAACGGTCAAAATGTGCTCCACTCGGGCTGAAAACGCTTGTTTGGGACATTACATTAATGTTGACTATAAATCATAAACTAAGCATTTTTCAGCTGAAATAATGAATGTAGTCCTCTTAATTCTTGCTTCTAAAGCATACGCAAGCAGAAATTTCAATGTACAATGATGTTTTTAAAAAAAGGGTCAAAATGTGCTCCACTCGGGCTGAAAACGCTTGTTTGGGACATGACATTAATGTTGACTATAAATCATAAACTAAGCATTTTTCAGCTGAAATAATGAATGTAGTCCTCTTAATTCTTGCTTCTAAAGCATACGCAAGCAGAAATTTCAATGTACAATGATGTTTTTAAAAAAAGGGTCAAAATGTGCTCCACTCGGGCTGAAAACGCTTGTTTGGAACATTTCATTAATGTTGACTATAAATCATAAACTAAGCATTTTTCAGCTGAAATAATGAATGTAGTCCTCTTAATTCTTGCTTCTAAAGCATACGCAAGCAGAAATTTCAATGTACAATGATGTTTTTTAAAAAACGGTCAAAATGTGCTCCACTCGGGCTGAAAACGCTTGTTCGGAACATTTCCTTAATGTTGACTATAAATCATAAACTAAGCATTTTTCAGCTGAAATAATGAATGTAGTCCTCTTAATTCTTGCTTCTAAAGCATACGCAAGCAGAAATTTCAATGTACAATGATGTTTTTAAAAAAAACAGTCAAAATGCGCTCCACTCGGGCTGAAAACGCTGTTGGGGACATTTCATTAATGTTGACTACAAATCAAAAACTAAGCATTTTTCAGCTGAAATAATGAATGTAGTCCTCTTAATTCTTGCTTCTAAAGCATACGCAAGCAGAAATTTCAATGTACAATGATGTTTTTAAAAAAAGGGTCAAAATGTGCTCCACTCGGGCTGAAAACGCTTGTTTGGAACATTTCATTAATGTTGACTATAAATCATAAACTAAGCATTTTTCAGCTGAAATAATGAATGTAGTCCTCTTAATTCTTGCTTCTAAAGCATACGCAAGCAGAAATTTCAATGTACAATGATGTTTTTAAAAAAACAGTCAAAATGTGCTCCACTCGGGCTGAAAACGCTTGTTTGGGACATGACATTAATGTTGACTATAAATCATAAACTAAGCATTTTTCAGCTGAAATAATGAATGTAGTCCTCTTAATTCTTGCTTCTAAAGCATACGCAAGCAGAAATTTCAATGTACAATGATGTTTTTAAAAAAAACAGTCAAAATGTGCTCCACTCGGGCTGAAAACGCTGTTGGGGACATTTCATTAATGTTGACTACAAATCAAAAACTAAGCATTTTTCAGCTGAAATAATGAATGTAGTCCTCTTAATTCTTGCTTCTAAAGCATTCGCAAGCAGAAATTTCAATGTACAATGATGTTTTTAAAAAAACAGTCAAAATGTGCTCCACTCGGGCTGAAAACGCTGTTGGGGACATTTCATTAATGTTGACTATAAATCATAAACTAAGCATTTTTCAGCTGAAATAATGAATGTAGTCCTCTTAATTCTTGCTTCTAAAGCATACGCAAGCAGAAATTTCAATGTACAATGATGTTTTTAAAAAAACAGTCAAAATGTGCTCCACTCGGGCTGAAAACGCTTGTTTGGGACATTACATTAATGTTGACTATAAATCATAAACTAAGCATTTTTCAGCTGAAATAATGAATGTAGTCCTCTTAATTCTTGCTTCTAAAGCATACGCAAGCAGAAATTTCAATGTACAATGATGTTTTTAAAAAAACAGTCAAAATGTGCTCCACTCGGGCTGAAAACGCTTGTTTGGGACATGACATTAATGTTGACTATAAATCATAAACTAAGCATTTTTCAGCTGAAATAATGAATGTAGTCCTCTTAATTCTTGCTTCTAAAGCATACGCAAAAAGAAATTTCAATGTACAATGATGTTTTTTAAAAAACGGTCAAAATGTGCTCCACTCGGGCTGAAAACGCTTGTTCGGAACATTTCCTTAATGTTGACTATAAATCATAAACTAAGCATTTTTCAGCTGAAATAATGAATGTAGTCCTCTTAATTCTTGCTTCTAAAGCATACGCAAGCAGAAATTTCAATGTACAATGATGTTTTTAAAAAAAACAGTCAAAATGCGCTCCACTCGGGCTGAAAACGCTGTTGGGGACATTTCATTAATGTTGACTACAAATCAAAAACTAAGCATTTTTCAGCTGAAATAATGAATGTAGTCCTCTTAATTCTTGCTTCTAAAGCATACGCAAGCAGAAATTTCAATGTACAATGATGTTTTTAAAAAAAGGGTCAAAATGTGCTCCACTCGGGCTGAAAACGCTTGTTTGGAACATTTCATTAATGTTGACTATAAATCATAAACTAAGCATTTTTCAGCTGAAATAATGAATGTAGTCCTCTTAATTCTTGCTTCTAAAGCATACGCAAGCAGAAATTTCAATGTACAATGATGTTTTTAAAAAAGCAGTCAAAATGTGCTCCACTCGGGCTGAAAACGCTTGTTTGGGACATGACATTAATGTTGACTATAAATCATAAACTAAGCATTTTTCAGCTGAAATAATGAATGTAGTCCTCTTAATTCTTGCTTCTAAAGCATACGCAAAAAGAAATTTCAATGTACAATGATGTTTTTTAAAAAACGGTCAAAATGTGCTCCACTCGGGCTGAAAACGCTTGTTCGGAACATTTCCTTAATGTTGACTATAAATCATAAACTAAGCATTTTTCAGCTGAAATAATGAATGTAGTCCTCTTAATTCTTGCTTCTAAAGCATACGCAAGCAGAAATTTCAATGTACAATGATGTTTTTAAAAAAAACAGTCAAAATGCGCTCCACTCGGGCTGAAAACGCTGTTGGGGACATTTCATTAATGTTGACTACAAATCAAAAACTAAGCATTTTTCAGCTGAAATAATGAATGTAGTCCTCTTAATTCTTGCTTCTAAAGCATACGCAAGCAGAAATTTCAATGTACAATGATGTTTTTAAAAAAAGGGTCAAAATGTGCTCCACTCGGGCTGAAAACGCTTGTTTGGAACATTTCATTAATGTTGACTATAAATCATAAACTAAGCATTTTTCAGCTGAAATAATGAATGTAGTCCTCTTAATTCTTGCTTCTAAAGCATACGCAAGCAGAAATTTCAATGTACAATGATGTTTTTAAAAAAACAGTCAAAATGTGCTCCACTCGGGCTGAAAACGCTTGTTTGGGACATGACATTAATGTTGACTATAAATCATAAACTAAGCATTTTTCAGCTGAAATAATGAATGTAGTCCTCTTAATTCTTGCTTCTAAAGCATACGCAAGCAGAAATTTCAATGTACAATGATGTTTTTAAAAAAAGGGTCAAAATGTGCTCCACTCGGGCTGAAAACGCTTGTTTGGAACATTTCATTAATGTTGACTATAAATCATAAACTAAGCATTTTTCAGCTGAAATAATGAATGTAGTCCTCTTAATTCTTGCTTCTAAAGCATACGCAAAAAGAAATTTCAATGTACAATGATGTTTTTTAAAAAACGGTCAAAATGTGCTCCACTCGGGCTGAAAATGCTTGTTCGGAACATTTCCTTAATGTTGACTATAAATCATAAACTAAGCATTTTTCAGCTGAAATAATGAATGTAGTCCTCTTAATTCTTGCTTCTAAAGCATACGCAAGCAGAAATTTCAATGTACAATGATGTTTTTAAAAAAACAGTCAAAATGTGCTCCACTCGGGCTGAAAACGCTGTTGGGGACATTTCATTAATGTTGACTACAAATCAAAAACTAAGCATTTTTCAGCTGAAATAATGAATGTAGTCCTCTTAATTCTTGCTTCTAAAGCATACGCAAGCAGAAATTTCAATGTACAATGATGTTTTTAAAAAAAGGGTCAAAATGTGCTCCACTCGGGCTGAAAACGCTTGTTTGGAACATTTCATTAATGTTGACTATAAATCATAAACTAAGCATTTTTCAGCTGAAATAATGAATGTAGTCCTCTTAATTCTTGCTTCTAAAGCATACGCAAGCAGAAATTTCAATGTACAATGATGTTTTTAAAAAAACAGTCAAAATGTGCTCCACTCGGGCTGAAAACGCTTGTTTGGGACATGACATTAATGTTGACTATAAATCATAAACTAAGCATTTTTCAGCTGAAATAATGAATGTAGTCCTCTTAATTCTTGCTTCTAAAGCATACGCAAAAAGAAATTTCAATGTACAATGATGTTTTTTAAAAAACGGTCAAAATGTGCTCCACTCGGGCTGAAAACGCTTGTTCGGAACATTTCCTTAATGTTGACTATAAATCATAAACTAAGCATTTTTCAGCTGAAATAATGAATGTAGTCCTCTTAATTCTTGCTTCTAAAGCATACGCAAGCAGAAATTTCAATGTACAATGATGTTTTTAAAAAAAACAGTCAAAATGCGCTCCACTCGGGCTGAAAACGCTGTTGGGGACATTTCATTAATGTTGACTACAAATCAAAAACTAAGCATTTTTCAGCTGAAATAATGAATGTAGTCCTCTTAATTCTTGCTTCTAAAGCATACGCAAGCAGAAATTTCAATGTACAATGATGTTTTTAAAAAAAGGGTCAAAATGTGCTCCACTCGGGCTGAAAACGCTTGTTTGGAACATTTCATTAATGTTGACTATAAATCATAAACTAAGCATTTTTCAGCTGAAATAATGAATGTAGTCCTCTTAATTCTTGCTTCTAAAGCATACGCAAGCAGAAATTTCAATGTACAATGATGTTTTTAAAAAAGCAGTCAAAATGTGCTCCACTCGGGCTGAAAACGCTTGTTTGGGACATGACATTAATGTTGACTATAAATCATAAACTAAGCATTTTTCAGCTGAAATAATGAATGTAGTCCTCTTAATTCTTGCTTCTAAAGCATACGCAAAAAGAAATTTCAATGTACAATGATGTTTTTTAAAAAACGGTCAAAATGTGCTCCACTCGGGCTGAAAACGCTTGTTCGGAACATTTCCTTAATGTTGACTATAAATCATAAACTAAGCATTTTTCAGCTGAAATAATGAATGTAGTCCTCTTAATTCTTGCTTCTAAAGCATACGCAAGCAGAAATTTCAATGTACAATGATGTTTTTAAAAAAAACAGTCAAAATGCGCTCCACTCGGGCTGAAAACGCTGTTGGGGACATTTCATTAATGTTGACTACAAATCAAAAACTAAGCATTTTTCAGCTGAAATAATGAATGTAGTCCTCTTAATTCTTGCTTCTAAAGCATACGCAAGCAGAAATTTCAATGTACAATGATGTTTTTAAAAAAAGGGTCAAAATGTGCTCCACTCGGGCTGAAAACGCTTGTTTGGAACATTTCATTAATGTTGACTATAAATCATAAACTAAGCATTTTTCAGCTGAAATAATGAATGTAGTCCTCTTAATTCTTGCTTCTAAAGCATACGCAAGCAGAAATTTCAATGTACAATGATGTTTTTAAAAAAACAGTCAAAATGTGCTCCACTCGGGCTGAAAACGCTTGTTTGGGACATGACATTAATGTTGACTATAAATCATAAACTAAGCATTTTTCAGCTGAAATAATGAATGTAGTCCTCTTAATTCTTGCTTCTAAAGCATACGCAAAAAGAAATTTCAATGTACAATGATGTTTTTTAAAAAACGGTCAAAATGTGCTCCACTCGGGCTGAAAACGCTTGTTCGGAACATTTCCTTAATGTTGACTATAAATCATAAACTAAGCATTTTTCAGCTGAAATAATGAATGTAGTCCTCTTAATTCTTGCTTCTAAAGCATACGCAAGCAGAAATTTCAATGTACAATGATGTTTTTAAAAAAAACAGTCAAAATGCGCTCCACTCGGGCTGAAAACGCTGTTGGGGACATTTCATTAATGTTGACTACAAATCAAAAACAGCATTTTTCAGCTGAAATAATGAATGTAGTCCTCTTAATTCTTGCTTCTAAAGCATACGCAAGCAGAAATTTCAATGTACAATGATGTTTTTAAAAAAGGGTCAAAATGTGCTCCACTCGGGCTGAAAACGCTTGTTTGGAACATTTCATTAATGTTGACTATAAATCATAAACTAAGCATTTTTCAGCTGAAATAATGAATGTAGTCCTCTTAATTCTTGCTTCTAAAGCATACGCAAGCAGAAATTTCAATGTACAATGATGTTTTTAAAAAAACAGTCAAAATGTGCTCCACTCGGGCTGAAAACGCTTGTTTGGGACATGACATTAATGTTGACTATAAATCATAAACTAAGCATTTTTCAGCTGAAATAATGAATGTAGTCCTCTTAATTCTTGCTTCTAAAGCATACGCAAGCAGAAATTTCAATGTACAATGATGTTTTTAAAAAAACAGTCAAAATGTGCTCCACTCGGGCTGAAAACGCTTGTTTGGGACATTACATTATTGTTAACTATAAATCATAAACTAAGCATTTTTCAGCTGAAATAATGAATGTAGTCCTCTTAATTCTTGCTTCTAAAGCATACGCAAAAAGAAATTTCAATGTACAATGATGTTTTTTAAAAAACGGTCAAAATGTGCTCCACTCGGGCTGAAAACGCTTGTTCGGAACATTTCCTTAATGTTGACTATAAATCATAAACTAAGCATTTTTCAGCTGAAATAATGAATGTAGTCCTCTTAATTCTTGCTTCTAAAGCATACGCAAGCAGAAATTTCAATGTACAATGATGTTTTTAAAAAAAACAGTCAAAATGCGCTCCACTCGGGCTGAAAACGCTGTTGGGGACATTTCATTAATGTTGACTACAAATCAAAAACTAAGCATTTTTCAGCTGAAATAATGAAAGTAGTCCTCTTAATTCTTGCTTCTAAAGCATACGCAAGCAGAAATTTCAATGTACAATGATGTTTTTAAAAAAAACAGTCAAAATGTGCTCCACTCGGGCTGAAAACGCTGTTGGGGACATTTCATTAATGTTGACTACAAATCAAAAACTAAGCATTTTTCAGCTGAAATAATGAATGTAGTCCTCTTAATTCTTGCTTCTAAAGCATTCGCAAGCAGAAATTTCAATGTACAATGATGTTTTTAAAAAAACAGTCAAAATGTGCTCCACTCGGGCTGAAAACGCTGTTGGGGACATTTCATTAATGTTGACTATAAATCATAAACTAAGCATTTTTCAGCTGAAATAATGAATGTAGTCCTCTTAATTCTTGCTTCTAAAGCATACGCAAGCAGAAATTTCAATGTACAATGATGTTTTTAAAAAAACAGTCAAAATGTGCTCCACTCGGGCTGAAAACGCTTGTTTGGGACATTACATTAATGTTGACTATAAATCATAAACTAAGCATTTTTCAGCTGAAATAATGAATGTAGTCCTCTTAATTCTTGCTTCTAAAGCATACGCAAACAGAAATTTCAATGTACAATGATGTTTTTTAAAAAACGGTCAAAATGTGCTCCACTCGGGCTGAAAACGCTTGTTCGGAACATTTCCTTAATGTTGACTATAAATCATAAACTAAGCATTTTTCAGCTGAAATAATGAATGTAGTCCTCTTAATTCTTGCTTCTAAAGCATACGCAAGCAGAAATTTCAATGTACAATGATGTTTTTTAAAAAAACAGTCAAAATGCGCTCCACTCGGGCTGAAAACGCTGTTGGGGACATTTCATTAATGTTGACTACAAATCAAAAACTAAGCATTTTTCAGCTGAAATAATGAATGTAGTCCTCTTAATTCTTGCTTCTAAAGCATACGCAAGCAGAAATTTCAATGTACAATGATGTTTTTAAAAAAAGGGTCAAAATGTGCTCCACTCGGGCTGAAAACGCTTGTTTGGAACATTTCATTAATGTTGACTATAAATCATAAACTAAGCATTTTTCAGCTGAAATAATGAATGTAGTCCTCTTAATTCTTGCTTCTAAAGAATACGCAAGCAGAAATTTCAATGTACAATGATGTTTTTAAAAAAACAGTCAAAATGTGCTCCACTCGGGCTGAAAACGCTTGTTTGGGACATGACATTAATGTTGACTATAAATCATAAACTAAGCATTTTTCAGCTGAAATAATGAATGTAGTCCTCTTAATTCTTGCTTCTAAAGCATACGCAAGCAGAAATTTCAATGTACAATGATGTTTTTAAAAAAACAGTCAAAATGTGCTCCACTCGGGCTGAAAACGCTTGTTTGGGACATTACATTAATGTTGACTATAAATCATAAACTAAGCATTTTTCAGCTGAAATAATGAATGTAGTCCTCTTAATTCTTGCTTCTAAAGCATACGCAAACAGAAATTTCAATGTACAATGATGTTTTTTAAAAAACGGTCAAAATGTGCTCCACTCGGGCTGAAAACGCTTGTTCGGAACATTTCCTTAATGTTGACTATAAATCATAAACTAAGCATTTTTCAGCTGAAATAATGAATGTAGTCCTCTTAATTCTTGCTTCTAAAGCATACGCAAGCAGAAATTTCAATGTACAATGATGTTTTTAAAAAAAACAGTCAAAATGCGCTCCACTCGGGCTGAAAACGCTGTTGGGGACATTTCATTAATGTTGACTACAAATCAAAAACTAAGCATTTTTCAGCTGAAATAATGAATGTAGTCCTCTTAATTCTTGCTTCTAAAGCATACGCAAGCAGAAATTTCAATGTACAATGATGTTTTTAAAAAAAGGGTCAAAATGTGCTCCACTCGGGCTGAAAACGCTTGTTTGGAACATTTCATTAATGTTGACTATAAATCATAAACTAAGCATTTTTCAGCTGAAATAATGAATGTAGTCCTCTTAATTCTTGCTTCTAAAGCATACGCAAGCAGAAATTTCAATGTACAATGATGTTTTTAAAAAAACAGTCAAAATGTGCTCCACTCGGGCTGAAAACGCTTGTTTGGGACATGACATTAATGTTGACTATAAATCATAAACTAAGCATTTTTCAGCTGAAATAATGAATGTAGTCCTCTTAATTCTTGCTTCTAAAGCATACGCAAGCAGAAATTTCAATGTACAATGATGTTTTTAAAAAAACAGTCAAAATGTGCTCCACTCGGGCTGAAAACGCTTGTTTGGGACATTACATTAATGTTGACTATAAATCATAAACTAAGCATTTTTCAGCTGAAATAATGAATGTAGTCCTCTTAATTCTTGCTTCTAAAGCATACGCAAAAAGAAATTTCAATGTACAATGATGTTTTTTAAAAAACGGTCAAAATGTGCTCCACTCGGGCTGAAAACGCTTGTTCGGAACATTTCCTTAATGTTGACTATAAATCATAAACTAAGCATTTTTCAGCTGAAATAATGAATGTAGTCCTCTTAATTCTTGCTTCTAAAGCATACGCAAGCAGAAATTTCAATGTACAATGATGTTTTTAGAAAAAACAGTCAAAATGCGCTCCACTCGGGCTGAAAACGCTGTTGGGGACATTTCATTAATGTTGACTACAAATCAAAAACTAAGCATTTTTCAGCTGAAATAATGAATGTAGTCCTCTTAATTCTTGCTTCTAAAGCATACGCAAGCAGAAATTTCAATGTACAATGATGTTTTTAAAAAAAGGGTCAAAATGTGCTCCACTCGGGCTGAAAACGCTTGTTTGGAACATTTCATTAATGTTGACTATAAATCATAAACTAAGCATTTTTCAGCTGAAATAATGAATGTAGTCCTCTTAATTCTTGCTTCTAAAGCATACGCAAGCAGAAATTTCAATGTACAATGATGTTTTTAAAAAAACGGTCAAAATGCGCTCCACTCGGGCTGAAAACGCTTGTTTGGAACATTTCCTTAATGTTGACTATAAATCATAAACTAAGCATTTTTCAGCTGAAATAATGAATGTAGTCCTCTTAATTCTTGCTTCTAAAGCATACGCAAGCAGAAATTTCAATGTACAATGATGTTTTTAAAAAAAACAGTCAAAATGTGCTACTCGGGCTGAAAACGCTTGTTCGGAACATTTCCTTAATGTTGACTATAAATCATAAACTAAGCATTTTTCAGCTGAAATAATGAATGTAGTCCTCTTAATTCTTGCTTCTAAAGCATACGCAAGCAGAAATTTCAATGTACAATGATGTTTTTAGAAAAAACAGTCAAAATGCGCTCCACTCGGGCTGAAAACGCTGTTGGGGACATTTCATTAATGTTGACTACAAATCAAAAACTAAGCATTTTTCAGCTGAAATAATGAATGTAGTCCTCTTAATTCTTGCTTCTAAAGCATACGCAAGCAGAAATTTCAATGTACAATGATGTTTTTAAAAAAACAGTCAAAATGTGCTCCACTCGGGCTGAAAACGCTTGTTTGGAACATTTCATTAATGTTGACTATAAATCATAAACTAAGCATTTTTCAGCTGAAATAATGAATGTAGTCCTCTTAATTCTTGCTTCTAAAGCATACGCAAACAGAAATTTCAATGTACAATGATGTTTTTTAAAAAACGGTCAAAATGTGCTCCACTCGGGCTGAAAACGCTTGTTCGGAACATTTCCTTAATGTTGACTATAAATCATAAACTAAGCATTTTTCAGCTGAAATAATGAATGTAGTCCTCTTAATTCTTGCTTCTAAAGCATACGCAAGCAGAAATTTCAATGTACAATGATGTTTTTAAAAAAAACAGTCAAAATGCGCTCCACTCGGGCTGAAAACGCTGTTGGGGACATTTCATTAATGTTGACTACAAATCAAAAACTAAGCATTTTTCAGCTGAAATAATGAATGTAGTCCTCTTAATTCTTGCTTCTAAAGCATACGCAAGCAGAAATTTCAATGTACAATGATGTTTTTAAAAAAAGGGTCAAAATGTGCTCCACTCGGGCTGAAAACGCTTGTTTGGAACATTTCATTAATGTTGACTATAAATCATAAACTAAGCATTTTTCAGCTGAAATAATGAATGTAGTCCTCTTAATTCTTGCTTCTAAAGCATACGCAAGCAGAAATTTCAATGTACAATGATGTTTTTAAAAAAACAGTCAAAATGTGCTCCACTCGGGCTGAAAACGCTTGTTTGGGACATGACATTAATGTTGACTATAAATCATAAACTAAGCATTTTTCAGCTGAAATAATGAATGTAGTCCTCTTAATTCTTGCTTCTAAAGCATACGCAAGCAGAAATTTCAATGTACAATGATGTTTTTAAAAAAACAGTCAAAATGTGCTCCACTCGGGCTGAAAACGCTTGTTTGGGACATTACATTAATGTTGACTATAAATCATAAACTAAGCATTTTTCAGCTGAAATAATGAATGTAGTCCTCTTAATTCTTGCTTCTAAAGCATACGCAAACAGAAATTTCAATGTACAATGATGTTTTTTAAAAAACGGTCAAAATGTGCTCCACTCGGGCTGAAAACGCTTGTTCGGAACATTTCCTTAATGTTGACTATAAATCAAAAACTAAGCATTTTTCAGCTGAAATAATGAATGTAGTCCTCTTAATTCTTGCTTCTAAAGCATACGCAAGCAGAAATTTCAATGTACAATGATGTTTTTAAAAAAAACAGTCAAAATGCACTCCACTCGGGCTGAAAACGCTGTTGGGGACATTTCATTAATGTTGACTACAAATCAAAAACTAAGCATTTTTCAGCTGAAATAATGAATGTAGTCCTCTTAATTCTTGCTTCTAAAGCATACGCAAGCAGAAATTTCAATGTACAATGATGTTTTTAAAAAAAGGATCAAAATGTGCTCCACTCGGGCTGAAAACGCTTGTTTGGAACATTTCATTAATGTTGACTATAAATCATAAACTAAGCATTTTTCAGCTGAAATAATGAATGTAGTCCTCTTAATTCTTGCTTCTAAAGCATACGCAAGCAGAAATTTCAATGTACAATGATGTTTTTAAAAAAACAGTCAAAATGTGCTCCACTCGGGCTGAAAACGCTTGTTTGGGACATGACATTAATGTTGACTATAAATCATAAACTAAGCATTTTTCAGCTGAAATAATGAATGTAGTCCTCTTAATTCTTGCTTCTAAAGCATACGCAAGCAGAAATTTCAATGTACAATGATGTTTTTAAAAAAACAGTCAAAATGTGCTCCACTCGGGCTGAAAACGCTTGTTTGGGACATTACATTAATGTTGACTATAAATCATAAACTAAGCATTTTTCAGCTGAAATAATGAATGTAGTCCTCTTAATTCTTGCTTCTAAAGCATACGCAAAAAGAAATTTCAATGTACAATGATGTTTTTTAAAAAACGGTCAAAATGTGCTCCACTCGGGCTGAAAACGCTTGTTCGGAACATTTCCTTAATGTTGACTATAAATCATAAACTAAGCATTTTTCAGCTGAAATAATGAATGTAGTCCTCTTAATTCTTGCTTCTAAAGCATACGCAAGCAGAAATTTCAATGTACAATGATGTTTTTAGAAAAAACAGTCAAAATGCGCTCCACTCGGGCTGAAAACGCTGTTGGGGACATTTCATTAATGTTGACTACAAATCAAAAACTAAGCATTTTTCAGCTGAAATAATGAATGTAGTCCTCTTAATTCTTGCTTCTAAAGCATACGCAAGCAGAAATTTCAATGTACAATGATGTTTTTAAAAAAACAGTCAAAATGTGCTCCACTCGGGCTGAAAACGCTTGTTTGGAACATTTCATTAATGTTGACTATAAATCATAAACTAAGCATTTTTCAGCTGAAATAATGAATGTAGTCCTCTTAATTCTTGCTTCTAAAGCATACGCAAGCAGAAATTTCAATGTACAATGATGTTTTTAAAAAAACGGTCAAAATGTGCTCCACTCGGGCTGAAAACGCTTGTTTGGAACATTTCCTTAATGTTGACTATAAATCATAAACTAAGCATTTTTCAGCTGAAATAATGAATGTAGTCCTCTTAATTCTTGCTTCTAAAGCATACGCAAGCAGAAATTTCAATGTACAATGATGTTTTTAAAAAAAACAGTCAAAATGCGCTCCACTCGGGCTGAAAACGCTGTTGGGGACATTTCATTAATGTTGACTACAAATCAAAAACTAAGCATTTTTCAGCTGAAATAATGAATGTAGTCCTCTTAATTCTTGCTTCTAAAGCATACGCAAGCAGAAATTTCAATGTACAATGATGTTTTTAAAAAAAGGGTCAAAATGTGCTCCACTCGGGCTGAAAACGCTTGTTTGGAACATTTCATTAATGTTGACTATAAATCATAAACTAAGCATTTTTCAGCTGAAATAATGAATGTAGTCCTCTTAATTCTTGCTTCTAAAGCATACGCAAGCAGAAATTTCAATGTACAATGATGTTTTTAAAAAAACAGTCAAAATGTGCTCCACTCGGGCTGAAAACGCTTGTTTGGGACATGACATTAATGTTGACTATAAATCATAAACTAAGCATTTTTCAGCTGAAATAATGAATGTAGTCCTCTTAATTCTTGCTTCTAAAGCATACGCAAGCAGAAATTTCAATGTACAATGATGTTTTTAAAAAAACAGTCAAAATGTGCTCCACTCGGGCTGAAAACGCTTGTTTGGGACATTACATTAATGTTGACTATAAATCATAAACTAAGCATTTTTCAGCTGAAATAATGAATGTAGTCCTCTTAATTCTTGCTTCTAAAGCATACGCAAAAAGAAATTTCAATGTACAATGATGTTTTTTAAAAAACGGTCAAAATGTGCTCCACTCGGGCTGAAAACGCTTGTTCGGAACATTTCCTTAATGTTGACTATAAATCATAAACTAAGCATTTTTCAGCTGAAATAATGAATGTAGTCCTCTTAATTCTTGCTTCTAAAGCATACGCAAGCAGAAATTTCAATGTACAATGATGTTTTTAAAAAAAACAGTCAAAATGCGCTCCACTCGGGCTGAAAACGCTGTTGGGGACATTTCATTAATGTTGACTACAAATCAAAAACTAAGCATTTTTCAGCTGAAATAATGAATGTAGTCCTCTTAATTCTTGCTTCTAAAGCATACGCAAGCAGAAATTTCAATGTACAATGATGTTTTTAAAAAAGCAGTCAAAATGTGCTCCACTCGGGCTGAAAACGCTTGTTTGGGACATGACATTAATGTTGACTATAAATCATAAACTAAGCATTTTTCAGCTGAAATAATGAATGTAGTCCTCTTAATTCTTGCTTCTAAAGCATACGCAAAAAGAAATTTCAATGTACAATGATGTTTTTTAAAAAACGGTCAAAATGTGCTCCACTCGGGCTGAAAACGCTTGTTCGGAACATTTCCTTAATGTTGACTATAAATCATAAACTAAGCATTTTTCAGCTGAAATAATGAATGTAGTCCTCTTAATTCTTGCTTCTAAAGCATACGCAAGCAGAAATTTCAATGTACAATGATGTTTTTAAAAAAAACAGTCAAAATGCGCTCCACTCGGGCTGAAAACGCTGTTGGGGACATTTCATTAATGTTGACTACAAATCAAAAACAGCATTTTTCAGCTGAAATAATGAATGTAGTCCTCTTAATTCTTGCTTCTAAAGCATACGCAAGCAGAAATTTCAATGTACAATGATGTTTTTAAAAAAGGGTCAAAATGTGCTCCACTCGGGCTGAAAACGCTTGTTTGGAACATTTCATTAATGTTGACTATAAATCATAAACTAAGCATTTTTCAGCTGAAATAATGAATGTAGTCCTCTTAATTCTTGCTTCTAAAGCATACGCAAGCAGAAATTTCAATGTACAATGATGTTTTTAAAAAAAGGGTCAAAATGTGCTCCACTCGGGCTGAAAACGCTTGTTTGGGACATGACATTAATGTTGACTATAAATCATAAACTAAGCATTTTTCAGCTGAAATAATGAATGTAGTCCTCTTAATTCTTGCTTCTAAAGCATACGCAAGCAGAAATTTCAATGTACAATGATGTTTTTAAAAAAACAGTCAAAATGTGCTCCACTCGGGCTGAAAACGCTTGTTTGGGACATTACATTAATGTTAACTATAAATCATAAACTAAGCATTTTTCAGCTGAAATAATGAATGTAGTCCTCTTAATTCTTGCTTCTAAAGCATACGCAAAAAGAAATTTCAATGTACAATGATGTTTTTTAAAAAACGGTCAAAATGTGCTCCACTCGGGCTGAAAACGCTTGTTCGGAACATTTCCTTAATGTTGACTATAAATCATAAACTAAGCATTTTTCAGCTGAAATAATGAATGTAGTCCTCTTAATTCTTGCTTCTAAAGCATACGCAAGCAGAAATTTCAATGTACAATGATGTTTTTAAAAAAAACAGTCAAAATGCGCTCCACTCGGGCTGAAAACGCTGTTGGGGACATTTCATTAATGTTGACTACAAATCAAAAACTAAGCATTTTTCAGCTGAAATAATGAAAGTAGTCCTCTTAATTCTTGCTTCTAAAGCATACGCAAGCAGAAATTTCAATGTACAATGATGTTTTTAAAAAAAACAGTCAAAATGTGCTCCACTCGGGCTGAAAACGCTGTTGGGGACATTTCATTAATGTTGACTACAAATCAAAAACTAAGCATTTTTCAGCTGAAATAATGAATGTAGTCCTCTTAATTCTTGCTTCTAAAGCATTCGCAAGCAGAAATTTCAATGTACAATGATGCTTTTAAAAAAACAGTCAAAATGTGCTCCACTCGGGCTGAAAACGCTGTTGGGGACATTTCATTAATGTTGACTATAAATCATAAACTAAGCATTTTTCAGCTGAAATAATGAATGTAGTCCTCTTAATTCTTGCTTCTAAAGCATACGCAAGCAGAAATTTCAATGTACAATGATGTTTTTAAAAAAACAGTCAAAATGTGCTCCACTCGGGCTGAAAACGCTTGTTTGGGACATTACATTAATGTTGACTATAAATCATAAACTAAGCATTTTTCAGCTGAAATAATGAATGTAGTCCTCTTAATTCTTGCTTCTAAAGCATACGCAAACAGAAATTTCAATGTACAATGATGTTTTTTAAAAAACGGTCAAAATGTGCTCCACTCGGGCTGAAAACGCTTGTTCGGAACATTTCCTTAATGTTGACTATAAATCATAAACTAAGCATTTTTCAGCTGAAATAATGAATGTAGTCCTCTTAATTCTTGCTTCTAAAGCATACGCAAGCAGAAATTTCAATGTACAATGATGTTTTTAAAAAAAACAGTCAAAATGCGCTCCACTCGGGCTGAAAACGCTGTTGGGGACATTTCATTAATGTTGACTACAAATCAAAAACTAAGCATTTTTCAGCTGAAATAATGAATGTAGTCCTCTTAATTCTTGCTTCTAAAGCATACGCAAGCAGAAATTTCAATGTACAATGATGTTTTTAAAAAAAGGGTCAAAATGTGCTCCACTCGGGCGGAAAACGCTTGTTTGGAACATTTCATTAATGTTGACTATAAATCATAAACTAAGCATTTTTCAGCTGAAATAATGAATGTAGTCCTCTTAATTCTTGCTTCTAAAGCATACGCAAGCAGAAATTTCAATGTACAATGATGTTTTTAAAAAAACAGTCAAAATGTGCTCCACTCGGGCTGAAAACGCTTGTTTGGGACATGACATTAATGTTGACTATAAATCATAAACTAAGCATTTTTCAGCTGAAATAATGAATGTAGTCCTCTTAATTCTTGCTTCTAAAGCATACGCAAGCAGAAATTTCAATGTACAATGATGTTTTTAAAAAAACAGTCAAAATGTGCTCCACTCGGGCTGAAAACGCTTGTTTGGGACATTACATTAATGTTGACTATAAATCATAAACTAAGCATTTTTCAGCTGAAATATTGAATGTAGTCCTCTTAATTCTTGCTTCTAAAGCATACGCAAACAGAAATTTCAATGTACAATGATGTTTTTTAAAAAACGGTCAAAATGTGCTCCACTCGGGCTGAAAACGCTTGTTCGGAACATTTCCTTAATGTTGACTATAAATCATAAACTAAGCATTTTTCAGCTGAAATAATGAATGTAGTCCTCTTAATTCTTGCTTCTAAAGCATACGCAAGCAGAAATTTCAATGTACAATGATGTTTTTAAAAAAAACAGTTAAAATGCGCTCCACTCGGGCTGAAAACGCTGTTGGGGACATTTCATTAATGTTGACTACAAATCAAAAACTAAGCATTTTTCAGCTGAAATAATGAATGTAGTCCTCTTAATTCTTGCTTCTAAAGCATACGCAAGCAGAAATTTCAATGTACAATGATGTTTTTAAAAAAAGGGTCAAAATGTGCTCCACTCGGGCTGAAAACGCTTGTTTGGAACATTTCATTAATGTTGACTATAAATCATAAACTAAGCATTTTTCAGCTGAAATAATGAATGTAGTCCTCTTAATTCTTGCTTCTAAAGCATACGCAAGCAGAAATTTCAATGTACAATGATGTTTTTAAAAAAACAGTCAAAATGTGCTCCACTCGGGCTGAAAACGCTTGTTTGGGACATGACATTAATGTTGACTATAAATCATAAACTAAGCATTTTTCAGCTGAAATAATGAATGTAGTCCTCTTAATTCTTGCTTCTAAAGCATACGCAAGCAGAAATTTCAATGTACAATGATGTTTTTAAAAAAACAGTCAAAATGTGCTCCACTCGGGCTGAAAACGCTTGTTTGGGACATTACATTAATGTTGACTATAAATCATAAACTAAGCATTTTTCAGCTGAAATAATGAATGTAGTCCTCTTAATTCTTGCTTCTAAAGCATACGCAAAAAGAAATTTCAATGTACAATGATGTTTTTTAAAAAACGGTCAAAATGTGCTCCACTCGGGCTGAAAACGCTTGTTCGGAACATTTCCTTAATGTTGACTATAAATCATAAACTAAGCATTTTTCAGCTGAAATAATGAATGTAGTCCTCTTAATTCTTGCTTCTAAAGCATACGCAAGAAGAAAATTTCAATGTACAATGATGTTTTTAGAAAAAACAGTCAAAATGCGCTCCACTCGGGCTGAAAACGCTGTTGGGGACATTTCATTAATGTTGACTACAAATCAAAAACTAAGCATTTTTCAGCTGAAATAATGAATGTAGTCCTCTTAATTCTTGCTTCTAAAGCATACGCAAGCAGAAATTTCAATGTACAATGATGTTTTTAAAAAAAGGGTCAAAATGTGCTCCACTCGGGCTGAAAACGCTTGTTTGGAACATTTCATTAATGTTGACTATAAATCATAAACTAAGCATTTTTCAGCTGAAATAATGAATGTAGTCCTCTTAATTCTTGCTTCTAAAGCATACGCAAGCAGAAATTTCAATGTACAATGATGTTTTTAAAAAAACGGTCAAAATGTGCTCCACTCGGGCTGAAAACGCTTGTTTGGAACATTTCCTTAATGTTGACTATAAATCATAAACTAAGCATTTTTCAGCTGAAATAATGAATGTAGTCCTCTTAATTCTTGCTTCTAAAGCATACGCAAGCAGAAATTTCAATGTACAATGATGTTTTTAAAAAAAACAGTCAAAATGCGCTCCACTCGGGCTGAAAACGCTGTTGGGGACATTTCATTAATGTTGACTACAAATCAAAAACTAAGCATTTTTCAGCTGAAATAATGAATGTAGTCCTCTTAATTCTTGCTTCTAAAGCATACGCAAGCAGAAATTTCAATGTACAATGATGTTTTTAAAAAAAGGGTCAAAATGTGCTCCACTCGGGCTGAAAACGCTTGTTTGGAACATTTCATTAATGTTGACTATAAATCATAAACTAAGCATTTTTCAGCTGAAATAATGAATGTAGTCCTCTTAATTCTTGCTTCTAAAGCATACGCAAGCAGAAATTTCAATGTACAATGATGTTTTTAAAAAAACAGTCAAAGTGTGCTCCACTCGGGCTGAAAACGCTTGTTTGGGACATGACATTAATGTTGACTATAAATCATAAACTAAGCATTTTTCAGCTGAAATAATGAATGTAGTCCTCTTAATTCTTGCTTCTAAAGCATACGCAAGCAGAAATTTCAATGTACAATGATGTTTTTAAAAAAAACAGTCAAAATGTGCTCCACTCGGGCTGAAAACGCTGTTGGGGACATTTCATTAATGTTGACTACAAATCAAAAACTAAGCATTTTTCAGCTGAAATAATGAATGTAGTCCTCTTAATTCTTGCTTCTAAAGCATTCGCAAGCAGAAATTTCAATGTACAATGATGTTTTTAAAAAAACAGTCAAAATGTGCTCCACTCGGGCTGAAAACGCTGTTGGGGACATTTCATTAATGTTGACTATAAATCATAAACTAAGCATTTTTCAGCTGAAATAATGAATGTAGTCCTCTTAATTCTTGCTTCTAAAGCATACGCAAGCAGAAATTTCAATGTACAATGATGTTTTTAAAAAAACAGTCAAAATGTGCTCCACTCGGGCTGAAAACGCTTGTTTGGGACATTACATTAATGTTGACTATAAATCATAAACTAAGCATTTTTCAGCTGAAATAATGAATGTAGTCCTCTTAATTCTTGCTTCTAAAGCATACGCAAACAGAAATTTCAATGTACAATGATGTTTTTTAAAAAACGGTCAAAATGTGCTCCACTCGGGCTGAAAACGCTTGTTCGGAACATTTCCTTAATGTTGACTATAAATCATAAACTAAGCATTTTTCAGCTGAAATAATGAATGTAGTCCTCTTAATTCTTGCTTCTAAAGCATACGCAAGCAGAAATTTCAATGTACAATGATGTTTTTAAAAAAAACAGTCAAAATGCGCTCCACTCGGGCTGAAAACGCTGTTGGGGACATTTCATTAATGTTGACTACAAATCAAAAACTAAGCATTTTTCAGCTGAAATAATGAATGTAGTCCTCTTAATTCTTGCTTCTAAAGCATACGCAAGCAGAAATTTCAATGTACAATGATGTTTTTAAAAAAACAGTCAAAATGTGCTCCACTCGGGCTGAAAACGCTTGTTTGGGACATGACATTAATGTTGACTATAAATCATAAACTAAGCATTTTTCAGCTGAAATAATGAATGTAGTCCTCTTAATTCTTGCTTCTAAAGCATACGCAAGCAGAAATTTCAATGTACAATGATGTTTTTAAAAAAACAGTCAAAATGTGCTCCACTCGGGCTGAAAACGCTTGTTTGGGACATTACATTAATGTTGACTATAAATCATAAACTAAGCATTTTTCAGCTGAAATAATGAATGTAGTCCTCTTAATTCTTGCTTCTAAAGCATACGCAAACAGAAATTTCAATGTACAATGATGTTTTTTAAAAAACGGTCAAAATGTGCTCCACTCGGGCTGAAAACGCTTGTTCGGAACATTTCCTTAATGTTGACTATAAATCATAAACTAAGCATTTTTCAGCTGAAATAATGAATGTAGTCCTCTTAATTCTTGCTTCTAAAGCATACGCAAGCAGAAATTTCAATGTACAATGATGTTTTTAAAAAAAACAGTCAAAATGCACTCCACTCGGGCTGAAAACGCTGTTGGGGACATTTCATTAATGTTGACTACAAATCAAAAACTAAGCATTTTTCAGCTGAAATAATGAATGTAGTCCTCTTAATTCTTGCTTCTAAAGCATACGCAAGCAGAAATTTCAATGTACAATGATGTTTTTAAAAAAAGGATCAAAATGTGCTCCACTCGGGCTGAAAACGCTTGTTTGGAACATTTCATTAATGTTGACTATAAATCATAAACTAAGCATTTTTCAGCTGAAATAATGAATGTAGTCCTCTTAATTCTTGCTTCTAAAGCATACGCAAGCAGAAATTTCAATGTACAATGATGTTTTTAAAAAAACAGTCAAAATGTGCTCCACTCGGGCTGAAAACGCTTGTTTGGGACATGACATTAATGTTGACTATAAATCATAAACTAAGCATTTTTCAGCTGAAATAATGAATGTAGTCCTCTTAATTCTTGCTTCTAAAGCATACGCAAGCAGAAATTTCAATGTACAATGATGTTTTTAAAAAAACAGTCAAAATGTGCTCCACTCGGGCTGAAAACGCTTGTTTGGGACATTACATTAATGTTGACTATAAATCATAAACTAAGCATTTTTCAGCTGAAATAATGAATGTAGTCCTCTTAATTCTTGCTTCTAAAGCATACGCAAAAAGAAATTTCAATGTACAATGATGTTTTTTAAAAAACGGTCAAAATGTGCTCCACTCGGGCTGAAAACGCTTGTTCGGAACATTTCCTTAATGTTGACTATAAATCATAAACTAAGCATTTTTCAGCTGAAATAATGAATGTAGTCCTCTTAATTCTTGCTTCTAAAGCATACGCAAGCAGAAATTTCAATGTACAATGATGTTTTTAGAAAAAACTGTCAAAATGCGCTCCACTCGGGCTGAAAACGCTGTTGGGGACATTTCATTAATGTTGACTACAAATCAAAAACTAAGCATTTTTCAGCTGAAATAATGAATGTAGTCCTCTTAATTCTTGCTTCTAAAGCATACGCAAGCAGAAATTTCAATGTACAATGATGTTTTTAAAAAAACAGTCAAAATGTGCTCCACTCGGGCTGAAAACGCTTGTTTGGAACATTTCATTAATGTTGACTATAAATCATAAACTAAGCATTTTTCAGCTGAAATAATGAATGTAGTCCTCTTAATTCTTGCTTCTAAAGCATACGCAAGCAGAAATTTCAATGTACAATGATGTTTTTAAAAAAACGGTCAAAATGTGCTCCACTCGGGCTGAAAACGCTTGTTTGGAACATTTCCTTAATGTTGACTATAAATCATAAACTAAGCATTTTTCAGCTGAAATAATGAATGTAGTCCTCTTAATTCTTGCTTCTAAAGCATACGCAAGCAGAAATTTCAATGTACAATGATGTTTTTAAAAAAAACAGTCAAAATGCGCTCCACTCGGGCTGAAAACGCTGTTGGGGACATTTCATTAATGTTGACTACAAATCAAAAACTAAGCATTTTTCAGCTGAAATAATGAATGTAGTCCTCTTAATTCTTGCTTCTAAAGCATACGCAAGCAGAAATTTCAATGTACAATGATGTTTTTAAAAAAAGGGTCAAAATGTGCTCCACTCGGGCTGAAAACGCTTGTTTGGAACATTTCATTAATGTTGACTATAAATCATAAACTAAGCATTTTTCAGCTGAAATAATGAATGTAGTCCTCTTAATTCTTGCTTCTAAAGCATACGCAAGCAGAAATTTCAATGTACAATGATGTTTTTAAAAAAACAGTCAAAATGTGCTCCACTCGGGCTGAAAACGCTTGTTTGGGACATGACATTAATGTTGACTATAAATCATAAACTAAGCATTTTTCAGCTGAAATAATGAATGTAGTCCTCTTAATTCTTGCTTCTAAAGCATACGCAAGCAGAAATTTCAATGTACAATGATGTTTTTAAAAAAAGGATCAAAATGTGCTCCACTCGGGCTGAAAACGCTTGTTTGGAACATTTCATTAATGTTGACTATAAATCATAAACTAAGCATTTTTCAGCTGAAATAATGAATGTAGTCCTCTTAATTCTTGCTTCTAAAGCATACGCAAGCAGAAATTTCAATGTACAATGATGTTTTTAAAAAAACAGTCAAAATGTGCTCCACTCGGGCTGAAAACGCTTGTTTGGGACATGACATTAATGTTGACTATAAATCATAAACTAAGCATTTTTCAGCTGAAATAATGAATGTAGTCCTCTTAATTCTTGCTTCTAAAGCATACGCAAGCAGAAATTTCAATGTACAATGATGTTTTTAAAAAAACAGTCAAAATGTGCTCCACTCGGGCTGAAAACGCTTGTTTGGGACATTACATTAATGTTGACTATAAATCATAAACTAAGCATTTTTCAGCTGAAATAATGAATGTAGTCCTCTTAATTCTTGCTTCTAAAGCATACGCAAAAAGAAATTTCAATGTACAATGATGTTTTTTAAAAAACGGTCAAAATGTGCTCCACTCGGGCTGAAAACGCTTGTTCGGAACATTTCCTTAATGTTGACTATAAATCATAAACTAAGCATTTTTCAGCTGAAATAATGAATGTAGTCCTCTTAATTCTTGCTTCTAAAGCATACGCAAGCAGAAATTTCAATGTACAATGATGTTTTTAGAAAAAACAGTCAAAATGCGCTCCACTCGGGCTGAAAACGCTGTTGGGGACATTTCATTAATGTTGACTACAAATCAAAAACTAAGCATTTTTCAGCTGAAATAATGAATGTAGTCCTCTTAATTCTTGCTTCTAAAGCATACGCAAGCAGAAATTTCAATGTACAATGATGTTTTTAAAAAAACAGTCAAAATGTGCTCCACTCGGGCTGAAAACGCTTGTTTGGAACATTTCATTAATGTTGACTATAAATCATAAACTAAGCATTTTTCAGCTGAAATAATGAATGTAGTCCTCTTAATTCTTGCTTCTAAAGCATACGCAAGCAGAAATTTCAATGTACAATGATGTTTTTAAAAAAACGGTCAAAATGTGCTCCACTCGGGCTGAAAACGCTTGTTTGGAACATTTCCTTAATGTTGACTATAAATCATAAACTAAGCATTTTTCAGCTGAAATAATGAATGTAGTCCTCTTAATTCTTGCTTCTAAAGCATACGCAAGCAGAAATTTCAATGTACAATGATGTTTTTAAAAAAAACAGTCAAAATGCGCTCCACTCGGGCTGAAAACGCTGTTGGGGACATTTCATTAATGTTGACTACAAATCAAAAACTAAGCATTTTTCAGCTGAAATAATGAATGTAGTCCTCTTAATTCTTGCTTCTAAAGCATACGCAAGCAGAAATTTCAATGTACAATGATGTTTTTAAAAAAAGGGTCAAAATGTGCTCCACTCGGGCTGAAAACGCTTGTTTGGAACATTTCATTAATGTTGACTATAAATCATAAACTAAGCATTTTTCAGCTGAAATAATGAATGTAGTCCTCTTAATTCTTGCTTCTAAAGCATACGCAAGCAGAAATTTCAATGTACAATGATGTTTTTAAAAAAACAGTCAAAATGTGCTCCACTCGGGCTGAAAACGCTTGTTTGGGACATGACATTAATGTTGACTATAAATCATAAACTAAGCATTTTTCAGCTGAAATAATGAATGTAGTCCTCTTAATTGTTGCTTCTAAAGCATACGCAAGCAGAAATTTCAATGTACAATGATGTTTTTAAAAAAAACAGTCAAAATGTGCTCCACTCGGGCTGAAAACGCTGTTGGGGACATTTCATTAATGTTGACTACAAATCAAAAACTAAGCATTTTTCAGCTGAAATAATGAATGTAGTCCTCTTAATTCTTGCTTCTAAAGCATTCGCAAGCAGAAATTTCAATGTACAATGATGTTTTTAAAAAAACAGTCAAAATGTGCTCCACTCGGGCTGAAAACGCTGTTGGGGACATTTCATTAATGTTGACTATAAATCATAAACTAAGCATTTTTCAGCTGAAATAATGAATGTAGTCCTCTTAATTCTTGCTTCTAAAGCATACGCAAGCAGAAATTTCAATGTACAATGATGTTTTTAAAAAAACAGTCAAAATGTGCTCCACTCGGGCTGAAAACGCTTGTTTGGGACATTACATTAATGTTGACTATAAATCATAAACTAAGCATTTTTCAGCTGAAATAATGAATGTAGTCCTCTTAATTCTTGCTTCTAAAGCATACGCAAGCAGAAATTTCAATGTACAATGATGTTTTTAAAAAAACAGTCAAAATGTGCTCCACTCGGGCTGAAAACGCTTGTTTGGGACATTACATTAATGTTGACTATAAATCATAAACTAAGCATTTTTCAGCTGAAATAATGAATGTAGTCCTCTTAATTCTTGCTTCTAAAGCATACGCAAACAGAAATTTCAATGTACAATGATGTTTTTTAAAAAACGGTCAAAATGTGCTCCACTCGGGCTGAAAACGCTTGTTCGGAACATTTCCTTAATGTTGACTATAAATCATAAACTAAGCATTTTTCAGCTGAAATAATGAATGTAGTCCTCTTAATTCTTGCTTCTAAAGCATACGCAAGCAGAAATTTCAATGTACAATGATGTTTTTAAAAAAAACAGTCAAAATGCACTCCACTCGGGCTGAAAACGCTGTTGGGGACATTTCATTAATGTTGACTACAAATCAAAAACTAAGCATTTTTCAGCTGAAATAATGAATGTAGTCCTCTTAATTCTTGCTTCTAAAGCATACGCAAGCAGAAATTTCAATGTACAATGATGTTTTTAAAAAAAGGATCAAAATGTGCTCCACTCGGGCTGAAAACGCTTGTTTGGAACATTTCATTAATGTTGACTATAAATCATAAACTAAGCATTTTTCAGCTGAAATAATGAATGTAGTCCTCTTAATTCTTGGTTCTAAAGCATACGCAAGCAGAAATTTCAATGTACAATGATGTTTTTAAAAAAACAGTCAAAATGTGCTCCACTCGGGCTGAAAACGCTTGTTTGGGACATGACATTAATGTTGACTATAAATCATAAACTAAGCATTTTTCAGCTGAAATAATGAATGTAGTCCTCTTAATTCTTGCTTCTAAAGCATACGCAAGCAGAAATTTCAATGTACAATGATGTTTTTAAAAAAACAGTCAAAATGTGCTCCACTCGGGCTGAAAACGCTTGTTTGGGACATTACATTAATGTTGACTATAAATCATAAACTAAGCATTTTTCAGCTGAAATAATGAATGTAGTCCTCTTAATTCTTGCTTCTAAAGCATACGCAAAAAGAAATTTCAATGTACAATGATGTTTTTTAAAAAACGGTCAAAATGTGCTCCACTCGGGCTGAAAACGCTTGTTCGGAACATTTCCTTAATGTTGACTATAAATCATAAACTAAGCATTTTTCAGCTGAAATAATGAATGTAGTCCTCTTAATTCTTGCTTCTAAAGCATACGCAAGCAGAAATTTCAATGTACAATGATGTTTTTAGAAAAAACAGTCAAAATGCGCTCCACTCGGGCTGAAAACGCTGTTGGGGACATTTCATTAATGTTGACTACAAATCAAAAACTAAGCATTTTTCAGCTGAAATAATGAATGTAGTCCTCTTAATTCTTGCTTCTAAAGCATACGCAAGCAGAAATTTCAATGTACAATGATGTTTTTAAAAAAACAGTCAAAATGTGCTCCACTCGGGCTGAAAACGCTTGTTTGGAACATTTCATTAATGTTGACTATAAATCATAAACTAAGCATTTTTCAGCTGAAATAATGAATGTAGTCCTCTTAATTCTTGCTTCTAAAGCATACGCAAGCAGAAATTTCAATGTACAATGATGTTTTTAAAAAAACGGTCAAAATGTGCTCCACTCGGGCTGAAAACGCTTGTTTGGAACATTTCCTTAATGTTGACTATAAATCATAAACTAAGCATTTTTCAGCTGAAATAATGAATGTAGTCCTCTTAATTCTTGCTTCTAAAGCATACGCAAGCAGAAATTTCAATGTACAATGATGTTTTTAAAAAAAACAGTCAAAATGCGCTCCACTCGGGCTGAAAACGCTGTTGGGGACATTTCATTAATGTTGACTACAAATCAAAAACTAAGCATTTTTCAGCTGAAATAATGAATGTAGTCCTCTTAATTCTTGCTTCTAAAGCATACGCAAGCAGAAATTTCAATGTACAATGATGTTTTTAAAAAAAGGGTCAAAATGTGCTCCACTCGGGCTGAAAACGCTTGTTTGGAACATTTCATTAATGTTGACTATAAATCATAAACTAAGCATTTTTCAGCTGAAATAATGAATGTAGTCCTCTTAATTCTTGCTTCTAAAGCATACGCAAGCAGAAATTTCAATGTACAATGATGTTTTTAAAAAAACAGTCAAAATGTGCTCCACTCGGGCTGAAAACGCTTGTTTGGGACATGACATTAATGTTGACTATAAATCATAAACTAAGCATTTTTCAGCTGAAATAATGAATGTAGTCCTCTTAATTCTTGCTTCTAAAGCATACGCAAGCAGAAATTTCAATGTACAATGATGTTTTTAAAAAAACAGTCAAAATGTGCTCCACTCGGGCTGAAAACGCTTGTTTGGGACATTACATTAATGTTGACTATAAATCATAAACTAAGCATTTTTCAGCTGAAATAATGAATGTAGTCCTCTTAATTCTTGCTTCTAAAGCATACGCAAAAAGAAATTTCAATGTACAATGATGTTTTTTAAAAAACGGTCAAAATGTGCTCCACTCGGGCTGAAAACGCTTGTTCGGAACATTTCCTTAATGTTGACTATAAATCATAAACTAAGCATTTTTCAGCTGAAATAATGAATGTAGTCCTCTTAATTCTTGCTTCTAAAGCATACGCAAGCAGAAATTTCAATGTACAATGATGTTTTTAAAAAAAACAGTCAAAATGCGCTCCACTCTGGCTGAAAACGCTGTTGGGGACATTTCATTAATGTTGACTACAAATCAAAAACTAAGCATTTTTCAGCTGAAATAATGAATGTAGTCCTCTTAATTCTTGCTTCTAAAGCATACGCAAGCAGAAATTTCAATGTACAATGATGTTTTTAAAAAAAGGGTCAAAATGTGCTCCACTCGGGCTGAAAACGCTTGTTTGGAACATTTCATTAATGTTGACTATAAATCATAAACTAAGCATTTTTCAGCTGAAATAATGAATGTAGTCCTCTTAATTCTTGCTTCTAAAGCATACGCAAGCAGAAATTTCAATGTACAATGATGTTTTTAAAAAAACAGTCAAAATGTGCTCCACTCGGGCTGAAAACGCTTGTTTGGGACATGACATTAATGTTGACTATAAATCATAAACTAAGCATTTTTCAGCTGAAATAATGAATGTAGTCCTCTTAATTCTTGCTTCTAAAGCATACGCAAGCAGAAATTTCAATGTACAATGATGTTTTTAAAAAAAGGGTCAAAATGTGCTCCACTCGGGCTGAAAACGCTTGTTTGGAACATTTCATTAATGTTGACTATAAATCATAAACTAAGCATTTTTCAGCTGAAATAATGAATGTAGTCCTCTTAATTCTTGCTTCTAAAGCATACGCAAGCAGAAATTTCAATGTACAATGATGTTTTTAAAAAAACAGTCAAAATGTGCTCCACTCGGGCTGAAAACGCTTGTTTGGGACATGACATTAATGTTGACTATAAATCATAAACTAAGCATTTTTCAGCTGAAATAATGAATGTAGTCCTCTTAATTCTTGCTTCTAAAGCATACGCAAGCAGAAATTTCAATGTACAATGATGTTTTTAAAAAAAGGGTCAAAATGTGCTCCACTCGGGCTGAAAACGCTTGTTTGGAACATTTCATTAATGTTGACTATAAATCATAAACTAAGCATTTTTCAGCTGAAATAATGAATGTAGTCCTCTTAATTCTTGCTTCTAAAGCATACGCAAGCAGAAATTTCAATGTACAATGATGTTTTTAAAAAAACAGTCAAAATGTGCTCCACTCGGGCTGAAAACGCTTGTTTGGGACATGACATTAATGTTGACTATAAATCATAAACTAAGCATTTTTCAGCTGAAATAATGAATGTAGTCCTCTTAATTCTTGCTTCTAAAGCATACGCAAGCAGAAATTTCAATGTACAATGATGTTTTTAAAAAAAGGGTCAAAATGTGCTCCACTCGGGCTGAAAACGCTTGTTTGGAACATTTCATTAATGTTGACTATAAATCATAAACTAAGCATTTTTCAGCTGAAATAATGAATGTAGTCCTCTTAATTCTTGCTTCTAAAGCATACGCAAGCAGAAATTTCAATGTACAATGATGTTTTTAAAAAAACAGTCAAAATGTGCTCCACTCGGGCTGAAAACGCTTGTTTGGGACATGACATTAATGTTGACTATAAATCATAAACTAAGCATTTTTCAGCTGAAATAATGAATGTAGTCCTCTTAATTCTTGCTTCTAAAGCATACGCAAGCAGAAATTTCAATGTACAATGATGTTTTTAAAAAAAGGGTCAAAATGTGCTCCACTCGGGCTGAAAACGCTTGTTTGGAACATTTCATTAATGTTGACTATAAATCATAAACTAAGCATTTTTCAGCTGAAATAATGAATGTAGTCCTCTTAATTCTTGCTTCTAAAGCATACGCAAGCAGAAATTTCAATGTACAATGATGTTTTTAAAAAAACAGTCAAAATGTGCTCCACTCGGGCTGAAAACGCTTGTTTGGGACATTACATTAATGTTAACTATAAATCATAAACTAAGCATTTTTCAGCTGAAATAATGAATGTAGTCCTCTTAATTCTTGCTTCTAAAGCATACGCAAAAAGAAATTTCAATGTACAATGATGTTTTTTAAAAAACGGTCAAAATGTGCTCCACTCGGGCTGAAAACGCTTGTTCGGAACATTTCCTTAATGTTGACTATAAATCATAAACTAAGCATTTTTCAGCTGAAATAATGAATGTAGTCCTCTTAATTCTTGCTTCTAAAGCATACGCAAGCAGAAATTTCAATGTACAATGATGTTTTTAAAAAAAACAGTCAAAATGCGCTCCACTCGGGCTGAAAACGCTGTTGGGGACATTTCATTAATGTTGACTACAAATCAAAAACTAAGCATTTTTCAGCTGAAATAATGAAAGTAGTCCTCTTAATTCTTGCTTCTAAAGCATACGCAAGCAGAAATTTCAATGTACAATGATGTTTTTAAAAAAAACAGTCAAAATGTGCTCCACTCGGGCTGAAAACGCTGTTGGGGACATTTCATTAATGTTGACTACAAATCAAAAACTAAGCATTTTTCAGCTGAAATAATGAATGTAGTCCTCTTAATTCTTGCTTCTAAAGCATTCGCAAGCAGAAATTTCAATGTACAATGATGTTTTTAAAAAAACAGTCAAAATGTGCTCCACTCGGGCTGAAAACGCTGTTGGGGACATTTCATTAATGTTGACTATAAATCATAAACTAAGCATTTTTCAGCTGAAATAATGAATGTAGTCCTCTTAATTCTTGCTTCTAAAGCATACGCAAGCAGAAATTTCAATGTACAATGATGTTTTTAGAAAAAACAGTCAAAATGCGCTCCACTCGGGCTGAAAACGATGTTGGGGACATTTCATTAATGTTGACTACAAATCAAAAACTAAGCATTTTTCAGCTGAAATAATGAATGTAGTCCTCTTAATTCTTGCTTCTAAAGCATACGCAAGCAGAAATTTCAATGTACAATGATGTTTTTAAAAAAAGGGTCAAAATGTGCTCCACTCGGGCTGAAAACGCTTGTTTGGAACATTTCATTAATGTTGACTATAAATCATAAACTAAGCATTTTTCAGCTGAAATAATGAATGTAGTCCTCTTAATTCTTGCTTCTAAAGCATACGCAAGCAGAAATTTCAATGTACAATGATGTTTTTAAAAAAACGGTCAAAATGTGCTCCACTCGGGCTGAAAACACTTGTTTGGAACATTTCCTTAATGTTGACTATAAATCATAAACTAAGCATTTTTCAGCTGAAATAATGAATGTAGTCCTCTTAATTCTTGCTTCTAAAGCATACGCAAGCAGAAATTTCAATGTACAATGATGTTTTTAAAAAAAACAGTCAAAATGCGCTCCACTCGGGCTGAAAACGCTGTTGGGGACATTTCATTAATGTTGACTACAAATCAAAAACTAAGCATTTTTCAGCTGAAATAATGAATGTAGTCCTCTTATTTCTTGCTTCTTAAGCATACGCAAGCAGAAATTTCAATGTACAATGATGTTTTTAAAAAAACAGTCAAAATGTGCTCCACTCGGGCTGAAAACGCTTGTTTGGGACATGACATTAATGTTGACTATAAATCATAAACTAAGCATTTTTCAGCTGAAATAATGAATGTAGTCCTCTTAATTCTTGCTTCTAAAGCATACGCAAAAAGAAATTTCAATGTACAATGATGTTTTTTAAAAAACGGTCAAAATGTGCTCCACTCGGGCTGAAAACGCTTGTTCGGAACATTTCCTTAATGTTGACTATAAATCATAAACTAAGCATTTTTCAGCTGAAATAATGAATGTAGTCCTCTTAATTCTTGCTTCTAAAGCATACGCAAGCAGAAATTTCAATGTACAATGATGTTTTTAAAAAAAACAGTCAAAATGCGCTCCACTCGGGCTGAAAACGCTGTTGGGGACATTTCATTAATGTTGACTACAAATCAAAAACTAAGCATTTTTCAGCTGAAATAATGAATGTAGTCCTCTTAATTCTTGCTTCTAAAGCATACGCAAGCAGAAATTTCAATGTACAATGATGTTTTTAAAAAAGGGTCAAAATGTGCTCCACTCGGGCTGAAAACGCTTGTTTGGAACATTTCATTAATGTTGACTATAAATCATAAACTAAGCATTTTTCAGCTGAAATAATGAATGTAGTCCTCTTAATTCTTGCTTCTAAAGCATACGCAAGCAGAAATTTCAATGTACAATGATGTTTTTAAAAAAACAGTCAAAATGTGCTCCACTCGGGCTGAAAACGCTTGTTTGGGACATGACATTAATGTTGACTATAAATCATAAACTAAGCATTTTTCAGCTGAAATAATGAATGTAGTCCTCTTAATTCTTGCTTCTAAAGCATACGCAAGCAGAAATTTCAATGTACAATGATGTTTTTAAAAAAACAGTCAAAATGTGCTCCACTCGGGCTGAAAACGCTTGTTTGGGACATTACATTAATGTTAACTATAAATCATAAACTAAGCATTTTTCAGCTGAAATAATGAATGTAGTCCTCTTAATTCTTGCTTCTAAAGCATACGCAAAAAGAAATTTCAATGTACAATGATGTTTTTTAAAAAACGGTCAAAATGTGCTCCACTCGGGCTGAAAACGCTTGTTCGGAACATTTCCTTAATGTTGACTATAAATCATAAACTAAGCATTTTTCAGCTGAAATAATGAATGTAGTCCTCTTAATTCTTGCTTCTAAAGCATACGCAAGCAGAAATTTCAATGTACAATGATGTTTTTAAAAAAAACAGTCAAAATGCGCTCCACTCGGGCTGAAAACGCTGTTGGGGACATTTCATTAATGTTGACTACAAATCAAAAACTAAGCATTTTTCAGCTGAAATAATGAAAGTAGTCCTCTTAATTCTTGCTTCTAAAGCATACGCAAGCAGAAATTTCAATGTACAATGATGTTTTTAAAAAAAACAGTCAAAATGTGCTCCACTCGGGCTGAAAACGCTGTTGGGGACATTTCATTAATGTTGACTACAAATCAAAAACTAAGCATTTTTCAGCTGAAATAATGAATGTAGTCCTCTTAATTCTTGCTTCTAAAGCATTCGCAAGCAGAAATTTCAATGTACAATGATGTTTTTAAAAAAACAGTCAAAATGTGCTCCACTCGGGCTGAAAACGCTGTTGGGGACATTTCATTAATGTTGACTATAAATCATAAACTAAGCATTTTTCAGCTGAAATAATGAATGTAGTCCTCTTAATTCTTGCTTCTAAAGCATACGCAAGCAGAAATTTCAATGTACAATGATGTTTTTAGAAAAAACAGTCAAAATGCGCTCCACTCGGGCTGAAAACGATGTTGGGGACATTTCATTAATGTTGACTACAAATCAAAAACTAAGCATTTTTCAGCTGAAATAATGAATGTAGTCCTCTTAATTCTTGCTTCTAAAGCATACGCAAGCAGAAATTTCAATGTACAATGATGTTTTTAAAAAAAGGGTCAAAATGTGCTCCACTCGGGCTGAAAACGCTTGTTTGGAACATTTCATTAATGTTGACTATAAATCATAAACTAAGCATTTTTCAGCTGAAATAATGAATGTAGTCCTCTTAATTCTTGCTTCTAAAGCATACGCAAGCAGAAATTTCAATGTACAATGATGTTTTTAAAAAAACGGTCAAAATGTGCTCCACTCGGGCTGAAAACACTTGTTTGGAACATTTCCTTAATGTTGACTATAAATCATAAACTAAGCATTTTTCAGCTGAAATAATGAATGTAGTCCTCTTAATTCTTGCTTCTAAAGCATACGCAAGCAGAAATTTCAATGTACAATGATGTTTTTAAAAAAAACAGTCAAAATGCGCTCCACTCGGGCTGAAAACGCTGTTGGGGACATTTCATTAATGTTGACTACAAATCAAAAACTAAGCATTTTTCAGCTGAAATAATGAATGTAGTCCTCTTATTTCTTGCTTCTAAAGCATACGCAAGCAGAAATTTCAATGTACAATGATGTTTTTAAAAAAAGGGTCAAAATGTGCTCCACTCGGGCTGAAAACGCTTGTTTGGAACATTTCATTAATGTTGACTATAAATCATAAACTAAGCATTTTTCAGCTGAAATAATGAATGTAGTCCTCTTAATTCTTGCTTCTAAAGCATACGCAAGCAGAAATTTCAATGTACAATGATGTTTTTAAAAAAACAGTCAAAATGTGCTCCACTCGGGCTGAAAACGCTTGTTTGGGACATGACATTAATGTTGACTATAAATCATAAACTAAGCATTTTTCAGCTGAAATAATGAATGTAGTCCTCTTAATTCTTGCTTCTAAAGCATACGCAAAAAGAAATTTCAATGTACAATGATGTTTTTTAAAAAACGGTCAAAATGTGCTCCACTCGGGCTGAAAACGCTTGTTCGGAACATTTCCTTAATGTTGACTATAAATCATAAACTAAGCATTTTTCAGCTGAAATAATGAATGTAGTCCTCTTAATTCTTGCTTCTAAAGCATACGCAAGCAGAAATTTCAATGTACAATGATGTTTTTAAAAAAAACAGTCAAAATGCGCTCCACTCGGGCTGAAAACGCTGTTGGGGACATTTCATTAATGTTGACTACAAATCAAAAACTAAGCATTTTTCAGCTGAAATAATGAATGTAGTCCTCTTAATTCTTGCTTCTAAAGCATACGCAAGCAGAAATTTCAATGTACAATGATGTTTTTAAAAAAGGGTCAAAATGTGCTCCACTCGGGCTGAAAACGCTTGTTTGGAACATTTCATTAATGTTGACTATAAATCATAAACTAAGCATTTTTCAGCTGAAATAATGAATGTAGTCCTCTTAATTCTTGCTTCTAAAGCATACGCAAGCAGAAATTTCAATGTACAATGACGTTTTTAAAAAAACAGTCAAAATGTGCTCCACTCGGGCTGAAAACGCTTGTTTGGGACATGACATTAATGTTGACTATAAATCATAAACTAAGCATTTTTCAGCTGAAATAATGAATGTAGTCCTCTTAATTCTTGCTTCTAAAGCATACGCAAGCAGAAATTTCAATGTACAATGATGTTTTTAAAAAAACAGTCAAAATGTGCTCCACTCGGGCTGAAAACGCTTGTTTGGGACATTACATTAATGTTAACTATAAATCATAAACTAAGCATTTTTCAGCTGAAATAATGAATGTAGTCCTCTTAATTCTTGCTTCTAAAGCATACGCAAAAAGAAATTTCAATGTACAATGATGTTTTTTAAAAAACGGTCAAAATGTGCTCCACTCGGGCTGAAAACGCTTGTTCGGAACATTTCCTTAATGTTGACTATAAATCATAAACTAAGCATTTTTCAGCTGAAATAATGAATGTAGTCCTCTTAATTCCTGCTTCTAAAGCATACGCAAGCAGAAATTTCAATGTACAATGATGTTTTTAAAAAAAACAGTCAAAATGCGCTCCACTCGGGCTGAAAACGCTGTTGGGGACATTTCATTAATGTTGACTACAAATCAAAAACTAAGCATTTTTCAGCTGAAATAATGAAAGTAGTCCTCTTAATTCTTGCTTCTAAAGCATACGCAAGCAGAAATTTCAATGTACAATGATGTTTTTAAAAAAAACAGTCAAAATGTGCTCCACTCGGGCTGAAAACGCTGTTGGGGACATTTCATTAATGTTGACTACAAATCAAAAACTAAGCATTTTTCAGCTGAAATAATGAATGTAGTCCTCTTAATTCTTGCTTCTAAAGCATTCGCAAGCAGAAATTTCAATGTACAATGATGTTTTTAAAAAAACAGTCAAAATGTGCTCCACTCGGGCTGAAAACGCTGTTGGGGACATTTCATTAATGTTGACTATAAATCATAAACTAAGCATTTTTCAGCTGAAATAATGAATGTAGTCCTCTTAATTCTTGCTTCTAAAGCATACGCAAGCAGAAATTTCAATGTACAATGATGTTTTTAGAAAAAACAGTCAAAATGCGCTCCACTCGGGCTGAAAACGATGTTGGGGACATTTCATTAATGTTGACTACAAATCAAAAACTAAGCATTTTTCAGCTGAAATAATGAATGTAGTCCTCTTAATTCTTGCTTCTAAAGCATACGCAAGCAGAAATTTCAATGTACAATGATGTTTTTAAAAAAAGGGTCAAAATGTGCTCCACTCGGGCTGAAAACGCTTGTTTGGAACATTTCATTAATGTTGACTATAAATCATAAACTAAGCATTTTTCAGCTGAAATAATGAATGTAGTCCTCTTAATTCTTGCTTCTAAAGCATACGCAAGCAGAAATTTCAATGTACAATGATGTTTTTAAAAAAAACAGTCAAAATGCGCTCCACTCGGGCTGAAAACGCTGTTGGGGACATTTCATTAATGTTGACTACAAATCAAAAACTAAGCATTTTTCAGCTGAAATAATGAATGTAGTCCTCTTAATTCTTGCTTCTAAAGCATACGCAAGCAGAAATTTCAATGTACAATGATGTTTTTAAAAAAAGGGTCAAAATGTGCTCCACTCGGGCTGAAAACGCTTGTTTGGAACATTTCATTAATGTTGACTATAAATCATAAACTAAGCATTTTTCAGCTGAAATAATGAATGTAGTCCTCTTAATTCTTGCTTCTAAAGCATACGCAAGCAGAAATTTCAATGTACAATGATGTTTTTAAAAAAACAGTCAAAATGTGCTCCACTCGGGCTGAAAACGCTTGTTTGGGACATGACATTAATGTTGACTATAAATCATAAACTAAGCATTTTTCAGCTGAAATAATGAATGTAGTCCTCTTAATTCTTGCTTCTAAAGCATACGCAAAAAGAAATTTCAATGTACAATGATGTTTTTTAAAAAACGGTCAAAATGTGCTCCACTCGGGCTGAAAACGCTTGTTCGGAACATTTCCTTAATGTTGACTATAAATCATAAACTAAGCATTTTTCAGCTGAAATAATGAATGTAGTCCTCTTAATTCTTGCTTCTAAAGCATACGCAAGCAGAAATTTCAATGTACAATGATGTTTTTAAAAAAAACAGTCAAAATGCGCTCCACTCGGGCTGAAAACGCTGTTGGGGACATTTCATTAATGTTGACTACAAATCAAAAACTAAGCATTTTTCAGCTGAAATAATGAATGTAGTCCTCTTAATTCTTGCTTCTAAAGCATACGCAAGCAGAAATTTCAATGTACAATGATGTTTTTAAAAAAGGGTCAAAATGTGCTCCACTCGGGCTGAAAACGCTTGTTTGGAACATTTCATTAATGTTGACTATAAATCATAAACTAAGCATTTTTCAGCTGAAATAATGAATGTAGTCCTCTTAATTCTTGCTTCTAAAGCATACGCAAGCAGAAATTTCAATGTACAATGATGTTTTTAAAAAAACAGTCAAAATGTGCTCCACTCGGGCTGAAAACGCTTGTTTGGGACATGACATTAATGTTGACTATAAATCATAAACTAAGCATTTTTCAGCTGAAATAATGAATGTAGTCCTCTTAATTCTTGCTTCTAAAGCATACGCAAGCAGAAATTTCAATGTACAATGATGTTTTTAAAAAAACAGTCAAAATGTGCTCCACTCGGGCTGAAAACGCTTGTTTGGAACATTTCATTAATGTTGACTATAAATCATAAACTAAGCATTTTTCAGCTGAAATAATGAATGTAGTCCTCTTAATTCTTGCTTCTAAAGCATACGCAAGCAGAAATTTCAATGTACAATGATGTTTTTAAAAAAACAGTCAAAATGTGCTCCACTCGGGCTGAAAACGCTGTTGGGGACATTTCATTAATGTTGACTATAAATCATAAACTAAGCATTTTTCAGCTGAAATAATGAATGTAGTCCTTTTAATTCTTGCTTCTAAAGCATACGCAAGCAGAAATTTCAATGTACAATGATGTTTTTAAAAAAAACAGTCAAAATGTGCTCCACTCGGGCTGAAAACGCTGTTGGGGACATTTCATTAATGTTGACTATAAATCAAAAACTAAGCATTTTTCAGCTGAAATAATGAATGTAGTCCTCTTAATTCTTGCTTCTAAAGCATACGCAAGCAGAAATTTCAATGTACAATGATGTTTTTAAAAAAACAGTCAAAATGTGCTCCACTCGGGCTGAAAACGCTGTTGGGGACATTTCATTAATGTTGACTATAAATCATAAACTAAGCATTTTTCAGCTGAAATAATGAATGTAGTCCTCTTAATTCTTGCTTCTAAAGCATACACAAACAGAAAATTCAATGTACAATGATGTTTTTAAAAAAACGGTCAAAATGTGCTCCACTCGGGCTGAAAACGCTGTTGGGGACATTTCATTAATGTTGACTATAAATCATAAACTAAGCATTTTTCAGCTGAAATAATGAATGTAGTCCTCTTAATTCTTGCTTCTAAAGCATACGCAAAAAGAAATTTCAATGTACAATGATGTTTTTAAAAAAACGGTCAAAATGTGCTCCACTCGGGCTGAAAACGCTTGTTTGGGACATTACATTAATGTTGACTATAAATCATAAACTAAGCATTTTTCAGCTGAAATAATGAATGTAGTCCTCTTAATTCTTGCTTCTAAAGCATACGCAAGCAGAAATTTCAATGTACAATGATGTTTTTAAAAAAAGGGTCAAAATGTGCTCCACTCGGGCTGAAAACGCTTGTTCGGAACATTTCATTAATGTTGACTATAAATCATAAACTAAGCATTTTTCAGCTGAAATAATGAATGTAGTCCTCTTAATTCTTGCTTCTAAAGCATACGCAAGCAGAAATTTCAATGTACAATGATGTTTTTAAAAAAACGGTCAAAATGTGCTCCACTCGGGCTGAAAACGCTTGTTTGGAACATTTCCTTAATGTTGACTATAAATCATAAACTAAGCATTTTTCAGCTGAAATAATGAATGTAGTCCTCTTAATTCTTGCTTCTAAAGCATACGCAAGCAGAAATTTCAATGTACAATGATGTTTTTAAAAAAAACAGTCAAAATGCGCTCCACTCGGGCTGAAAACGCTGTTGGGGACATTTCATTAATGTTGACTACAAATCAAAAACTAAGCATTTTTCAGCTGAAATAATGAATGTAGTCCTCTTAATTCTTGCTTCTAAAGCATACGCAAGCAGAAATTTCAATGTACAATGATGTTTTTAAAAAAAGGGTCAAAATGTGCTCCACTCGGGCTGAAAACGCTTGTTTGGAACATTTCATTAATGTTGACTATAAATCATAAACTAAGCATTTTTCAGCTGAAATAATGAATGTAGTCCTCTTAATTCTTGCTTCTAAAGCATACGCAAGCAGAAATTTCAATGTACAATGATGTTTTTAAAAAAACAGTCAAAATGTGCTCCACTCGGGCTGAAAACGCTTGTTTGGGACATGACATTAATGTTGACTATAAATCATAAACTAAGCATTTTTCAGCTGAAATAATGAATGTAGTCCTCTTAATTCTTGCTTCTAAAGCATACGCAAGCAGAAATTTCAATGTACAATGATGTTTTTAAAAAAACAGTCAAAATGTGCTCCACTCGGGCTGAAAACGCTTGTTTGGGACATTACATTAATGTTGACTATAAATCATAAACTAAGCATTTTTCAGCTGAAATAATGAATGTAGTCCTCTTAATTCTTGCTTCTAAAGCATACGCAAAAAGAAATTTCAATGTACAATGATGTTTTTTAAAAAACGGTCAAAATGTGCTCCACTCGGGCTGAAAACGCTTGTTCGGAACATTTCCTTAATGTTGACTATAAATCATAAACTAAGCATTTTTCAGCTGAAATAATGAATGTAGTCCTCTTAATTCTTGCTTCTAAAGCATACGCAAGCAGAAATTTCAATGTACAATGATGTTTTTAGAAAAAACAGTCAAAATGCGCTCCACTCGGGCTGAAAACGCTGTTGGGGACATTTCATTAATGTTGACTACAAATCAAAAACTAAGCATTTTTCAGCTGAAATAATGAATGTAGTCCTCTTAATTCTTGCTTCTAAAGCATACGCAAGCAGAAATTTCAATGTACAATGATGTTTTTAAAAAAAGGGTCAAAATGTGCTCCACTCGGGCTGAAAACGCTTGTTTGGAACATTTCATTAATGTTGACTATAAATCATAAACTAAGCATTTTTCAGCTGAAATAATGAATGTAGTCCTCTTAATTCTTGCTTCTAAAGCATACGCAAGCAGAAATTTCAATGTACAATGATGTTTTTAAAAAAACGGTCAAAATGTGCTCCACTCGGGCTGAAAACGCTTGTTTGGAACATTTCCTTAATGTTGACTATAAATCATAAACTAAGCATTTTTCAGCTGAAATAATGAATGTAGTCCTCTTAATTCTTGCTTCTAAAGCATACGCAAGCAGAAATTTCAATGTACAATGATGTTTTTAAAAAAAACAGTCAAAATGCGCTCCACTCGGGCTGAAAACGCTGTTGGGGACATTTCATTAATGTTGACTACAAATCAAAAACTAAGCATTTTTCAGCTGAAATAATGAATGTAGTCCTCTTAATTCTTGCTTCTAAAGCATACGCAAGCAGAAATTTCAATGTACAATGATGTTTTTAAAAAAAGGGTCAATATGTGCTCCACTCGGGCTGAAAACGCTTGTTTGGAACATTTCATTAATGTTGACTATAAATCATAAACTAAGCATTTTTCAGCTGAAATAATGAATGTAGTCCTCTTAATTCTTGCTTCTAAAGCATACGCAAGCAGAAATTTCAATGTACAATGATGTTTTTAAAAAAACAGTCAAAATGTGCTCCACTCGGGCTGAAAACGCTTGTTTGGGACATGACATTAATGTTGACTATAAATCATAAACTAAGCATTTTTCAGCTGAAATTATGAATGTAGTCCTCTTAATTCTTGCTTCTAAAGCATACGCAAGCAGAAATTTCAATGTACAATGATGTTTTTAAAAAAACAGTCAAAATGTGCTCCACTCGGGCTGAAAACGCTTGTTTGGGACATTACATTAATGTTGACTATAAATCATAAACTAAGCATTTTTCAGCTGAAATAATGAATGTAGTCCTCTTAATTCTTGCTTCTAAAGCATACGCAAAAAGAAATTTCAATGTACAATGATGTTTTTTAAAAAACGGTCAAAATGTGCTCCACTCGGGCTGAAAACGCTTGTTCGGAACATTTCCTTAATGTTGACTATAAATCATAAACTAAGCATTTTTCAGCTGAAATAATGAATGTAGTCCTCTTAATTCTTGCTTCTAAAGCATACGCAAGCAGAAATTTCAATGTACAATGATGTTTTTAAAAAAAACAGTCAAAATGCGCTCCACTCGGGCTGAAAACGCTGTTGGGGACATTTCATTAATGTTGACTACAAATCAAAAACTAAGCATTTTTCAGCTGAAATAATGAATGTAGTCCTCTTAATTCTTGCTTCTAAAGCATACGCAAGCAGAAATTTCAATGTACAATGATGTTTTTAAAAAAAGGGTCAAAATGTGCTCCACTCGGGCTGAAAACGCTTGTTTGGAACATTTCATTAATGTTGACTATAAATCATAAACTAAGCATTTTTCAGCTGAAATAATGAATGTAGTCCTCTTAATTCTTGCTTCTAAAGCATACGCAAGCAGAAATTTCAATGTACAATGATGTTTTTAAAAAAACAGTCAAAATGTGCTCCACTCGGGCTGAAAACGCTTGTTTGGGACATGACATTAATGTTGACTATAAATCATAAACTAAGCATTTTTCAGCTGAAATAATGAATGTAGTCCTCTTAATTCTTGCTTCTAAAGCATACGCAAGCAGAAATTTCAATGTACAATGATGTTTTTAAAAAAAGGGTCAAAATGTGCTCCACTCGGGCTGAAAACGCTTGTTTGGAACATTTCATTAATGTTGACTATAAATCATAAACTAAGCATTTTTCAGCTGAAATAATGAATGTAGTCCTCTTAATTCTTGCTTCTAAAGCATACGCAAGCAGAAATTTCAATGTACAATGATGTTTTTAAAAAAACAGTCAAAATGTGCTCCACTCGGGCTGAAAACGCTTGTTTGGGACATGACATTAATGTTGACTATAAATCATAAACTAAGCATTTTTCAGCTGAAATAATGAATGTAGTCCTCTTAATTCTTGCTTCTAAAGCATACGCAAGCAGAAATTTCAATGTACAATGATGTTTTTAAAAAAAGGGTCAAAATGTGCTCCACTCGGGCTGAAAACGCTTGTTTGGAACATTTCATTAATGTTGACTATAAATCATAAACTAAGCATTTTTCAGCTGAAATAATGAATGTAGTCCTCTTAATTCTTGCTTCTAAAGCATACGCAAGCAGAAATTTCAATGTACAATGATGTTTTTAAAAAAGCAGTCAAAATGTGCTCCACTCGGTCTGAAAACGCTTGTTTGGGACATTACATTAATGTTGACTATAAATCATAAACTAAGCATTTTTCAGCTGAAATAATGAATGTAGTCCTCTTAATTCTTGCTTCTAAAGCATACGCAAAAAGAAATTTCAATGTACAATGATGTTTTTTAAAAAACGGTCAAAATGTGCTCCACTCGGGCTGAAAACGCTTGTTCGGAACATTTCCTTAATGTTGACTATAAATCATAAACTAAGCATTTTTCAGCTGAAATAATGAATGTAGTCCTCTTAATTCTTGCTTCTAAAGCATACGCAAGCAGAAATTTCAATGTACAATGATGTTTTTAAAAAAAACAGTCAAAATGCGCTCCACTCGGGCTGAAAACGCTGTTGGGGACATTTCATTAATGTTGACTACAAATCAAAAACTAAGCATTTTTCAGCTGAAATAATGAATGTAGTCCTCTTAATTCTTGCTTCTAAAGCATACGCAAGCAGAAATTTCAATGTACAATGATGTTTTTAAAAAAAGGGTCAAAATGTGCTCCACTCGGGCTGAAAACGCTTGTTTGGAACATTTCATTAATGTTGACTATAAATCATAAACTAAGCATTTTTCAGCTGAAATAATGAATGTAGTCCTCTTAATTCTTGCTTCTAAAGCATACGCAAGCAGAAATTTCAATGTACAATGATGTTTTTAAAAAAACAGTCAAAATGTGCTCCACTCGGGCTGAAAACGCTTGTTTGGGACATGACATTAATGTTGACTATAAATCATAAACTAAGCATTTTTCAGCTGAAATAATGAATGTAGTCCTCTTAATTCTTGCTTCTAAAGCATACGCAAAAAGAAATTTCAATGTACAATGATGTTTTTTAAAAAACGGTCAAAATGTGCTCCACTCGGGCTGAAAACGCTTGTTCGGAACATTTCCTTAATGTTGACTATAAATCATAAACTAAGCATTTTTCAGCTGAAATAATGAATGTAGTCCTCTTAATTCTTGCTTCTAAAGCATACGCAAGCAGAAATTTCAATGTACAATGATGTTTTTAAAAAAAACAGTCAAAATGCGCTCCACTCGGGCTGAAAACGCTGTTGGGGACATTTCATTAATGTTGACTACAAATCAAAAACTAAGCATTTTTCAGCTGAAATAATGAATGTAGTCCTCTTAATTCTTGCTTCTAAAGCATACGCAAGCAGAAATTTCAATGTACAATGATGTTTTTAAAAAAGGGTCAAAATGTGCTCCACTCGGGCTGAAAACGCTTGTTTGGAACATTTCATTAATGTTGACTATAAATCATAAACTAAGCATTTTTCAGCTGAAATAATGAATGTAGTCCTCTTAATTCTTGCTTCTAAAGCATACGCAAGCAGAAATTTCAATGTACAATGATGTTTTTAAAAAAACAGTCAAAATGTGCTCCACTCGGGCTGAAAACGCTTGTTTGGGACATGACATTAATGTTGACTATAAATCATAAACTAAGCATTTTTCAGCTGAAATAATGAATGTAGTCCTCTTAATTCTTGCTTCTAAAGCATACGCAAGCAGAAATTTCAATGTACAATGATGTTTTTAAAAAAACAGTCAAAATGTGCTCCACTCGGGCTGAAAACGCTTGTTTGGAACATTTCATTAATGTTGACTATAAATCATAAACTAAGCATTTTTCAGCTGAAATAATGAATGTAGTCCTCTTAATTCTTGCTTCTAAAGCATACGCAAGCAGAAATTTCAATGTACAATGATGTTTTTAAAAAAACAGTCAAAATGTGCTCCACTCGGGCTGAAAACGCTGTTGGGGACATTTCATTAATGTTGACTATAAATCATAAACTAAGCATTTTTCAGCTGAAATAATGAATGTAGTCCTTTTAATTCTTGCTTCTAAAGCATACGCAAGCAGAAATTTCAATGTACAATGATGTTTTTAAAAAAAACAGTCAAAATGTGCTCCACTCGGGCTGAAAACGCTGTTGGGGACATTTCATTAATGTTGACTATAAATCAAAAACTAAGCATTTTTCAGCTGAAATAATGAATGTAGTCCTCTTAATTCTTGCTTCTAAAGCATACGCAAGCAGAAATTTCAATGTACAATGATGTTTTTAAAAAAACAGTCAAAATGTGCTCCACTCGGGCTGAAAACGCTGTTGGGGACATTTCATTAATGTTGACTATAAATCATAAACTAAGCATTTTTCAGCTGAAATAATGAATGTAGTCCTCTTAATTCTTGCTTCTAAAGCATACACAAACAGAAAATTCAATGTACAATGATGTTTTTAAAAAAACGGTCAAAATGTGCTCCACTCGGGCTGAAAACGCTGTTGGGGACATTTCATTAATGTTGACTATAAATCATAAACTAAGCATTTTTCAGCTGAAATAACGAATGTAGTCCTCTTAATTCTTGCTTCTAAAGCATACGCAAAAAGAAATTTCAATGTACAATGATGTTTTTAAAAAAACGGTCAAAATGTGCTCCACTCGGGCTGAAAACGCTTGTTTGGGACATTACATTAATGTTGACTATAAATCATAAACTAAGCATTTTTCAGCTGAAATAATGAATGTAGTCCTCTTAATTCTTGCTTCTAAAGCATACGCAAGCAGAAATTTCAATGTACAATGATGTTTTTAAAAAAAGGGTCAAAATGTGCTCCACTCGGGCTGAAAACGCTTGTTTGGAACATTTCATTAATGTTGACTATAAATCATAAACTAAGCATTTTTCAGCTGAAATAATGAATGTAGTCCTCTTAATTCTTGCTTCTAAAGCATACGCAAGCAGAAATTTCAATGTACAATGATGTTTTTAAAAAAACGGTCAAAATGTGCTCCACTCGGGCTGAAAACGCTTGTTTGGAACATTTCCTTAATGTTGACTATAAATCATAAACTAAGCATTTTTCAGCTGAAATAATGAATGTAGTCCTCTTAATTCTTGCTTCTAAAGCATACGCAAGCAGAAATTTCAATGTACAATGATGTTTTTAAAAAAAACAGTCAAAATGCGCTCCACTCGGGCTGAAAACGCTGTTGGGGACATTTCATTAATGTTGACTACAAATCAAAAACTAAGCATTTTTCAGCTGAAATAATGAATGTAGTCCTCTTAATTCTTGCTTCTAAAGCATACGCAAGCAGAAATTTCAATGTACAATGATGTTTTTAAAAAAAGGGTCAAAATGTGCTCCACTCGGGCTGAAAACGCTTGTTTGGAACATTTCATTAATGTTGACTATAAATCATAAACTAAGCATTTTTCAGCTGAAATAATGAATGTAGTCCTCTTAATTCTTGCTTCTAAAGCATACGCAAGCAGAAATTTCAATGTACAATGATGTTTTTAAAAAAACAGTCAAAATGTGCTCCACTCGGGCTGAAAACGCTTGTTTGGGACATGACATTAATGTTGACTATAAATCATAAACTAAGCATTTTTCAGCTGAAATAATGAATGTAGTCCTCTTAATTCTTGCTTCTAAAGCATACGCAAGCAGAAATTTCAATGTACAATGATGTTTTTAAAAAAACAGTCAAAATGTGCTCCACTCGGGCTGAAAACGCTTGTTTGGGACATTACATTAATGTTAACTATAAATCATAAACTAAGCATTTTTCAGCTGAAATAATGAATGTAGTCCTCTTAATTCTTGCTTCTAAAGCATACGCAAAAAGAAATTTCAATGTACAATGATGTTTTTTAAAAAACGGTCAAAATGTGCTCCACTCGGGCTGAAAACGCTTGTTCGGAACATTTCCTTAATGTTGACTATAAATCATAAACTAAGCATTTTTCAGCTGAAATAATGAATGTAGTCCTCTTAATTCTTGCTTCTAAAGCATACGCAAGCAGAAATTTCAATGTACAATGATGTTTTTAAAAAAAACAGTCAAAATGCGCTCCACTCGGGCTGAAAACGCTGTTGGGGACATTTCATTAATGTTGACTACAAATCAAAAACTAAGCATTTTTCAGCTGAAATAATGAAAGTAGTCCTCTTAATTCTTGCTTCTAAAGCATACGCAAGCAGAAATTTCAATGTACAATGATGTTTTTAAAAAAAACAGTCAAAATGTGCTCCACTCGGGCTGAAAACGCTGTTGGGGACATTTCATTAATGTTGACTCCAAATTTAAAAACTAAGCATTTTTCAGCTGAAATAATGAATGTAGTCCTCTTAATTCTTGCTTCTAAAGCATTCGCAAGCAGAAATTTCAATGTACAATGATGTTTTTAAAAAAACAGTCAAAATGTGCTCCACTCGGGCTGAAAACGCTGTTGGGGACATTTCATTAATGTTGACTATAAATCATAAACTAAGCATTTTTCAGCTGAAATAATGAATGTAGTCCTCTTAATTCTTGCTTCTAAAGCATACGCAAGCAGAAATTTCAATGTACAATGATGTTTTTAAAAAAACAGTCAAAATGTGCTCCACTCGGGCTGAAAACGCTTGTTTGGGACATTACATTAATGTTGACTATAAATCATAAACTAAGCATTTTTCAGCTGAAATAATGAATGTAGTCCTCTTAATTCTTGCTTCTAAAGCATACGCAAACAGAAATTTCAATGTACAATGATGTTTTTTAAAAAACGGTCAAAATGTGCTCCACTCGGGCTGAAAACGCTTGTTCGGAACATTTCCTTAATGTTGACTATAAATCATAAACTAAGCATTTTTCAGCTGAAATAATGAATGTAGTCCTCTTAATTCTTGCTTCTAAAGCATACGCAAGCAGAAATTTCAATGTACAATGATGTTTTTAAAAAAAACAGTCAAAATGCGCTCCACTCGGGCTGAAAACGCTGTTGGGGACATTTCATTAATGTTGACTACAAATCAAAAACTAAGCATTTTTCAGCTGAAATAATGAATGTAGTCCTCTTAATTCTTGCTTCTAAAGCATACGCAAGCAGAAATTTCAATGTACAATGATGTTTTTAAAAAAAGGGTCAAAATGTGCTCCACTCGGGCTGAAAACGCTTGTTTGGAACATTTCATTAATGTTGACTATAAATCATAAACTAAGCATTTTTCAGCTGAAATAATGAATGTAGTCCTCTTAATTCTTGCTTCTAAAGCATACGCAAGCAGAAATTTCAATGTACAATGATGTTTTTAAAAAAACAGTCAAAATGTGCTCCACTCGGGCTGAAAACGCTTGTTTGGGACATGACATTAATGTTGACTATAAATCATAAACTAAGCATTTTTCAGCTGAAATAATGAATGTAGTCCTCTTAATTCTTGCTTCTAAAGCATACGCAAGCAGAAATTTCAATGTACAATGATGTTTTTAAAAAAACAGTCAAAATGTGCTCCACTCGGGCTGAAAACGCTTGTTTGGGACATTACATTAATGTTGACTATAAATCATAAACTAAGCATTTTTCAGCTGAAATAATGAATGTAGTCCTCTTAATTCTTGCTTCTAAAGCATACGCAAACAGAAATTTCAATGTACAATGATGTTTTTTAAAAAACGGTCAAAATGTGCTCCACTCGGGCTGAAAACGCTTGTTCGGAACATTTCCTTAATGTTGACTATAAATCATAAACTAAGCATTTTTCAGCTGAAATAATGAATGTAGTCCTCTTAATTCTTGCTTCTAAAGCATACGCAAGCAGAAATTTCAATGTACAATGATGTTTTTAAAAAAAACAGTCAAAATGCGCTCCACTCGGGCTGAAAACGCTGTTGGGGACATTTCATTAATGTTGACTACAAATCAAAAACTAAGCATTTTTCAGCTGAAATAATGAATGTAGTCCTCTTAATTCTTGCTTCTAAAGCATACGCAAGCAGAAATTTCAATGTACAATGATGTTTTTAAAAAAAGGGTCAAAATGTGCTCCACTCGGGCTGAAAACGCTTGTTTGGAACATTTCATTAATGTTGACTATAAATCATAAACTAAGCATTTTTCAGCTGAAATAATGAATGTAGTCCTCTTAATTCTTGCTTCTAAAGCATACGCAAGCAGAAATTTCAATGTACAATGATGTTTTTAAAAAAACAGTCAAAATGTGCTCCACTCGGGCTGAAAACGCTTGTTTGGGACATGACATTAATGTTGACTATAAATCATAAACTAAGCATTTTTCAGCTGAAATAATGAATGTAGTCCTCTTAATTCTTGCTTCTAAAGCATACGCAAGCAGAAATTTCAATGTACAATGATGTTTTTAAAAAAACAGTCAAAATGTGCTCCACTCGGGCTGAAAACGCTTGTTTGGGACATTACATTAATGTTGACTATAAATCATAAACTAAGCATTTTTCAGCTGAAATAATGAATGTAGTCCTCTTAATTCTTGCTTCTAAAGCATACGCAAAAAGAAATTTCAATGTACAATGATGTTTTTTAAAAAACGGTCAAAATGTGCTCCACTCGGGCTGAAAACGCTTGTTCGGAACATTTCCTTAATGTTGACTATAAATCATAAACTAAGCATTTTTCAGCTGAAATAATGAATGTAGTCCTCTTAATTCTTGCTTCTAAAGCATACGCAAGCAGAAATTTCAATGTACAATGATGTTTTTAGAAAAAACAGTCAAAATGCGCTCCACTCGGGCTGAAAACGCTGTTGGGGACATTTCATTAATGTTGACTACAAATCAAAAACTAAGCATTTTTCAGCTGAAATAATGAATGTAGTCCTCTTAATTCTTGCTTCTAAAGCATACGCAAGCAGAAATTTCAATGTACAATGATGTTTTTAAAAAAAGGGTCAAAATGTGCTCCACTCGGGCTGAAAACGCTTGTTTGGAACATTTCATTAATGTTGACTATAAATCATAAACTAAGCATTTTTCAGCTGAAATAATGAATGTAGTCCTCTTAATTCTTGCTTCTAAAGCATACGCAAGCAGAAATTTCAATGTACAATGATGTTTTTAAAAAAACGGTCAAAATGTGCTCCACTCGGGCTGAAAACGCTTGTTTGGAACATTTCCTTAATGTTGACTATAAATCATAAACTAAGCATTTTTCAGCTGAAATAATGAATGTAGTCCTCTTAATTCTTGCTTCTAAAGCATACGCAAGCAGAAATTTCAATGTACAATGATGTTTTTAAAAAAAACAGTCAAAATGCGCTCCACTCGGGCTGAAAACGCTGTTGGGGACATTTCATTAATGTTGACTACAAATCAAAAACTAAGCATTTTTCAGCTGAAATAATGAATGTAGTCCTCTTAATTCTTGCTTCTAAAGCATACGCAAGCAGAAATTTCAATGTACAATGATGTTTTTAAAAAAAGGGTCAAAATGTGCTCCACTCGGGCTGAAAACGCTTGTTTGGAACATTTCATTAATGTTGACTATAAATCATAAACTAAGCATTTTTCAGCTGAAATAATGAATGTAGTCCTCTTAATTCTTGCTTCTAAAGCATACGCAAGCAGAAATTTCAATGTACAATGATGTTTTTAAAAAAACAGTCAAAATGTGCTCCACTCGGGCTGAAAACGCTTGTTTGGGACATGACATTAATGTTGACTATAAATCATAAACTAAGCATTTTTCAGCTGAAATAATGAATGTAGTCCTCTTAATTCTTGCTTCTAAAGCATACGCAAGCAGAAATTTCAATGTACAATGATGTTTTTAAAAAAAACAGTCAAAATGTGCTCCACTCGGGCTGAAAACGCTGTTGGGGACATTTCATTAATGTTGACTACAAATCAAAAACTAAGCATTTTTCAGCTGAAATAATGAATGTAGTCCTCTTAATTCTTGCTTCTAAAGCATTCGCAAGCAGAAATTTCAATGTACAATGATGTTTTTAAAAAAACAGTCAAAATGTGCTCCACTCGGGCTGAAAACGCTGTTGGGGACATTTCATTAATGTTGACTATAAATCATAAACTAAGCATTTTTCAGCTGAAATAATGAATGTAGTCCTCTTAATTCTTGCTTCTAAAGCATACGCAAGCAGAAATTTCAATGTACAATGATGTTTTTAAAAAAAACAGTCAAAATGTGCTCCACTCGGGCTGAAAACGCTTGTTTGGGACATTTCATTAATGTTGACTACAAATCAAAAACTAAGCATTTTTCAGCTGAAATAATGAATGTAGTCCTCTTAATTCTTGCTTCTAAAGCATACGCAAGCAGAAATTTCAATGTACAATGATGTTTTTAAAAAAAGGGTCAAAATGTGCTCCACTCGGGCTGAAAACGCTTGTTTGGAACATTTCATTAATGTTGACTATAAATCATAAACTAAGCATTTTTCAGCTGAAATAATGAATGTAGTCCTCTTAATTCTTGCTTCTAAAGCATACGCAAGCAGAAATTTCAATGTACAATGATGTTTTTAAAAAAACAGTCAAAATGTGCTCCACTCGGGCTGAAAACGCTTGTTTGGGACATGACATTAATGTTGACTATAAATCATAAACTAAGCATTTTTCAGCTGAAATAATGAATGTAGTCCTCTTAATTCTTGCTTCTAAAGCATACGCAAGCAGAAATTTCAATGTACAATGATGTTTTTAAAAAAACAGTCAAAATGTGCTCCACTCGGGCTGAAAACGCTTGTTTGGGACATTACATTAATGTTGACTATAAATCATAAACTAAGCATTTTTCAGCTGAAATAATGAATGTAGTCCTCTTAATTCTTGCTTCTAAAGCATACGCAAACAGAAATTTCAATGTACAATGATGTTTTTTAAAAAACGGTCAAAATGTGCTCCACTCGGGCTGAAAACGCTTGTTCGGAACATTTCCTTAATGTTGACTATAAATCAAAAACTAAGCATTTTTCAGCTGAAATAATGAATGTAGTCCTCTTAATTCTTGCTTCTAAAGCATACGCAAGCAGAAATTTCAATGTACAATGATGTTTTTAAAAAAAACAGTCAAAATGCACTCCACTCGGGCTGAAAACGCTGTTGGGGACATTTCATTAATGTTGACTACAAATCAAAAACTAAGCATTTTTCAGCTGAAATAATGAATGTAGTCCTCTTAATTCTTGCTTCTAAAGCATACGCAAGCAGAAATTTCAATGTACAATGATGTTTTTAAAAAAAGGATCAAAATGTGCTCCACTCGGGCTGAAAACGCTTGTTTGGAACATTTCATTAATGTTGACTATAAATCATAAACTAAGCATTTTTCAGCTGAAATAATGAATGTAGTCCTCTTAATTCTTGCTTCTAAAGCATACGCAAGCAGAAATTTCAATGTACAATGATGTTTTTAAAAAAACAGTCAAAATGTGCTCCACTCGGGCTGAAAACGCTTGTTTGGGACATTACATTAATGTTGACTATAAATCATAAACTAAGCATTTTTCAGCTGAAATAATGAATGTAGTCCTCTTAATTCTTGCTTCTAAAGCATACGCAAACAGAAATTTCAATGTACAATGATGTTTTTTAAAAAACGGTCAAAATGTGCTCCACTCGGGCTGAAAACGCTTGTTCGGAACATTTCCTTAATGTTGACTATAAATCAAAAACTAAGCATTTTTCAGCTGAAATAATGAATGTAGTCCTCTTAATTCTTGCTTCTAAAGCATACGCAAGCAGAAATTTCAATGTACAATGATGTTTTTAAAAAAAGGGTCAAAATGTGCTCCACTCGGGCTGAAAACGCTTGTTTGGAACATTTCATTAATGTTGACTATAAATCATAAACTAAGCATTTTTCAGCTGAAATAATGAATGTAGTCCTCTTAATTCTTGCTTCTAAAGCATACGCAAAAAGAAATTTCAATGTACAATGATGTTTTTTAAAAAACGGTCAAAATGTGCTCCACTCGGGCTGAAAACGCTTGTTCGGAACATTTCCTTAATGTTGACTATAAATCATAAACTAAGCATTTTTCAGCTGAAATAATGAATGTAGTCCTCTTAATTCTTGCTTCTAAAGCATACGCAAGCAGAAATTTCAATGTACAATGATGTTTTTAAAAAAAACAGTCAAAATGCGCTCCACTCGGGCTGAAAACGCTGTTGGGGACATTTCATTAATGTTGACTACAAATCAAAAACTAAGCATTTTTCAGCTGAAATAATGAATGTAGTCCTCTTAATTCTTGCTTCTAAAGCATACGCAAGCAGAAATTTCAATGTACAATGATGTTTTTAAAAAAAGGGTCAAAATGTGCTCCACTCGGGCTGAAAACGCTTGTTTGGAACATTTCATTAATGTTGACTATAAATCATAAACTAAGCATTTTTCAGCTGAAATAATGAATGTAGTCCTCTTAATTCTTGCTTCTAAAGCATACGCAAGCAGAAATTTCAATGTACAATGATGTTTTTAAAAAAAACAGTCAAAATGCGCTCCACTCGGGCTGAAAACGCTGTTGGGGACATTTCATTAATGTTGACTACAAATCAAAAACTAAGCATTTTTCAGCTGAAATAATGAATGTAGTCCTCTTAATTCTTGCTTCTAAAGCATACGCAAGCAGAAATTTCAATGTACAATGATGTTTTTAAAAAAAACAGTCAAAATGTGCTCCACTCGGGCTGAAAACGCTGTTGGGGACATTTCATTAATGTTGACTATAAATCATAAACTAAGCATTTTTCAGCTGAAATAATGAATGTAGTCCTCTTAATTCTTGCTTCTAAAGCATACGCAAGCAGAAATTTCAATGTACAATGATGTTTTTAAAAAAACAGTCAAAATGTGCTCCACTCGGGCTGAAAACGCTTGTTTGGGACATGACATTAATGTTGACTATAAATCATAAACTAAGCATTTTTCAGCTGAAATAATGAATGTAGTCCTCTTAATTCTTGCTTCTAAAGCATACGCAAAAAGAAATTTCAATGTACAATGATGTTTTTTAAAAAACGGTCAAAATGTGCTCCACTCGGGCTGAAAACGCTTGTTCGGAACATTTCCTTAATGTTGACTATAAATCATAAACTAAGCATTTTTCAGCTGAAATAATGAATGTAGTCCTCTTAATTCTTGCTTCTAAAGCATACGCAAGCAGAAATTTCAATGTACAATGATGTTTTTAAAAAAAACAGTCAAAATGCGCTCCACTCGGGCTGAAAACGCTGTTGGGGACATTTCATTAATGTTGACTACAAATCAAAAACTAAGCATTTTTCAGCTGAAATAATGAATGTAGTCCTCTTAATTCTTGCTTCTAAAGCATACGCAAGCAGAAATTTCAATGTACAATGATGTTTTTAAAAAAGGGTCAAAATGTGCTCCACTCGGGCTGAAAACGCTTGTTTGGAACATTTCATTAATGTTGACTATAAATCATAAACTAAGCATTTTTCAGCTGAAATAATGAATGTAGTCCTCTTAATTCTTGCTTCTAAAGCATACGCAAGCAGAAATTTCAATGTACAATGATGTTTTTAAAAAAACAGTCAAAATGTGCTCCACTCGGGCTGAAAACGCTTGTTTGGGACATGACATTAATGTTGACTATAAATCATAAACTAAGCATTTTTCAGCTGAAATAATGAATGTAGTCCTCTTAATTCTTGCTTCTAAAGCATACGCAAGCAGAAATTTCAATGTACAATGATGTTTTTAAAAAAACAGTCAAAATGTGCTCCACTCGGGCTGAAAACGCTGTTGGGGACATTTCATTAATGTTGACTATAAATCATAAACTAAGCATTTTTCAGCTGAAATAATGAATGTAGTCCTTTTAATTCTTGCTTCTAAAGCATACGCAAGCAGAAATTTCAATGTACAATGATGTTTTTAAAAAAAACAGTCAAAATGTGCTCCACTCGGGCTGAAAACGCTGTTGGGGACATTTCATTAATGTTGACTATAAATCAAAAACTAAGCATTTTTCAGCTGAAATAATGAATGTAGTCCTCTTAATTCTTGCTTCTAAAGCATACGCAAGCAGAAATTTCAATGTACAATGATGTTTTTTAAAAAACGGTCAAAATGTGCTCCACTCGGGCTGAAAACGCTTGTTTGGAACATTTCATTAATGTTGACTATAAATCATAAACTAAGCATTTTTCAGCTGAAATAATGAATGTAGTCCTCTTAATTCTTGCTTCTAAAGCATACGCAAGCAGAAATTTCAATGTACAATGATGTTTTTAAAAAAAACAGTCAAAATGCGCTCCACTCGGGCTGAAAACGCTGTTGGGGACATTTCATTAATGTTGACTACAAATCAAAAACTAAGCATTTTTCAGCTGAAATAATGAATGTAGTCCTCTTAATTCTTGCTTCTAAAGCATACGCAAGCAGAAATTTCAATGTACAATGATGTTTTTAAAAAAAGGGTCAAAATGTGCTCCACTCGGGCTGAAAACGCTTGTTTGGAACATTTCATTAATGTTGACTATAAATCATAAACTAAGCATTTTTCAGCTGAAATAATGAATGTAGTCCTCTTAATTCTTGCTTCTAAAGCATACGCAAGCAGAAATTTCAATGTACAATGATGTTTTTAAAAAAACAGTCAAAATGTGCTCCACTCGGGCTGAAAACGCTTGTTTGGGACATGACATTAATGTTGACTATAAATCATAAACTAAGCATTTTTCAGCTGAAATAATGAATGTAGTCCTCTTAATTCTTGCTTCTAAAGCATACGCAAGCAGAAATTTCAATGTACAATGATGTTTTTAAAAAAAGGGTCAAAATGTGCTCCACTCGGGCTGAAAACGCTTGTTTGGAACATTTCATTAATGTTGACTATAAATCATAAACTAAGCATTTTTCAGCTGAAATAATGAATGTAGTCCTCTTAATTCTTGCTTCTAAAGCATACGCAAGCAGAAATTTCAATGTACAATGATGTTTTTAAAAAAACAGTCAAAATGTGCTCCACTCGGGCTGAAAACGCTTGTTTGGGACATGACATTAATGTTGACTATAAATCATAAACTAAGCATTTTTCAGCTGAAATAATGAATGTAGTCCTCTTAATTCTTGCTTCTAAAGCATACGCAAGCAGAAATTTCAATGTACAATGATGTTTTTAAAAAAAGGGTCAAAATGTGCTCCACTCGGGCTGAAAACGCTTGTTTGGAACATTTCATTAATGTTGACTATAAATCATAAACTAAGCATTTTTCAGCTGAAATAATGAATGTAGTCCTCTTAATTCTTGCTTCTAAAGCATACGCAAGCAGAAATTTCAATGTACAATGATGTTTTTAAAAAAACAGTCAAAATGTGCTCCACTCGGGCTGAAAACGCTTGTTTGGGACATGACATTAATGTTGACTATAAATCATAAACTAAGCATTTTTCAGCTGAAATAATGAATGTAGTCCTCTTAATTCTTGCTTCTAAAGCATACGCAAAAAGAAATTTCAATGTACAATGATGTTTTTTAAAAAACGGTCAAAATGTGCTCCACTCGGGCTGAAAACGCTTGTTCGGAACATTTCCTTAATGTTGACTATAAATCATAAACTAAGCATTTTTCAGCTGAAATAATGAATGTAGTCCTCTTAATTCTTGCTTCTAAAGCATACGCAAGCAGAAATTTCAATGTACAATGATGTTTTTAAAAAAAACAGTCAAAATGCGCTCCACTCGGGCTGAAAACGCTGTTGGGGACATTTCATTAATGTTGACTACAAATCAAAAACTAAGCATTTTTCAGCTGAAATAATGAATGTAGTCCTCTTAATTCTTGCTTCTAAAGCATACGCAAGCAGAAATTTCAATGTACAATGATGTTTTTAAAAAAAGGGTCAAAATGTGCTCCACTCGGGCTGAAAACGCTTGTTTGGAACATTTCATTAATGTTGACTATAAATCATAAACTAAGCATTTTTCAGCTGAAATAATGAATGTAGTCCTCTTAATTCTTGCTTCTAAAGCATACGCAAGCAGAAATTTCAATGTACAATGATGTTTTTAAAAAAACAGTCAAAATGTGCTCCACTCGGGCTGAAAACGCTTGTTTGGGACATGACATTAATGTTGACTATAAATCATAAACTAAGCATTTTTCAGCTGAAATAATGAATGTAGTCCTCTTAATTCTTGCTTCTAAAGCATACGCAAGCAGAAATTTCAATGTACAATGATGTTTTTAGAAAAAACAGTCAAAATGCGCTCCACTCGGGCTGAAAACGCTGTTGGGGACATTTCATTAATGTTGACTACAAATCAAAAACTAAGCATTTTTCAGCTGAAATAATGAATGTAGTCCTCTTAATTCTTGCTTCTAAAGCATACGCAAGCAGAAATTTCAATGTACAATGATGTTTTTAAAAAAAGGGTCAAAATGTGCTCCACTCGGGCTGAAAACGCTTGTTTGGAACATTTCATTAATGTTGACTATAAATCATAAACTAAGCATTTTTCAGCTGAAATAATGAATGTAGTCCTCTTAATTCTTGCTTCTAAAGCATACGCAAGCAGAAATTTCAATGTACAATGATGTTTTTAAAAAAACGGTCAAAATGTGCTCCACTCGGGCTGAAAACGCTTGTTTGGAACATTTCCTTAATGTTGACTATAAATCATAAACTAAGCATTTTTCAGCTGAAATAATGAATGTAGTCCTCTTAATTCTTGCTTCTAAAGCATACGCAAGCAGAAATTTCAATGTACAATGATGTTTTTAAAAAAAACAGTCAAAATGCGCTCCACTCGGGCTGAAAACGCTGTTGGGGACATTTCATTAATGTTGACTACAAATCAAAAACTAAGCATTTTTCAGCTGAAATAATGAATGTAGTCCTCTTAATTCTTGCTTCTAAAGCATACGCAAGCAGAAATTTCAATGTACAATGATGTTTTTAAAAAAAGGGTCAATATGTGCTCCACTCGGGCTGAAAACGCTTGTTTGGAACATTTCATTAATGTTGACTATAAATCATAAACTAAGCATTTTTCAGCTGAAATAATGAATGTAGTCCTCTTAATTCTTGCTTCTAAAGCATACGCAAGCAGAAATTTCAATGTACAATGATGTTTTTAAAAAAACAGTCAAAATGTGCTCCACTCGGGCTGAAAACGCTTGTTTGGGACATGACATTAATGTTGACTATAAATCATAAACTAAGCATTTTTCAGCTGAAATAATGAATGTAGTCCTCTTAATTCTTGCTTCTAAAGCATACGCAAGCAGAAATTTCAATGTACAATGATGTTTTTAAAAAAAGGGTCAAAATGTGCTCCACTCGGGCTGAAAACGCTTGTTTGGAACATTTCATTAATGTTGACTATAAATCATAAACTAAGCATTTTTCAGCTGAAATAATGAATGTAGTCCTCTTAATTCTTGCTTCTAAAGCATACGCAAGCAGAAATTTCAATGTACAATGATGTTTTTAAAAAAGCAGTCAAAATGTGCTCCACTCGGGCTGAAAACGCTTGTTTGGGACATGACATTAATGTTGACTATAAATCATAAACTAAGCATTTTTCAGCTGAAATAATGAATGTAGTCCTCTTAATTCTTGCTTCTAAAGCATACGCAAAAAGAAATTTCAATGTACAATGATGTTTTTTAAAAAACGGTCAAAATGTGCTCCACTCGGGCTGAAAACGCTTGTTTGGAACATTTCATTAATGTTGACTATAAATCATAAACTAAGCATTTTTCAGCTGAAATAATGAATGTAGTCCTCTTAATTCTTGCTTCTAAAGCATACGCAAGCAGAAATTTCAATGTACAATGATGTTTTTAAAAAAAACAGTCAAAATGCGCTCCACTCGGGCTGAAAACGCTGTTGGGGACATTTCATTAATGTTGACTACAAATCAAAAACTAAGCATTTTTCAGCTGAAATAATGAATGTAGTCCTCTTAATTCTTGCTTCTAAAGCATACGCAAGCAGAAATTTCAATGTACAATGATGTTTTTAAAAAAAGGGTCAAAATGTGCTCCACTCGGGCTGAAAACGCTTGTTTGGAACATTTCATTAATGTTGACTATAAATCATAAACTAAGCATTTTTCAGCTGAAATAATGAATGTAGTCCTCTTAATTCTTGCTTCTAAAGCATACGCAAGCAGAAATTTCAATGTACAATGATGTTTTTAAAAAAACAGTCAAAATGTGCTCCACTCGGGCTGAAAACGCTTGTTTGGGACATGACATTAATGTTGACTATAAATCATAAACTAAGCATTTTTCAGCTGAAATAATGAATGTAGTCCTCTTAATTCTTGCTTCTAAAGCATACGCAAGCAGAAATTTCAATGTACAATGATGTTTTTAAAAAAAGGGTCAAAATGTGCTCCACTCGGGCTGAAAACGCTTGTTTGGAACATTTCATTAATGTTGACTATAAATCATAAACTAAGCATTTTTCAGCTGAAATAATGAATGTAGTCCTCTTAATTCTTGCTTCTAAAGCATACGCAAGCAGAAATTTCAATGTACAATGATGTTTTTAAAAAAACAGTCAAAATGTGCTCCACTCGGGCTGAAAACGCTTGTTTGGGACATGACATTAATGTTGACTATAAATCATAAACTAAGCATTTTTCAGCTGAAATAATGAATGTAGTCCTCTTAATTCTTGCTTCTAAAGCATACGCAAGCAGAAATTTCAATGTACAATGATGTTTTTAAAAAAAGGGTCAAAATGTGCTCCACTCGGGCTGAAAACGCTTGTTTGGAACATTTCATTAATGTTGACTATAAATCATAAACTAAGCATTTTTCAGCTGAAATAATGAATGTAGTCCTCTTAATTCTTGCTTCTAAAGCATACGCAAGCAGAAATTTCAATGTACAATGATGTTTTTAAAAAAACAGTCAAAATGTGCTCCACTCGGGCTGAAAACGCTTGTTTGGGACATGACATTAATGTTGACTATAAATCATAAACTAAGCATTTTTCAGCTGAAATAATGAATGTAGTCCTCTTAATTCTTGCTTCTAAAGCATACGCAAAAAGAAATTTCAATGTACAATGATGTTTTTTAAAAAACGGTCAAAATGTGCTCCACTCGGGCTGAAAACGCTTGTTCGGAACATTTCCTTAATGTTGACTATAAATCATAAACTAAGCATTTTTCAGCTGAAATAATGAATGTAGTCCTCTTAATTCTTGCTTCTAAAGCATACGCAAGCAGAAATTTCAATGTACAATGATGTTTTTAAAAAAAACAGTCAAAATGCGCTCCACTCGGGCTGAAAACGCTGTTGGGGACATTTCATTAATGTTGACTACAAATCAAAAACTAAGCATTTTTCAGCTGAAATAATGAATGTAGTCCTCTTAATTCTTGCTTCTAAAGCATACGCAAGCAGAAATTTCAATGTACAATGATGTTTTTAAAAAAAGGGTCAAAATGTGCTCCACTCGGGCTGAAAACGCTTGTTTGGAACATTTCATTAATGTTGACTATAAATCATAAACTAAGCATTTTTCAGCTGAAATAATGAATGTAGTCCTCTTAATTCTTGCTTCTAAAGCATACGCAAGCAGAAATTTCAATGTACAATGATGTTTTTAAAAAAACAGTCAAAATGTGCTCCACTCGGGCTGAAAACGCTTGTTTGGGACATGACATTAATGTTGACTATAAATCATAAACTAAGCATTTTTCAGCTGAAATAATGAATGTAGTCCTCTTAATTCTTGCTTCTAAAGCATACGCAAGCAGAAATTTCAATGTACAATGATGTTTTTAGAAAAAACAGTCAAAATGCGCTCCACTCGGGCTGAAAACGCTGTTGGGGACATTTCATTAATGTTGACTACAAATCAAAAACTAAGCATTTTTCAGCTGAAATAATGAATGTAGTCCTCTTAATTCTTGCTTCTAAAGCATACGCAAGCAGAAATTTCAATGTACAATGATGTTTTTAAAAAAAGGGTCAAAATGTGCTCCACTCGGGCTGAAAACGCTTGTTTGGAACATTTCATTAATGTTGACTATAAATCATAAACTAAGCATTTTTCAGCTGAAATAATGAATGTAGTCCTCTTAATTCTTGCTTCTAAAGCATACGCAAGCAGAAATTTCAATGTACAATGATGTTTTTAAAAAAACGGTCAAAATGTGCTCCACTCGGGCTGAAAACGCTTGTTTGGAACATTTCCTTAATGTTGACTATAAATCATAAACTAAGCATTTTTCAGCTGAAATAATGAATGTAGTCCTCTTAATTCTTGCTTCTAAAGCATACGCAAGCAGAAATTTCAATGTACAATGATGTTTTTAAAAAAAACAGTCAAAATGCGCTCCACTCGGGCTGAAAACGCTGTTGGGGACATTTCATTAATGTTGACTACAAATCAAAAACTAAGCATTTTTCAGCTGAAATAATGAATGTAGTCCTCTTAATTCTTGCTTCTAAAGCATACGCAAGCAGAAATTTCAATGTACAATGATGTTTTTAAAAAAAGGGTCAATATGTGCTCCACTCGGGCTGAAAACGCTTGTTTGGAACATTTCATTAATGTTGACTATAAATCATAAACTAAGCATTTTTCAGCTGAAATAATGAATGTAGTCCTCTTAATTCTTGCTTCTAAAGCATACGCAAGCAGAAATTTCAATGTACAATGATGTTTTTAAAAAAACAGTCAAAATGTGCTCCACTCGGGCTGAAAACGCTTGTTTGGGACATGACATTAATGTTGACTATAAATCATAAACTAAGCATTTTTCAGCTGAAATAATGAATGTAGTCCTCTTAATTCTTGCTTCTAAAGCATACGCAAGCAGAAATTTCAATGTACAATGATGTTTTTAAAAAAAGGGTCAAAATGTGCTCCACTCGGGCTGAAAACGCTTGTTTGGAACATTTCATTAATGTTGACTATAAATCATAAACTAAGCATTTTTCAGCTGAAATAATGAATGTAGTCCTCTTAATTCTTGCTTCTAAAGCATACGCAAGCAGAAATTTCAATGTACAATGATGTTTTTAAAAAAGCAGTCAAAATGTGCTCCACTCGGGCTGAAAACGCTTGTTTGGGACATGACATTAATGTTGACTATAAATCATAAACTAAGCATTTTTCAGCTGAAATAATGAATGTAGTCCTCTTAATTCTTGCTTCTAAAGCATACGCAAAAAGAAATTTCAATGTACAATGATGTTTTTTAAAAAACGGTCAAAATGTGCTCCACTCGGGCTGAAAACGCTTGTTTGGAACATTTCATTAATGTTGACTATAAATCATAAACTAAGCATTTTTCAGCTGAAATAATGAATGTAGTCCTCTTAATTCTTGCTTCTAAAGCATACGCAAGCAGAAATTTCAATGTACAATGATGTTTTTAAAAAAAACAGTCAAAATGCGCTCCACTCGGGCTGAAAACGCTGTTGGGGACATTTCATTAATGTTGACTACAAATCAAAAACTAAGCATTTTTCAGCTGAAATAATGAATGTAGTCCTCTTAATTCTTGCTTCTAAAGCATACGCAAGCAGAAATTTCAATGTACAATGATGTTTTTAAAAAAAGGGTCAAAATGTGCTCCACTCGGGCTGAAAACGCTTGTTTGGAACATTTCATTAATGTTGACTATAAATCATAAACTAAGCATTTTTCAGCTGAAATAATGAATGTAGTCCTCTTAATTCTTGCTTCTAAAGCATACGCAAGCAGAAATTTCAATGTACAATGATGTTTTTAAAAAAACAGTCAAAATGTGCTCCACTCGGGCTGAAAACGCTTGTTTGGGACATGACATTAATGTTGACTATAAATCATAAACTAAGCATTTTTCAGCTGAAATAATGAATGTAGTCCTCTTAATTCTTGCTTCTAAAGCATACGCAAGCAGAAATTTCAATGTACAATGATGTTTTTAAAAAAAGGGTCAAAATGTGCTCCACTCGGGCTGAAAACGCTTGTTTGGAACATTTCATTAATGTTGACTATAAATCATAAACTAAGCATTTTTCAGCTGAAATAATGAATGTAGTCCTCTTAATTCTTGCTTCTAAAGCATACGCAAGCAGAAATTTCAATGTACAATGATGTTTTTAAAAAAACAGTCAAAATGTGCTCCACTCGGGCTGAAAACGCTTGTTTGGGACATGACATTAATGTTGACTATAAATCATAAACTAAGCATTTTTCAGCTGAAATAATGAATGTAGTCCTCTTAATTCTTGCTTCTAAAGCATACGCAAGCAGAAATTTCAATGTACAATGATGTTTTTAAAAAAAGGGTCAAAATGTGCTCCACTCGGGCTGAAAACGCTTGTTTGGAACATTTCATTAATGTTGACTATAAATCATAAACTAAGCATTTTTCAGCTGAAATAATGAATGTAGTCCTCTTAATTCTTGCTTCTAAAGCATACGCAAGCAGAAATTTCAATGTACAATGATGTTTTTAAAAAAACAGTCAAAATGTGCTCCACTCGGGCTGAAAACGCTTGTTTGGGACATGACATTAATGTTGACTATAAATCATAAACTAAGCATTTTTCAGCTGAAATAATGAATGTAGTCCTCTTAATTCTTGCTTCTAAAGCATACGCAAAAAGAAATTTCAATGTACAATGATGTTTTTTAAAAAACGGTCAAAATGTGCTCCACTCGGGCTGAAAACGCTTGTTCGGAACATTTCCTTAATGTTGACTATAAATCATAAACTAAGCATTTTTCAGCTGAAATAATGAATGTAGTCCTCTTAATTCTTGCTTCTAAAGCATACGCAAGCAGAAATTTCAATGTACAATGATGTTTTTAAAAAAAACAGTCAAAATGCGCTCCACTCGGGCTGAAAACGCTGTTGGGGACATTTCATTAATGTTGACTACAAATCAAAAACTAAGCATTTTTCAGCTGAAATAATGAATGTAGTCCTCTTAATTCTTGCTTCTAAAGCATACGCAAGCAGAAATTTCAATGTACAATGATGTTTTTAAAAAAAGGGTCAAAATGTGCTCCACTCGGGCTGAAAACGCTTGTTTGGAACATTTCATTAATGTTGACTATAAATCATAAACTAAGCATTTTTCAGCTGAAATAATGAATGTAGTCCTCTTAATTCTTGCTTCTAAAGCATACGCAAGCAGAAATTTCAATGTACAATGATGTTTTTAAAAAAGCAGTCAAAATGTGCTCCACTCGGGCTGAAAACGCTTGTTTGGGACATGACATTAATGTTGACTATAAATCATAAACTAAGCATTTTTCAGCTGAAATAATGAATGTAGTCCTCTTAATTCTTGCTTCTAAAGCATACGCAAAAAGAAATTTCAATGTACAATGATGTTTTTTAAAAAACGGTCAAAATGTGCTCCACTCGGGCTGAAAACGCTTGTTTGGAACATTTCATTAATGTTGACTATAAATCATAAACTAAGCATTTTTCAGCTGAAATAATGAATGTAGTCCTCTTAATTCTTGCTTCTAAAGCATACGCAAGCAGAAATTTCAATGTACAATGATGTTTTTAAAAAAACAGTCAAAATGTGCTCCACTCGGGCTGAAAACGCTTGTTTGGGACATGACATTAATGTTGACTATAAATCATAAACTAAGCATTTTTCAGCTGAAATAATGAATGTAGTCCTCTTAATTCTTGCTTCTAAAGCATACGCAAGCAGAAATTTCAATGTACAATGATGTTTTTAAAAAAACAGTCAAAATGTGCTCCACTCGGGCTGAAAACGCTTGTTTGGAACATTTCATTAATGTTGACTATAAATCATAAACTAAGCATTTTTCAGCTGAAATAATGAATGTAGTCCTCTTAATTCTTGCTTCTAAAGCATACGCAAGCAGAAATTTCAATGTACAATGATGTTTTTAAAAAAACAGTCAAAATGTGCTCCACTCGGGCTGAAAACGCTGTTGGGGACATTTCATTAATGTTGACTATAAATCATAAACTAAGCATTTTTCAGCTGAAATAATGAATGTAGTCCTTTTAATTCTTGCTTCTAAAGCATACGCAAGCAGAAATTTCAATGTACAATGATGTTTTTAAAAAAAACAGTCAAAATGTGCTCCACTCGGGCTGAAAACGCTGTTGGGGACATTTCATTAATGTTGACTATAAATCAAAAACTAAGCATTTTTCAGCTGAAATAATGAATGTAGTCCTCTTAATTCTTGCTTCTAAAGCATACGCAAGCAGAAATTTCAATGTACAATGATGTTTTTAAAAAAACAGTCAAAATGTGCTCCACTCGGGCTGAAAACGCTGTTGGGGACATTTCATTAATGTTGACTATAAATCATAAACTAGGCATTTTTCAGCTGAAATAATGAATGTAGTCCTCTTAATTCTTGCTTCTAAAGCATACACAAACAGAAAATTCAATGTACAATGATGTTTTTAAAAAAACGGTCAAAATGTGCTCCACTCGGGCTGAAAACGCTGTTGGGGACATTTCATTAATGTTGACTATAAATCATAAACTAAGCATTTTTCAGCTGAAATAATGAATGTAGTCCTCTTAATTCTTGCTTCTAAAGCATACGCAAACAGAAATTTCAATGTACAATGATGTTTTTAAAAAAACGGTCAAAATGTGCTCCACTCGGGCTGAAAACGCTTGTTTGGGACATTACATTAATGTTGACTATAAATCATAAACTAAGCATTTTTCAGCTGAAATAATGAATGTAGTCCTCTTAATTCTTGCTTCTAAAGCATACGCAAGTAGAAATTTCAATGTACAATGATGTTTTTAAAAAAAGGGTCAAAATGTGCTCCACTCGGGCTGAAAACGCTTGTTTGGGACATGACATTAATGTTGACTATAAATCATAAACTAAGCATTTTTCAGCTGAAATAATGAATGTAGTCCTCTTAATTCTTGCTTCTAAAGCATACGCAAGCAGAAATTTCAATGTACAATGATGTTTTTAAAAAAAGGGTCAAAATGTGCTCCACTCGGGCTGAAAACGCTTGTTTGGAACATTTCATTAATGTTGACTATAAATCATAAACTAAGCATTTTTCAGCTGAAATAATGAATGTAGTCCTCTTAATTCTTGCTTCTAAAGCATACGCAAGCAGAAATTTCAATGTACAATGATGTTTTTAAAAAAACGGTCAAAATGTGCTCCACTCGGGCTGAAAACGCTTGTTTGGAACATTTCCTTAATGTTGACTATAAATCATAAACTAAGCATTTTTCAGCTGAAATAATGAATGTAGTCCTCTTAATTCTTGCTTCTAAAGCATACGCAAGCAGAAATTTCAATGTACAATGATGTTTTTAAAAAAAACAGTCAAAATGCGCTCCACTCGGGCTGAAAACGCTGTTGGGGACATTTCATTAATGTTGACTACAAATCAAAAACTAAGCATTTTTCAGCTGAAATAATGAATGTAGTCCTCTTAATTCTTGCTTCTAAAGCATACGCAAGCAGAAATTTCAATGTACAATGATGTTTTTAAAAAAAGGGTCAATATGTGCTCCACTCGGGCTGAAAACGCTTGTTTGGAACATTTCATTAATGTTGACTATAAATCATAAACTAAGCATTTTTCAGCTGAAATAATGAATGTAGTCCTCTTAATTCTTGCTTCTAAAGCATACGCAAGCAGAAATTTCAATGTACAATGATGTTTTTAAAAAAACAGTCAAAATGTGCTCCACTCGGGCTGAAAACGCTTGTTTGGGACATGACATTAATGTTGACTATAAATCATAAACTAAGCATTTTTCAGCTGAAATAATGAATGTAGTCCTCTTAATTCTTGCTTCTAAAGCATACGCAAGCAGAAATTTCAATGTACAATGATGTTTTTAAAAAAGCAGTCAAAATGTGCTCCACTCGGGCTGAAAACGCTTGTTTGGGACATGACATTAATGTTGACTATAAATCATAAACTAAGCATTTTTCAGCTGAAATAATGAATGTAGTCCTCTTAATTCTTGCTTCTAAAGCATACGCAAAAAGAAATTTCAATGTACAATGATGTTTTTTAAAAAACGGTCAAAATGTGCTCCACTCGGGCTGAAAACGCTTGTTTGGAACATTTCATTAATGTTGACTATAAATCATAAACTAAGCATTTTTCAGCTGAAATAATGAATGTAGTCCTCTTAATTCTTGCTTCTAAAGCATACGCAAGCAGAAATTTCAATGTACAATGATGTTTTTAAAAAAAACAGTCAAAATGCGCTCCACTCGGGCTGAAAACGCTGTTGGGGACATTTCATTAATGTTGACTACAAATCAAAAACTAAGCATTTTTCAGCTGAAATAATGAATGTAGTCCTCTTAATTCTTGCTTCTAAAGCATACGCAAGCAGAAATTTCAATGTACAATGATGTTTTTAAAAAAAGGGTCAAAATGTGCTCCACTCGGGCTGAAAACGCTTGTTTGGGACATGACATTAATGTTGACTATAAATCATAAACTAAGCATTTTTCAGCTGAAATAATGAATGTAGTCCTCTTAATTCTTGCTTCTAAAGCATACGCAAGCAGAAATTTCAATGTACAATGATGTTTTTAAAAAAAACAGTCAAAATGCGCTCCACTCGGGCTGAAAACGCTGTTGGGGACATTTCATTAATGTTGACTACAAATCAAAAAGTAAGCATTTTTCAGCTGAAATAATGAATGTAGTCCTCTTAATTCTTGCTTCTAAAGCATACGCAAGCAGAAATTTCAATGTACAATGATGTTTTTAAAAAAGGGTCAAAATGTGCTCCACTCGGGCTGAAAACGCTTGTTTGGAACATTTCATTAATGTTGACTATAAATCATAAACTAAGCATTTTTCAGCTGAAATAATGAATGTAGTCCTCTTAATTCTTGCTTCTAAAGCATACGCAAGCAGAAATTTCAATGTACAATGATGTTTTTAAAAAAACAGTCAAAATGTGCTCCACTCGGGCTGAAAACGCTTGTTTGGGACATGACATTAATGTTGACTATAAATCATAAACTAAGCATTTTTCAGCTGAAATAATGAATGTAGTCCTCTTAATTCTTGCTTCTAAAGCATACGCAAGCAGAAATTTCAATGTACAATGATGTTTTTAAAAAAACAGTCAAAATGTGCTCCACTCGGGCTGAAAACGCTTGTTTGGAACATTTCATTAATGTTGACTATAAATCATAAACTAAGCATTTTTCAGCTGAAATAATGAATGTAGTCCTCTTAATTCTTGCTTCTAAAGCATACGCAAGCAGAAATTTCAATGTACAATGATGTTTTTAAAAAAACAGTCAAAATGAGCTCCACTCGGGCTGAAAACGCTGTTGGGGACATTTCATTAATGTTGACTATAAATCATAAACTAAGCATTTTTCAGCTGAAATAATGAATGTAGTCCTTTTAATTCTTGCTTCTAAAGCATACGCAAGCAGAAATTTCAATGTACAATGATGTTTTTAAAAAAAACAGTCAAAATGTGCTCCACTCGGGCTGAAAACGCTGTTGGGGACATTTCATTAATGTTGACTATAAATCAAAAACTAAGCATTTTTCAGCTGAAATAATGAATGTAGTCCTCTTAATTCTTGCTTCTAAAGCATACGCAAGCAGAAATTTCAATGTACAATGATGTTTTTAAAAAAACAGTCAAAATGTGCTCCACTCGGGCTGAAAACGCTGTTGGGGACATTTCATTAATGTTGACTATAAATCATAAACTAGGCATTTTTCAGCTGAAATAATGAATGTAGTCCTCTTAATTCTTGCTTCTAAAGCATACACAAACAGAAAATTCAATGTACAATGATGTTTTTAAAAAAACGGTCAAAATGTGCTCCACTCGGGCTGAAAACGCTGTTGGGGACATTTCATTAATGTTGACTATAAATCATAAACTAAGCATTTTTCAGCTGAAATAATGAATGTAGTCCTCTTAATTCTTGCTTCTAAAGCATACGCAAACAGAAATTTCAATGTACAATGATGTTTTTAAAAAAACGGTCAAAATGTGCTCCACTCGGGCTGAAAACGCTTGTTTGGGACATTACATTAATGTTGACTATAAATCATAAACTAAGCATTTTTCAGCTGAAATAATGAATGTAGTCCTCTTAATTCTTGCTTCTAAAGCATACGCAAGCAGAAATTTCAATGTACAATGATGTTTTTAAAAAAAGGGTCAAAATGTGCTCCACTCGGGCTGAAAACGCTTGTTTGGGACATGACATTAATGTTGACTATAAATCATAAACTAAGCATTTTTCAGCTGAAATAATGAATGTAGTCCTCTTAATTCTTGCTTCTAAAGCATACGCAAGCAGAAATTTCAATGTACAATGATGTTTTTAAAAAAAGGGTCAAAATGTGCTCCACTCGGGCTGAAAACGCTTGTTTGGAACATTTCATTAATGTTGACTATAAATCATAAACTAAGCATTTTTCAGCTGAAATAATGAATGTAGTCCTCTTAATTCTTGCTTCTAAAGCATACGCAAGCAGAAATTTCAATGTACAATGATGTTTTTAAAAAAACAGTCAAAATGTGCTCCACTCGGGCTGAAAACGCTTGTTTGGGACATGACATTAATGTTGACTATAAATCATAAACTAAGCATTTTTCAGCTGAAATAATGAATGTAGTCCTCTTAATTCTTGCTTCTAAAGCATACGCAAGCAGAAATTTCAATGTACAATGATGTTTTTAAAAAAAACAGTCAAAATGTGCTCCACTCGGGCTGAAAACGCTGTTGGGGACATTTCATTAATGTTGACTATAAATCAAAAACTAAGCATTTTTCAGCTGAAATAATGAATGTAGTCCTCTTAATTCTTGCTTCTAAAGCATACGCAAGCAGAAATTTCAATGTACAATGATGTTTTTAAAAAAACAGTCAAAATGTGCTCCACTCGGGCTGAAAACGCTGTTGGGGACATTTCATTAATGTTGACTATAAATCATAAACTAGGCATTTTTCAGCTGAAATAATGAATGTAGTCCTCTTAATTCTTGCTTCTAAAGCATACACAAACAGAAAATTCAATGTACAATGATGTTTTTAAAAAAACGGTCAAAATGTGCTCCACTCGGGCTGAAAACGCTGTTGGGGACATTTCATTAATGTTGACTATAAATCATAAACTAAGCATTTTTCAGCTGAAATAATGAATGTAGTCCTCTTAATTCTTGCTTCTAAAGCATACGCAAACAGAAATTTCAATGTACAATGATGTTTTTAAAAAAACGGTCAAAATGTGCTCCACTCGGGCTGAAAACGCTTGTTTGGGACATTACATTAATGTTGACTATAAATCATAAACTAAGCATTTTTCAGCTGAAATAATGAATGTAGTCCTCTTAATTCTTGCTTCTAAAGCATACGCAAGCAGAAATTTCAATGTACAATGATGTTTTTAAAAAAAGGGTCAAAATGTGCTCCACTCGGGCTGAAAACGCTTGTTTGGGACATGACATTAATGTTGACTATAAATCATAAACTAAGCATTTTTCAGCTGAAATAATGAATGTAGTCCTCTTAATTCTTGCTTCTAAAGCATACGCAAGCAGAAATTTCAATGTACAATGATGTTTTTAAAAAAAGGGTCAAAATGTGCTCCACTCGGGCTGAAAACGCTTGTTTGGAACATTTCATTAATGTTGACTATAAATCATAAACTAAGCATTTTTCAGCTGAAATAATGAATGTAGTCCTCTTAATTCTTGCTTCTAAAGCATACGCAAGCAGAAATTTCAATGTACAATGATGTTTTTAAAAAAACGGTCAAAATGTGCTCCACTCGGGCTGAAAACGCTTGTTTGGAACATTTCCTTAATGTTGACTATAAATCATAAACTAAGCATTTTTCAGCTGAAATAATGAATGTAGTCCTCTTAATTCTTGCTTCTAAAGCATACGCAAGCAGAAATTTCAATGTACAATGATGTTTTTAAAAAAAACAGTCAAAATGCGCTCCACTCGGGCTGAAAACGCTGTTGGGGACATTTCATTAATGTTGACTACAAATCAAAAACTAAGCATTTTTCAGCTGAAATAATGAATGTAGTCCTCTTAATTCTTGCTTCTAAAGCATACGCAAGCAGAAATTTCAATGTACAATGATGTTTTTAAAAAAAGGGTCAATATGTGCTCCACTCGGGCTGAAAACGCTTGTTTGGAACATTTCATTAATGTTGACTATAAATCATAAACTAAGCATTTTTCAGCTGAAATAATGAATGTAGTCCTCTTAATTCTTGCTTCTAAAGCATACGCAAGCAGAAATTTCAATGTACAATGATGTTTTTAAAAAAACAGTCAAAATGTGCTCCACTCGGGCTGAAAACGCTTGTTTGGGACATGACATTAATGTTGACTATAAATCATAAACTAAGCATTTTTCAGCTGAAATAATGAATGTAGTCCTCTTAATTCTTGCTTCTAAAGCATACGCAAGCAGAAATTTCAATGTACAATGATGTTTTTAAAAAAACAGTCAAAATGTGCTCCACTCGGGCTGAAAACGCTTGTTTGGGACATTACATTAATGTTGACTATAAATCATAAACTAAGCATTTTTCAGCTGAAATAATGAATGTAGTCCTCTTAATTCTTGCTTCTAAAGCATACGCAAAAAGAAATTTCAATGTACAATGATGTTTTTTAAAAAACGGTCAAAATGTGCTCCACTCGGGCTGAAAACGCTTGTTCGGAACATTTCCTTAATGTTGACTATAAATCATAAACTAAGCATTTTTCAGCTGAAATAATGAATGTAGTCCTCTTAATTCTTGCTTCTAAAGCATACGCAAGCAGAAATTTCAATGTACAATGATGTTTTTAAAAAAAACAGTCAAAATGCGCTCCACTCGGGCTGAAAACGCTGTTGGGGACATTTCATTAATGTTGACTACAAATCAAAAACTAAGCATTTTTCAGCTGAAATAATGAATGTAGTCCTCTTAATTCTTGCTTCTAAAGCATACGCAAGCAGAAATTTCAATGTACAATGATGTTTTTAAAAAAAGGGTCAAAATGTGCTCCACTCGGGCTGAAAACGCTTGTTTGGAACATTTCATTAATGTTGACTATAAATCATAAACTAAGCATTTTTCAGCTGAAATAATGAATGTAGTCCTCTTAATTCTTGCTTCTAAAGCATACGCAAGCAGAAATTTCAATGTACAATGATGTTTTTAAAAAAACAGTCAAAATGTGCTCCACTCGGGCTGAAAACGCTTGTTTGGGACATGACATTAATGTTGACTATAAATCATAAACTAAGCATTTTTCAGCTGAAATAATGAATGTAGTCCTCTTAATTCTTGCTTCTAAAGCATACGCAAGCAGAAATTTCAATGTACAATGATGTTTTTAAAAAAACAGTCAAAATGTGCTCCACTCGGGCTGAAAACGCTGTTGGGGACATTTCATTAATGTTGACTATAAATCATAAACTAAGCATTTTTCAGCTGAAATAATGAATGTAGTCCTTTTAATTCTTGCTTCTAAAGCATACGCAAGCAGAAATTTCAATGTACAATGATGTTTTTAAAAAAAACAGTCAAAATGTGCTCCACTCGGGCTGAAAACGCTGTTGGGGACATTTCATTAATGTTGACTATAAATCAAAAACTAAGCATTTTTCAGCTGAAATAATGAATGTAGTCCTCTTAATTCTTGCTTCTAAAGCATACGCAAGCAGAAATTTCAATGTACAATGATGTTTTTAAAAAAACAGTCAAAATGTGCTCCACTCGGGCTGAAAACGCTGTTGGGGACATTTCATTAATGTTGACTATAAATCATAAACTAAGCATTTTTCAGCTGAAATAATGAATGTAGTCCTCTTAATTCTTGCTTCTAAAGCATACACAAACAGAAAATTCAATGTACAATGATGTTTTTAAAAAAACGGTCAAAATGTGCTCCACTCGGGCTGAAAACGCTGTTGGGGACATTTCATTAATGTTGACTATAAATCATAAACTAAGCATTTTTCAGCTGAAATAATGAATGTAGTCCTCTTAATTCTTGCTTCTAAAGCATACGCAAAAAGAAATTTCAATGTACAATGATGTTTTTAAAAAAACGGTCAAAATGTGCTCCACTCGGGCTGAAAACGCTTGTTTGGGACATTACATTAATGTTGACTATAAATCATAAACTAAGCATTTTTCAGCTGAAATAATGAATGTAGTCCTCTTAATTCTTGCTTCTAAAGCATACGCAAGCAGAAATTTCAATGTACAATGATGTTTTTAAAAAAAGGGTCAAAATGTGCTCCACTCGGGCTGAAAACGCTTGTTCGGAACATTTCATTAATGTTGACTATAAATCATAAACTAAGCATTTTTCAGCTGAAATAATGAATGTAGTCCTCTTAATTCTTGCTTCTAAAGCATACGCAAGCAGAAATTTCAATGTACAATGATGTTTTTAAAAAAACGGTCAAAATGTGCTCCACTCGGGCTGAAAACGCTTGTTTGGAACATTTCCTTAATGTTGACTATAAATCATAAACTAAGCATTTTTCAGCTGAAATAATGAATGTAGTCCTCTTAATTCTTGCTTCTAAAGCATACGCAAGCAGAAATTTCAATGTACAATGATGTTTTTAAAAAAAACAGTCAAAATGCGCTCCACTCGGGCTGAAAACGCTGTTGGGGACATTTCATTAATGTTGACTACAAATCAAAAACTAAGCATTTTTCAGCTGAAATAATGAATGTAGTCCTCTTAATTCTTGCTTCTAAAGCATACGCAAGCAGAAATTTCAATGTACAATGATGTTTTTAAAAAAAGGGTCAAAATGTGCTCCACTCGGGCTGAAAACGCTTGTTTGGAACATTTCATTAATGTTGACTATAAATCATAAACTAAGCATTTTTCAGCTGAAATAATGAATGTAGTCCTCTTAATTCTTGCTTCTAAAGCATACGCAAGCAGAAATTTCAATGTACAATGATGTTTTTAAAAAAACAGTCAAAATGTGCTCCACTCGGGCTGAAAACGCTTGTTTGGGACATGACATTAATGTTGACTATAAATCATAAACTAAGCATTTTTCAGCTGAAATAATGAATGTAGTCCTCTTAATTCTTGCTTCTAAAGCATACGCAAGCAGAAATTTCAATGTACAATGATGTTTTTAAAAAAACAGTCAAAATGTGCTCCACTCGGGCTGAAAACGCTTGTTTGGGACATTACATTAATGTTGACTATAAATCATAAACTAAGCATTTTTCAGCTGAAATAATGAATGTAGTCCTCTTAATTCTTGCTTCTAAAGCATACGCAAAAAGAAATTTCAATGTACAATGATGTTTTTAAAAAACGGTCAAAATGTGCTCCACTCGGGCTGAAAACGCTTGTTTGGAACATTTCATTAATGTTGACTATAAATCATAAACTAAGCATTTTTCAGCTGAAATAATGAATGTAGTCCTCTTAATTCTTGCTTCTAAAGCATACGCAAGCAGAAATTTCAATGTACAATGATGTTTTTAAAAAAACAGTCAAAATGTGCTCCACTCGGGCTGAAAACGCTTGTTTGGGACATGACATTAATGTTGACTATAAATCATAAACTAAGCATTTTTCAGCTGAAATAATGAATGTAGTCCTCTTAATTCTTGCTTCTAAAGCATACGCAAGCAGAAATTTCAATGTACAATGATGTTTTTAAAAAAAGGGTCAAAATGTGCTCCACTCGGGCTGAAAACGCTTGTTTGGAACATTTCATTAATGTTGACTATAAATCATAAACTAAGCATTTTTCAGCTGAAATAATGAATGTAGTCCTCTTAATTCTTGCTTCTAAAGCATACGCAAGCAGAAATTTCAATGTACAATGATGTTTTTAAAAAAGCAGTCAAAATGTGCTCCACTCGGGCTGAAAACGCTTGTTTGGGACATGACATTAATGTTGACTATAAATCATAAACTAAGCATTTTTCAGCTGAAATAATGAATGTAGTCCTCTTAATTCTTGCTTCTAAAGCATACGCAAAAAGAAATTTCAATGTACAATGATGTTTTTTAAAAAACGGTCAAAATGTGCTCCACTCGGGCTGAAAACGCTTGTTTGGAACATTTCATTAATGTTGACTATAAATCATAAACTAAGCATTTTTCAGCTGAAATAATGAATGTAGTCCTCTTAATTCTTGCTTCTAAAGCATACGCAAGCAGAAATTTCAATGTACAATGATGTTTTTAAAAAAAACAGTCAAAATGCGCTCCACTCGGGCTGAAAACGCTGTTGGGGACATTTCATTAATGTTGACTACAAATCAAAAACTAAGCATTTTTCAGCTGAAATAATGAATGTAGTCCTCTTAATTCTTGCTTCTAAAGCATACGCAAGCAGAAATTTCAATGTACAATGATGTTTTTAAAAAAAGGGTCAAAATGTGCTCCACTCGGGCTGAAAACGCTTGTTTGGAACATTTCATTAATGTTGACTATAAATCATAAACTAAGCATTTTTCAGCTGAAATAATGAATGTAGTCCTCTTAATTCTTGCTTCTAAAGCATACGCAAGCAGAAATTTCAATGTACAATGATGTTTTTAAAAAAACAGTCAAAATGTGCTCCACTCGGGCTGAAAACGCTTGTTTGGGACATGACATTAATGTTGACTATAAATCATAAACTAAGCATTTTTCAGCTGAAATAATGAATGTAGTCCTCTTAATTCTTGCTTCTAAAGCATACGCAAGCAGAAATTTCAATGTACAATGATGTTTTTAAAAAAAGGGTCAAAATGTGCTCCACTCGGGCTGAAAACGCTTGTTTGGAACATTTCATTAATGTTGACTATAAATCATAAACTAAGCATTTTTCAGCTGAAATAATGAATGTAGTCCTCTTAATTCTTGCTTCTAAAGCATACGCAAGCAGAAATTTCAATGTACAATGATGTTTTTAAAAAAACAGTCAAAATGTGCTCCACTCGGGCTGAAAACGCTTGTTTGGGACATGACATTAATGTTGACTATAAATCATAAACTAAGCATTTTTCAGCTGAAATAATGAATGTAGTCCTCTTAATTCTTGCTTCTAAAGCATACGCAAGCAGAAATTTCAATGTACAATGATGTTTTTAAAAAAAGGGTCAAAATGTGCTCCACTCGGGCTGAAAACGCTTGTTTGGAACATTTCATTAATGTTGACTATAAATCATAAACTAAGCATTTTTCAGCTGAAATAATGAATGTAGTCCTCTTAATTCTTGCTTCTAAAGCATACGCAAGCAGAAATTTCAATGTACAATGATGTTTTTAAAAAAACAGTCAAAATGTGCTCCACTCGGGCTGAAAACGCTTGTTTGGGACATGACATTAATGTTGACTATAAATCATAAACTAAGCATTTTTCAGCTGAAATAATGAATGTAGTCCTCTTAATTCTTGCTTCTTAAGCATACGCAAAAAGAAATTTCAATGTACAATGATGTTTTTTAAAAAACGGTCAAAATGTGCTCCACTCGGGCTGAAAACGCTTGTTCGGAACATTTCCTTAATGTTGACTATAAATCATAAACTAAGCATTTTTCAGCTGAAATAATGAATGTAGTCCTCTTAATTCTTGCTTCTAAAGCATACGCAAGCAGAAATTTCAATGTACAATGATGTTTTTAAAAAAAACAGTCAAAATGCGCTCCACTCGGGCTGAAAACGCTGTTGGGGACATTTCATTAATGTTGACTACAAATCAAAAACTAAGCATTTTTCAGCTGAAATAATGAATGTAGTCCTCTTAATTCTTGCTTCTAAAGCATACGCAAGCAGAAATTTCAATGTACAATGATGTTTTTAAAAAAAGGGTCAAAATGTGCTCCACTCGGGCTGAAAACGCTTGTTTGGAACATTTCATTAATGTTGACTATAAATCATAAACTAAGCATTTTTCAGCTGAAATAATGAATGTAGTCCTCTTAATTCTTGCTTCTAAAGCATACGCAAGCAGAAATTTCAATGTACAATGATGTTTTTAAAAAAGCAGTCAAAATGTGCTCCACTCGGGCTGAAAACGCTTGTTTGGGACATGACATTAATGTTGACTATAAATCATAAACTAAGCATTTTTCAGCTGAAATAATGAATGTAGTCCTCTTAATTCTTGCTTCTAAAGCATACGCAAAAAGAAATTTCAATGTACAATGATGTTTTTTAAAAAACGGTCAAAATGTGCTCCACTCGGGCTGAAAACGCTTGTTTGGAACATTTCATTAATGTTGACTATAAATCATAAACTAAGCATTTTTCAGCTGAAATAATGAATGTAGTCCTCTTAATTCTTGCTTCTAAAGCATACGCAAGCAGAAATTTCAATGTACAATGATGTTTTTAAAAAAACAGTCAAAATGTGCTCCACTCGGGCTGAAAACGCTTGTTTGGGACATGACATTAATGTTGACTATAAATCATAAACTAAGCATTTTTCAGCTGAAATAATGAATGTAGTCCTCTTAATTCTTGCTTCTAAAGCATACGCAAGCAGAAATTTCAATGTACAATGATGTTTTTAAAAAAACAGTCAAAATGTGCTCCACTCGGGCTGAAAACGCTTGTTTGGAACATTTCATTAATGTTGACTATAAATCATAAACTAAGCATTTTTCAGCTGAAATAATGAATGTAGTCCTCTTAATTCTTGCTTCTAAAGCATACGCAAGCAGAAATTTCAATGTACAATGATGTTTTTAAAAAAACAGTCAAAATGTGCTCCACTCGGGCTGAAAACGCTGTTGGGGACATTTCATTAATGTTGACTATAAATCATAAACTAAGCATTTTTCAGCTGAAATAATGAATGTAGTCCTTTTAATTCTTGCTTCTAAAGCATACGCAAGCAGAAATTTCAATGTACAATGATGTTTTTAAAAAAAACAGTCAAAATGTGCTCCACTCGGGCTGAAAACGCTGTTGGGGACATTTCATTAATGTTGACTATAAATCAAAAACTAAGCATTTTTCAGCTGAAATAATGAATGTAGTCCTCTTAATTCTTGCTTCTAAAGCATACGCAAGCAGAAATTTCAATGTACAATGATGTTTTTAAAAAAACAGTCAAAATGTGCTCCACTCGGGCTGAAAACGCTGTTGGGGACATTTCATTAATGTTGACTATAAATCATAAACTAGGCATTTTTCAGCTGAAATAATGAATGTAGTCCTCTTAATTCTTGCTTCTAAAGCATACACAAACAGAAAATTCAATGTACAATGATGTTTTTAAAAAAACGGTCAAAATGTGCTCCACTCGGGCTGAAAACGCTGTTGGGGACATTTCATTAATGTTGACTATAAATCATAAACTAAGCATTTTTCAGCTGAAATAATGAATGTAGTCCTCTTAATTCTTGCTTCTAAAGCATACGCAAACAGAAATTTCAATGTACAATGATGTTTTTAAAAAAACGGTCAAAATGTGCTCCACTCGGGCTGAAAACGCTTGTTTGGGACATTACATTAATGTTGACTATAAATCATAAACTAAGCATTTTTCAGCTGAAATAATGAATGTAGTCCTCTTAATTCTTGCTTCTAAAGCATACGCAAGTAGAAATTTCAATGTACAATGATGTTTTTAAAAAAAGGGTCAAAATGTGCTCCACTCGGGCTGAAAACGCTTGTTTGGGACATGACATTAATGTTGACTATAAATCATAAACTAAGCATTTTTCAGCTGAAATAATGAATGTAGTCCTCTTAATTCTTGCTTCTAAAGCATACGCAAGCAGAAATTTCAATGTACAATGATGTTTTTAAAAAAAGGGTCAAAATGTGCTCCACTCGGGCTGAAAACGCTTGTTTGGAACATTTCATTAATGTTGACTATAAATCATAAACTAAGCATTTTTCAGCTGAAATAATGAATGTAGTCCTCTTAATTCTTGCTTCTAAAGCATACGCAAGCAGAAATTTCAATGTACAATGATGTTTTTAAAAAAACGGTCAAAATGTGCTCCACTCGGGCTGAAAACGCTTGTTTGGAACATTTCCTTAATGTTGACTATAAATCATAAACTAAGCATTTTTCAGCTGAAATAATGAATGTAGTCCTCTTAATTCTTGCTTCTAAAGCATACGCAAGCAGAAATTTCAATGTACAATGATGTTTTTAAAAAAAACAGTCAAAATGCGCTCCACTCGGGCTGAAAACGCTGTTGGGGACATTTCATTAATGTTGACTACAAATCAAAAACTAAGCATTTTTCAGCTGAAATAATGAATGTAGTCCTCTTAATTCTTGCTTCTAAAGCATACGCAAGCAGAAATTTCAATGTACAATGATGTTTTTAAAAAAAACAGTCAAAATGCGCTCCACTCGGGCTGAAAACGCTGTTGGGGACATTTCATTAATGTTGACTACAAATCAAAAACTAAGCATTTTTCAGCTGAAATAATGAATGTAGTCCTCTTAATTCTTGCTTCTAAAGCATACGCAAGCAGAAATTTCAATGTACAATGATGTTTTTAAAAAAAGGGTCAATATGTGCTCCACTCGGGCTGAAAACGCTTGTTTGGAACATTTCATTAATGTTGACTATAAATCATAAACTAAGCATTTTTCAGCTGAAATAATGAATGTAGTCCTCTTAATTCTTGCTTCTAAAGCATACGCAAGCAGAAATTTCAATGTACAATGATGTTTTTAAAAAAACAGTCAAAATGTGCTCCACTCGGGCTGAAAACGCTTGTTTGGGACATGACATTAATGTTGACTATAAATCATAAACTAAGCATTTTTCAGCTGAAATAATGAATGTAGTCCTCTTAATTCTTGCTTCTAAAGCATACGCAAGCAGAAATTTCAATGTACAATGATGTTTTTAAAAAAACAGTCAAAATGTGCTCCACTCGGGCTGAAAACGCTTGTTTGGGACATTACATTAATGTTGACTATAAATCATAAACTAAGCATTTTTCAGCTGAAATAATGAATGTAGTCCTCTTAATTCTTGCTTCTAAAGCATACGCAAAAAGAAATTTCAATGTACAATGATGTTTTTTAAAAAACGGTCAAAATGTGCTCCACTCGGGCTGAAAACGCTTGTTCGGAACATTTCCTTAATGTTGACTATAAATCATAAACTAAGCATTTTTCAGCTGAAATAATGAATGTAGTCCTCTTAATTCTTGCTTCTAAAGCATACGCAAGCAGAAATTTCAATGTACAATGATGTTTTTAAAAAAAACAGTCAAAATGCGCTCCACTCGGGCTGAAAACGCTGTTGGGGACATTTCATTAATGTTGACTACAAATCAAAAACTAAGCATTTTTCAGCTGAAATAATGAATGTAGTCCTCTTAATTCTTGCTTCTAAAGCATACGCAAGCAGAAATTTCAATGTACAATGATGTTTTTAAAAAAAGGGTCAAAATGTGCTCCACTCGGGCTGAAAACGCTTGTTTGGAACATTTCATTAATGTTGACTATAAATCATAAACTAAGCATTTTTCAGCTGAAATAATGAATGTAGTCCTCTTAATTCTTGCTTCTAAAGCATACGCAAGCAGAAATTTCAATGTACAATGATGTTTTTAAAAAAACAGTCAAAATGTGCTCCACTCGGGCTGAAAACGCTTGTTTGGGACATGACATTAATGTTGACTATAAATCATAAACTAAGCATTTTTCAGCTGAAATAATGAATGTAGTCCTCTTAATTCTTGCTTCTAAAGCATACGCAAGCAGAAATTTCAATGTACAATGATGTTTTTAAAAAAAGGGTCAAAATGTGCTCCACTCGGGCTGAAAACGCTTGTTTGGAACATTTCATTAATGTTGACTATAAATCATAAACTAAGCATTTTTCAGCTGAAATAATGAATGTAGTCCTCTTAATTCTTGCTTCTAAAGCATACGCAAGCAGAAATTTCAATGTACAATGATGTTTTTAAAAAAACAGTCAAAATGTGCTCCACTCGGGCTGAAAACGCTTGTTTGGGACATGACATTAATGTTGACTATAAATCATAAACTAAGCATTTTTCAGCTGAAATAATGAATGTAGTCCTCTTAATTCTTGCTTCTAAAGCATACGCAAGCAGAAATTTCAATGTACAATGATGTTTTTAAAAAAAGGGTCAAAATGTGCTCCACTCGGGCTGAAAACGCTTGTTTGGAACATTTCATTAATGTTGACTATAAATCATAAACTAAGCATTTTTCAGCTGAAATAATGAATGTAGTCCTCTTAATTCTTGCTTCTAAAGCATACGCAAGCAGAAATTTCAATGTACAATGATGTTTTTAAAAAAGCAGTCAAAATGTGCTCCACTCGGTCTGAAAACGCTTGTTTGGGACATTACATTAATGTTGACTATAAATCATAAACTAAGCATTTTTCAGCTGAAATAATGAATGTAGTCCTCTTAATTCTTGCTTCTAAAGCATACGCAAAAAGAAATTTCAATGTACAATGATGTTTTTTAAAAAACGGTCAAAATGTGCTCCACTCGGGCTGAAAACGCTTGTTCGGAACATTTCCTTAATGTTGACTATAAATCATAAACTAAGCATTTTTCAGCTGAAATAATGAATGTAGTCCTCTTAATTCTTGCTTCTAAAGCATACGCAAGCAGAAATTTCAATGTACAATGATGTTTTTAAAAAAAACAGTCAAAATGCGCTCCACTCGGGCTGAAAACGCTGTTGGGGACATTTCATTAATGTTGACTACAAATCAAAAACTAAGCATTTTTCAGCTGAAATAATGAATGTAGTCCTCTTAATTCTTGCTTCTAAAGCATACGCAAGCAGAAATTTCAATGTACAATGATGTTTTTAAAAAAAGGGTCAAAATGTGCTCCACTCGGGCTGAAAACGCTTGTTTGGAACATTTCATTAATGTTGACTATAAATCATAAACTAAGCATTTTTCAGCTGAAATAATGAATGTAGTCCTCTTAATTCTTGCTTCTAAAGCATACGCAAGCAGAAATTTCAATGTACAATGATGTTTTTAAAAAAACAGTCAAAATGTGCTCCACTCGGGCTGAAAACGCTTGTTTGGGACATGACATTAATGTTGACTATAAATCATAAACTAAGCATTTTTCAGCTGAAATAATGAATGTAGTCCTCTTAATTCTTGCTTCTAAAGCATACGCAAAAAGAAATTTCAATGTACAATGATGTTTTTTAAAAAACGGTCAAAATGTGCTCCACTCGGGCTGAAAACGCTTGTTCGGAACATTTCCTTAATGTTGACTATAAATCATAAACTAAGCATTTTTCAGCTGAAATAATGAATGTAGTCCTCTTAATTCTTGCTTCTAAAGCATACGCAAGCAGAAATTTCAATGTACAATGATGTTTTTAAAAAAAACAGTCAAAATGCGCTCCACTCGGGCTGAAAACGCTGTTGGGGACATTTCATTAATGTTGACTACAAATCAAAAACTAAGCATTTTTCAGCTGAAATAATGAATGTAGTCCTCTTAATTCTTGCTTCTAAAGCATACGCAAGCAGAAATTTCAATGTACAATGATGTTTTTAAAAAAGGGTCAAAATGTGCTCCACTCGGGCTGAAAACGCTTGTTTGGAACATTTCATTAATGTTGACTATAAATCATAAACTAAGCATTTTTCAGCTGAAATAATGAATGTAGTCCTCTTAATTCTTGCTTCTAAAGCATACGCAAGCAGAAATTTCAATGTACAATGATGTTTTTAAAAAAACAGTCAAAATGTGCTCCACTCGGGCTGAAAACGCTTGTTTGGGACATGACATTAATGTTGACTATAAATCATAAACTAAGCATTTTTCAGCTGAAATAATGAATGTAGTCCTCTTAATTCTTGCTTCTTAAGCATACGCAAAAAGAAATTTCAATGTACAATGATGTTTTTTAAAAAACGGTCAAAATGTGCTCCACTCGGGCTGAAAACGCTTGTTCGGAACATTTCCTTAATGTTGACTATAAATCATAAACTAAGCATTTTTCAGCTGAAATAATGAATGTAGTCCTCTTAATTCTTGCTTCTAAAGCATACGCAAGCAGAAATTTCAATGTACAATGATGTTTTTAAAAAAAACAGTCAAAATGCGCTCCACTCGGGCTGAAAACGCTGTTGGGGACATTTCATTAATGTTGACTACAAATCAAAAACTAAGCATTTTTCAGCTGAAATAATGAATGTAGTCCTCTTAATTCTTGCTTCTAAAGCATACGCAAGCAGAAATTTCAATGTACAATGATGTTTTTAAAAAAAGGGTCAAAATGTGCTCCACTCGGGCTGAAAACGCTTGTTTGGAACATTTCATTAATGTTGACTATAAATCATAAACTAAGCATTTTTCAGCTGAAATAATGAATGTAGTCCTCTTAATTCTTGCTTCTAAAGCATACGCAAGCAGAAATTTCAATGTACAATGATGTTTTTAAAAAAGCAGTCAAAATGTGCTCCACTCGGGCTGAAAACGCTTGTTTGGGACATGACATTAATGTTGACTATAAATCATAAACTAAGCATTTTTCAGCTGAAATAATGAATGTAGTCCTCTTAATTCTTGCTTCTAAAGCATACGCAAAAAGAAATTTCAATGTACAATGATGTTTTTTAAAAAACGGTCAAAATGTGCTCCACTCGGGCTGAAAACGCTTGTTTGGAACATTTCATTAATGTTGACTATAAATCATAAACTAAGCATTTTTCAGCTGAAATAATGAATGTAGTCCTCTTAATTCTTGCTTCTAAAGCATACGCAAGCAGAAATTTCAATGTACAATGATGTTTTTAAAAAAACAGTCAAAATGTGCTCCACTCGGGCTGAAAACGCTTGTTTGGGACATGACATTAATGTTGACTATAAATCATAAACTAAGCATTTTTCAGCTGAAATAATGAATGTAGTCCTCTTAATTCTTGCTTCTAAAGCATACGCAAGCAGAAATTTCAATGTACAATGATGTTTTTAAAAAAACAGTCAAAATGTGCTCCACTCGGGCTGAAAACGCTTGTTTGGAACATTTCATTAATGTTGACTATAAATCATAAACTAAGCATTTTTCAGCTGAAATAATGAATGTAGTCCTCTTAATTCTTGCTTCTAAAGCATACGCAAGCAGAAATTTCAATGTACAATGATGTTTTTAAAAAAACAGTCAAAATGTGCTCCACTCGGGCTGAAAACGCTGTTGGGGACATTTCATTAATGTTGACTATAAATCATAAACTAAGCATTTTTCAGCTGAAATAATGAATGTAGTCCTTTTAATTCTTGCTTCTAAAGCATACGCAAGCAGAAATTTCAATGTACAATGATGTTTTTAAAAAAAACAGTCAAAATGTGCTCCACTCGGGCTGAAAACGCTGTTGGGGACATTTCATTAATGTTGACTATAAATCAAAAACTAAGCATTTTTCAGCTGAAATAATGAATGTAGTCCTCTTAATTCTTGCTTCTAAAGCATACGCAAGCAGAAATTTCAATGTACAATGATGTTTTTAAAAAAACAGTCAAAATGTGCTCCACTCGGGCTGAAAACGCTGTTGGGGACATTTCATTAATGTTGACTATAAATCATAAACTAGGCATTTTTCAGCTGAAATAATGAATGTAGTCCTCTTAATTCTTGCTTCTAAAGCATACACAAACAGAAAATTCAATGTACAATGATGTTTTTAAAAAAACGGTCAAAATGTGCTCCACTCGGGCTGAAAACGCTGTTGGGGACATTTCATTAATGTTGACTATAAATCATAAACTAAGCATTTTTCAGCTGAAATAATGAATGTAGTCCTCTTAATTCTTGCTTCTAAAGCATACGCAAACAGAAATTTCAATGTACAATGATGTTTTTAAAAAAACGGTCAAAATGTGCTCCACTCGGGCTGAAAACGCTTGTTTGGGACATTACATTAATGTTGACTATAAATCATAAACTAAGCATTTTTCAGCTGAAATAATGAATGTAGTCCTCTTAATTCTTGCTTCTAAAGCATACGCAAGTAGAAATTTCAATGTACAATGATGTTTTTAAAAAAAGGGTCAAAATGTGCTCCACTCGGGCTGAAAACGCTTGTTTGGGACATGACATTAATGTTGACTATAAATCATAAACTAAGCATTTTTCAGCTGAAATAATGAATGTAGTCCTCTTAATTCTTGCTTCTAAAGCATACGCAAGCAGAAATTTCAATGTACAATGATGTTTTTAAAAAAAGGGTCAAAATGTGCTCCACTCGGGCTGAAAACGCTTGTTTGGAACATTTCATTAATGTTGACTATAAATCATAAACTAAGCATTTTTCAGCTGAAATAATGAATGTAGTCCTCTTAATTCTTGCTTCTAAAGCATACGCAAGCAGAAATTTCAATGTACAATGATGTTTTTAAAAAAACGGTCAAAATGTGCTCCACTCGGGCTGAAAACGCTTGTTTGGAACATTTCCTTAATGTTGACTATAAATCATAAACTAAGCATTTTTCAGCTGAAATAATGAATGTAGTCCTCTTAATTCTTGCTTCTAAAGCATACGCAAGCAGAAATTTCAATGTACAATGATGTTTTTAAAAAAAACAGTCAAAATGCGCTCCACTCGGGCTGAAAACGCTGTTGGGGACATTTCATTAATGTTGACTACAAATCAAAAACTAAGCATTTTTCAGCTGAAATAATGAATGTAGTCCTCTTAATTCTTGCTTCTAAAGCATACGCAAGCAGAAATTTCAATGTACAATGATGTTTTTAAAAAAAACAGTCAAAATGCGCTCCACTCGGGCTGAAAACGCTGTTGGGGACATTTCATTAATGTTGACTACAAATCAAAAACTAAGCATTTTTCAGCTGAAATAATGAATGTAGTCCTCTTAATTCTTGCTTCTAAAGCATACGCAAGCAGAAATTTCAATGTACAATGATGTTTTTAAAAAAAGGGTCAATATGTGCTCCACTCGGGCTGAAAACGCTTGTTTGGAACATTTCATTAATGTTGACTATAAATCATAAACTAAGCATTTTTCAGCTGAAATAATGAATGTAGTCCTCTTAATTCTTGCTTCTAAAGCATACGCAAGCAGAAATTTCAATGTACAATGATGTTTTTAAAAAAACAGTCAAAATGTGCTCCACTCGGGCTGAAAACGCTTGTTTGGGACATGACATTAATGTTGACTATAAATCATAAACTAAGCATTTTTCAGCTGAAATAATGAATGTAGTCCTCTTAATTCTTGCTTCTAAAGCATACGCAAGCAGAAATTTCAATGTACAATGATGTTTTTAAAAAAACAGTCAAAATGTGCTCCACTCGGGCTGAAAACGCTTGTTTGGGACATTACATTAATGTTGACTATAAATCATAAACTAAGCATTTTTCAGCTGAAATAATGAATGTAGTCCTCTTAATTCTTGCTTCTAAAGCATACGCAAAAAGAAATTTCAATGTACAATGATGTTTTTTAAAAAACGGTCAAAATGTGCTCCACTCGGGCTGAAAACGCTTGTTCGGAACATTTCCTTAATGTTGACTATAAATCATAAACTAAGCATTTTTCAGCTGAAATAATGAATGTAGTCCTCTTAATTCTTGCTTCTAAAGCATACGCAAGCAGAAATTTCAATGTACAATGATGTTTTTAAAAAAAACAGTCAAAATGCGCTCCACTCGGGCTGAAAACGCTGTTGGGGACATTTCATTAATGTTGACTACAAATCAAAAACTAAGCATTTTTCAGCTGAAATAATGAATGTAGTCCTCTTAATTCTTGCTTCTAAAGCATACGCAAGCAGAAATTTCAATGTACAATGATGTTTTTAAAAAAAGGGTCAAAATGTGCTCCACTCGGGCTGAAAACGCTTGTTTGGAACATTTCATTAATGTTGACTATAAATCATAAACTAAGCATTTTTCAGCTGAAATAATGAATGTAGTCCTCTTAATTCTTGCTTCTAAAGCATACGCAAGCAGAAATTTCAATGTACAATGATGTTTTTAAAAAAACAGTCAAAATGTGCTCCACTCGGGCTGAAAACGCTTGTTTGGGACATGACATTAATGTTGACTATAAATCATAAACTAAGCATTTTTCAGCTGAAATAATGAATGTAGTCCTCTTAATTCTTGCTTCTAAAGCATACGCAAGCAGAAATTTCAATGTACAATGATGTTTTTAAAAAAAGGGTCAAAATGTGCTCCACTCGGGCTGAAAACGCTTGTTTGGAACATTTCATTAATGTTGACTATAAATCATAAACTAAGCATTTTTCAGCTGAAATAATGAATGTAGTCCTCTTAATTCTTGCTTCTAAAGCATACGCAAGCAGAAATTTCAATGTACAATGATGTTTTTAAAAAAACAGTCAAAATGTGCTCCACTCGGGCTGAAAACGCTTGTTTGGGACATGACATTAATGTTGACTATAAATCATAAACTAAGCATTTTTCAGCTGAAATAATGAATGTAGTCCTCTTAATTCTTGCTTCTAAAGCATACGCAAGCAGAAATTTCAATGTACAATGATGTTTTTAAAAAAAGGGTCAAAATGTGCTCCACTCGGGCTGAAAACGCTTGTTTGGAACATTTCATTAATGTTGACTATAAATCATAAACTAAGCATTTTTCAGCTGAAATAATGAATGTAGTCCTCTTAATTCTTGCTTCTAAAGCATACGCAAGCAGAAATTTCAATGTACAATGATGTTTTTAAAAAAGCAGTCAAAATGTGCTCCACTCGGTCTGAAAACGCTTGTTTGGGACATTACATTAATGTTGACTATAAATCATAAACTAAGCATTTTTCAGCTGAAATAATGAATGTAGTCCTCTTAATTCTTGCTTCTAAAGCATACGCAAAAAGAAATTTCAATGTACAATGATGTTTTTTAAAAAACGGTCAAAATGTGCTCCACTCGGGCTGAAAACGCTTGTTCGGAACATTTCCTTAATGTTGACTATAAATCATAAACTAAGCATTTTTCAGCTGAAATAATGAATGTAGTCCTCTTAATTCTTGCTTCTAAAGCATACGCAAGCAGAAATTTCAATGTACAATGATGTTTTTAAAAAAAACAGTCAAAATGCGCTCCACTCGGGCTGAAAACGCTGTTGGGGACATTTCATTAATGTTGACTACAAATCAAAAACTAAGCATTTTTCAGCTGAAATAATGAATGTAGTCCTCTTAATTCTTGCTTCTAAAGCATACGCAAGCAGAAATTTCAATGTACAATGATGTTTTTAAAAAAAGGGTCAAAATGTGCTCCACTCGGGCTGAAAACGCTTGTTTGGAACATTTCATTAATGTTGACTATAAATCATAAACTAAGCATTTTTCAGCTGAAATAATGAATGTAGTCCTCTTAATTCTTGCTTCTAAAGCATACGCAAGCAGAAATTTCAATGTACAATGATGTTTTTAAAAAAACAGTCAAAATGTGCTCCACTCGGGCTGAAAACGCTTGTTTGGGACATGACATTAATGTTGACTATAAATCATAAACTAAGCATTTTTCAGCTGAAATAATGAATGTAGTCCTCTTAATTCTTGCTTCTAAAGCATACGCAAAAAGAAATTTCAATGTACAATGATGTTTTTTAAAAAACGGTCAAAATGTGCTCCACTCGGGCTGAAAACGCTTGTTCGGAACATTTCCTTAATGTTGACTATAAATCATAAACTAAGCATTTTTCAGCTGAAATAATGAATGTAGTCCTCTTAATTCTTGCTTCTAAAGCATACGCAAGCAGAAATTTCAATGTACAATGATGTTTTTAAAAAAAACAGTCAAAATGCGCTCCACTCGGGCTGAAAACGCTGTTGGGGACATTTCATTAATGTTGACTACAAATCAAAAACTAAGCATTTTTCAGCTGAAATAATGAATGTAGTCCTCTTAATTCTTGCTTCTAAAGCATACGCAAGCAGAAATTTCAATGTACAATGATGTTTTTAAAAAAGGGTCAAAATGTGCTCCACTCGGGCTGAAAACGCTTGTTTGGAACATTTCATTAATGTTGACTATAAATCATAAACTAAGCATTTTTCAGCTGAAATAATGAATGTAGTCCTCTTAATTCTTGCTTCTAAAGCATACGCAAGCAGAAATTTCAATGTACAATGATGTTTTTAAAAAAACAGTCAAAATGTGCTCCACTCGGGCTGAAAACGCTTGTTTGGGACATGACATTAATGTTGACTATAAATCATAAACTAAGCATTTTTCAGCTGAAATAATGAATGTAGTCCTCTTAATTCTTGCTTCTAAAGCATACGCAAGCAGAAATTTCAATGTACAATGATGTTTTTAAAAAAACAGTCAAAATGTGCTCCACTCGGGCTGAAAACGCTTGTTTGGAACATTTCATGAATGTTGACTATAAATCATAAACTAAGCATTTTTCAGCTGAAATAATGAATGTAGTCCTCTTAATTCTTGCTTCTAAAGCATACGCAAGCAGAAATTTCAATGTACAATGATGTTTTTAAAAAAACAGTCAAAATGTGCTCCACTCGGGCTGAAAACGCTGTTGGGGACATTTCATTAATGTTGACTATAAATCATAAACTAAGCATTTTTCAGCTGAAATAATGAATGTAGTCCTTTTAATTCTTGCTTCTAAAGCATACGCAAGCAGAAATTTCAATGTACAATGATGTTTTTAAAAAAAACAGTCAAAATGTGCTCCACTCGGGCTGAAAACGCTGTTGGGGACATTTCATTAATGTTGACTATAAATCAAAAACTAAGCATTTTTCAGCTGAAATAATGAATGTAGTCCTCTTAATTCTTGCTTCTAAAGCATACGCAAGCAGAAATTTCAATGTACAATGATGTTTTTAAAAAAACAGTCAAAATGTGCTCCACTCGGGCTGAAAACGCTGTTGGGGACATTTCATTAATGTTGACTATAAATCATAAACTAGGCATTTTTCAGCTGAAATAATGAATGTAGTCCTCTTAATTCTTGCTTCTAAAGCATACACAAACAGAAAATTCAATGTACAATGATGTTTTTAAAAAAACGGTCAAAATGTGCTCCACTCGGGCTGAAAACGCTGTTGGGGACATTTCATTAATGTTGACTATAAATCATAAACTAAGCATTTTTCAGCTGAAATAATGAATGTAGTCCTCTTAATTCTTGCTTCTAAAGCATACGCAAACAGAAATTTCAATGTACAATGATGTTTTTAAAAAAAGGGTCAAAATGTGCTCCACTCGGGCTGAAAACGCTTGTTTGGAACATTTCATTAATGTTGACTATAAATCATAAACTAAGCATTTTTCAGCTGAAATAATGAATGTAGTCCTCTTAATTCTTGCTTCTAAAGCATACGCAAGCAGAAATTTCAATGTACAATGATGTTTTTAAAAAAACAGTCAAAATGTGCTCCACTCGGGCTGAAAACGCTTGTTTGGGACATGACATTAATGTTGACTATAAATCATAAACTAAGCATTTTTCAGCTGAAATAATGAATGTAGTCCTCTTAATTCTTGCTTCTAAAGCATACGCAAGCAGAAATTTCAATGTACAATGATGTTTTTAAAAAAAACAGTCAAAATGTGCTCCACTCGGGCTGAAAACGCTGTTGGGGACATTTCATTAATGTTGACTATAAATCAAAAACTAAGCATTTTTCAGCTGAAATAATGAATGTAGTCCTCTTAATTCTTGCTTCTAAAGCATACGCAAGCAGAAATTTCAATGTACAATGATGTTTTTAAAAAAACAGTCAAAATGTGCTCCACTCGGGCTGAAAACGCTGTTGGGGACATTTCATTAATGTTGACTATAAATCATAAACTAGGCATTTTTCAGCTGAAATAATGAATGTAGTCCTCTTAATTCTTGCTTCTAAAGCATACACAAACAGAAAATTCAATGTACAATGATGTTTTTAAAAAAACGGTCAAAATGTGCTCCACTCGGGCTGAAAACGCTGTTGGGGACATTTCATTAATGTTGACTATAAATCATAAACTAAGCATTTTTCAGCTGAAATAATGAATGTAGTCCTCTTAATTCTTGCTTCTAAAGCATACGCAAACAGAAATTTCAATGTACAATGATGTTTTTAAAAAAACGGTCAAAATGTGCTCCACTCGGGCTGAAAACGCTTGTTTGGGACATTACATTAATGTTGACTATAAATCATAAACTAAGCATTTTTCAGCTGAAATAATGAATGTAGTCCTCTTAATTCTTGCTTCTAAAGCATACGCAAGCAGAAATTTCAATGTACAATGATGTTTTTAAAAAAAGGGTCAAAATGTGCTCCACTCGGGCTGAAAACGCTTGTTTGGGACATGACATTAATGTTGACTATAAATCATAAACTAAGCATTTTTCAGCTGAAATAATGAATGTAGTCCTCTTAATTCTTGCTTCTAAAGCATACGCAAGCAGAAATTTCAATGTACAATGATGTTTTTAAAAAAAGGGTCAAAATGTGCTCCACTCGGGCTGAAAACGCTTGTTTGGAACATTTCATTAATGTTGACTATAAATCATAAACTAAGCATTTTTCAGCTGAAATAATGAATGTAGTCCTCTTAATTCTTGCTTCTAAAGCATACGCAAGCAGAAATTTCAATGTACAATGATGTTTTTAAAAAAACGGTCAAAATGTGCTCCACTCGGGCTGAAAACGCTTGTTTGGAACATTTCCTTAATGTTGACTATAAATCATAAACTAAGCATTTTTCAGCTGAAATAATGAATGTAGTCCTCTTAATTCTTGCTTCTAAAGCATACGCAAGCAGAAATTTCAATGTACAATGATGTTTTTAAAAAAAACAGTCAAAATGCGCTCCACTCGGGCTGAAAACGCTGTTGGGGACATTTCATTAATGTTGACTACAAATCAAAAACTAAGCATTTTTCAGCTGAAATAATGAATGTAGTCCTCTTAATTCTTGCTTCTAAAGCATACGCAAGCAGAAATTTCAATGTACAATGATGTTTTTAAAAAAAGGGTCAATATGTGCTCCACTCGGGCTGAAAACGCTTGTTTGGAACATTTCATTAATGTTGACTATAAATCATAAACTAAGCATTTTTCAGCTGAAATAATGAATGTAGTCCTCTTAATTCTTGCTTCTAAAGCATACGCAAGCAGAAATTTCAATGTACAATGATGTTTTTAAAAAAACAGTCAAAATGTGCTCCACTCGGGCTGAAAACGCTTGTTTGGGACATGACATTAATGTTGACTATAAATCATAAACTAAGCATTTTTCAGCTGAAATAATGAATGTAGTCCTCTTAATTCTTGCTTCTAAAGCATACGCAAGCAGAAATTTCAATGTACAATGATGTTTTTAAAAAAACAGTCAAAATGTGCTCCACTCGGGCTGAAAACGCTTGTTTGGGACATTACATTAATGTTGACTATAAATCATAAACTAAGCATTTTTCAGCTGAAATAATGAATGTAGTCCTCTTAATTCTTGCTTCTAAAGCATACGCAAAAAGAAATTTCAATGTACAATGATGTTTTTTAAAAAACGGTCAAAATGTGCTCCACTCGGGCTGAAAACGCTTGTTCGGAACATTTCCTTAATGTTGACTATAAATCATAAACTAAGCATTTTTCAGCTGAAATAATGAATGTAGTCCTCTTAATTCTTGCTTCTAAAGCATACGCAAGCAGAAATTTCAATGTACAATGATGTTTTTAAAAAAAACAGTCAAAATGCGCTCCACTCGGGCTGAAAACGCTGTTGGGGACATTTCATTAATGTTGACTACAAATCAAAAACTAAGCATTTTTCAGCTGAAATAATGAATGTAGTCCTCTTAATTCTTGCTTCTAAAGCATACGCAAGCAGAAATTTCAATGTACAATGATGTTTTTAAAAAAAGGGTCAAAATGTGCTCCACTCGGGCTGAAAACGCTTGTTTGGAACATTTCATTAATGTTGACTATAAATCATAAACTAAGCATTTTTCAGCTGAAATAATGAATGTAGTCCTCTTAATTCTTGCTTCTAAAGCATACGCAAGCAGAAATTTCAATGTACAATGATGTTTTTAAAAAAACAGTCAAAATGTGCTCCACTCGGGCTGAAAACGCTTGTTTGGGACATGACATTAATGTTGACTATAAATCATAAACTAAGCATTTTTCAGCTGAAATAATGAATGTAGTCCTCTTAATTCTTGCTTCTAAAGCATACGCAAGCAGAAATTTCAATGTACAATGATGTTTTTAAAAAAAGGGTCAAAATGTGCTCCACTCGGGCTGAAAACGCTTGTTTGGAACATTTCATTAATGTTGACTATAAATCATAAACTAAGCATTTTTCAGCTGAAATAATGAATGTAGTCCTCTTAATTCTTGCTTCTAAAGCATACGCAAGCAGAAATTTCAATGTACAATGATGTTTTTAAAAAAACAGTCAAAATGTGCTCCACTCGGGCTGAAAACGCTTGTTTGGGACATGACATTAATGTTGACTATAAATCATAAACTAAGCATTTTTCAGCTGAAATAATGAATGTAGTCCTCTTAATTCTTGCTTCTAAAGCATACGCAAGCAGAAATTTCAATGTACAATGATGTTTTTAAAAAAAGGGTCAAAATGTGCTCCACTCGGGCTGAAAACGCTTGTTTGGAACATTTCATTAATGTTGACTATAAATCATAAACTAAGCATTTTTCAGCTGAAATAATGAATGTAGTCCTCTTAATTCTTGCTTCTAAAGCATACGCAAGCAGAAATTTCAATGTACAATGATGTTTTTAAAAAAGCAGTCAAAATGTGCTCCACTCGGTCTGAAAACGCTTGTTTGGGACATTACATTAATGTTGACTATAAATCATAAACTAAGCATTTTTCAGCTGAAATAATGAATGTAGTCCTCTTAATTCTTGCTTCTAAAGCATACGCAAAAAGAAATTTCAATGTACAATGATGTTTTTTAAAAAACGGTCAAAATGTGCTCCACTCGGGCTGAAAACGCTTGTTCGGAACATTTCCTTAATGTTGACTATAAATCATAAACTAAGCATTTTTCAGCTGAAATAATGAATGTAGTCCTCTTAATTCTTGCTTCTAAAGCATACGCAAGCAGAAATTTCAATGTACAATGATGTTTTTAAAAAAAACAGTCAAAATGCGCTCCACTCGGGCTGAAAACGCTGTTGGGGACATTTCATTAATGTTGACTACAAATCAAAAACTAAGCATTTTTCAGCTGAAATAATGAATGTAGTCCTCTTAATTCTTGCTTCTAAAGCATACGCAAGCAGAAATTTCAATGTACAATGATGTTTTTAAAAAAAGGGTCAAAATGTGCTCCACTCGGGCTGAAAACGCTTGTTTGGAACATTTCATTAATGTTGACTATAAATCATAAACTAAGCATTTTTCAGCTGAAATAATGAATGTAGTCCTCTTAATTCTTGCTTCTAAAGCATACGCAAGCAGAAATTTCAATGTACAATGATGTTTTTAAAAAAACAGTCAAAATGTGCTCCACTCGGGCTGAAAACGCTTGTTTGGGACATGACATTAATGTTGACTATAAATCATAAACTAAGCATTTTTCAGCTGAAATAATGAATGTAGTCCTCTTAATTCTTGCTTCTAAAGCATACGCAAAAAGAAATTTCAATGTACAATGATGTTTTTTAAAAAACGGTCAAAATGTGCTCCACTCGGGCTGAAAACGCTTGTTCGGAACATTTCCTTAATGTTGACTATAAATCATAAACTAAGCATTTTTCAGCTGAAATAATGAATGTAGTCCTCTTAATTCTTGCTTCTAAAGCATACGCAAGCAGAAATTTCAATGTACAATGATGTTTTTAAAAAAAACAGTCAAAATGCGCTCCACTCGGGCTGAAAACGCTGTTGGGGACATTTCATTAATGTTGACTACAAATCAAAAACTAAGCATTTTTCAGCTGAAATAATGAATGTAGTCCTCTTAATTCTTGCTTCTAAAGCATACGCAAGCAGAAATTTCAATGTACAATGATGTTTTTAAAAAAGGGTCAAAATGTGCTCCACTCGGGCTGAAAACGCTTGTTTGGAACATTTCATTAATGTTGACTATAAATCATAAACTAAGCATTTTTCAGCTGAAATAATGAATGTAGTCCTCTTAATTCTTGCTTCTAAAGCATACGCAAGCAGAAATTTCAATGTACAATGATGTTTTTAAAAAAACAGTCAAAATGTGCTCCACTCGGGCTGAAAACGCTTGTTTGGGACATGACATTAATGTTGACTATAAATCATAAACTAAGCATTTTTCAGCTGAAATAATGAATGTAGTCCTCTTAATTCTTGCTTCTAAAGCATACGCAAGCAGAAATTTCAATGTACAATGATGTTTTTAAAAAAACAGTCAAAATGTGCTCCACTCGGGCTGAAAACGCTTGTTTGGAACATTTCATTAATGTTGACTATAAATCATAAACTAAGCATTTTTCAGCTGAAATAATGAATGTAGTCCTCTTAATTCTTGCTTCTAAAGCATACGCAAGCAGAAATTTCAATGTACAATGATGTTTTTAAAAAAACAGTCAAAATGTGCTCCACTCGGGCTGAAAACGCTGTTGGGGACATTTCATTAATGTTGACTATAAATCATAAACTAAGCATTTTTCAGCTGAAATAATGAATGTAGTCCTTTTAATTCTTGCTTCTAAAGCATACGCAAGCAGAAATTTCAATGTACAATGATGTTTTTAAAAAAAACAGTCAAAATGTGCTCCACTCGGGCTGAAAACGCTGTTGGGGACATTTCATTAATGTTGACTATAAATCAAAAACTAAGCATTTTTCAGCTGAAATAATGAATGTAGTCCTCTTAATTCTTGCTTCTAAAGCATACGCAAGCAGAAATTTCAATGTACAATGATGTTTTTAAAAAAACAGTCAAAATGTGCTCCACTCGGGCTGAAAACGCTGTTGGGGACATTTCATTAATGTTGACTATAAATCATAAACTAGGCATTTTTCAGCTGAAATAATGAATGTAGTCCTCTTAATTCTTGCTTCTAAAGCATACACAAACAGAAAATTCAATGTACAATGATGTTTTTAAAAAAACGGTCAAAATGTGCTCCACTCGGGCTGAAAACGCTGTTGGGGACATTTCATTAATGTTGACTATAAATCATAAACTAAGCATTTTTCAGCTGAAATAATGAATGTAGTCCTCTTAATTCTTGCTTCTAAAGCATACGCAAACAGAAATTTCAATGTACAATGATGTTTTTAAAAAAACGGTCAAAATGTGCTCCACTCGGGCTGAAAACGCTTGTTTGGGACATTACATTAATGTTGACTATAAATCATAAACTAAGCATTTTTCAGCTGAAATAATGAATGTAGTCCTCTTAATTCTTGCTTCTAAAGCATACGCAAGCAGAAATTTCAATGTACAATGATGTTTTTAAAAAAAGGGTCAAAATGTGCTCCACTCGGGCTGAAAACGCTTGTTTGGGACATGACATTAATGTTGACTATAAATCATAAACTAAGCATTTTTCAGCTGAAATAATGAATGTAGTCCTCTTAATTCTTGCTTCTAAAGCATACGCAAGCAGAAATTTCAATGTACAATGATGTTTTTAAAAAAAGGGTCAAAATGTGCTCCACTCGGGCTGAAAACGCTTGTTTGGAACATTTCATTAATGTTGACTATAAATCATAAACTAAGCATTTTTCAGCTGAAATAATGAATGTAGTCCTCTTAATTCTTGCTTCTAAAGCATACGCAAGCAGAAATTTCAATGTACAATGATGTTTTTAAAAAAACAGTCAAAATGTGCTCCACTCGGGCTGAAAACGCTTGTTTGGGACATGACATTAATGTTGACTATAAATCATAAACTAAGCATTTTTCAGCTGAAATAATGAATGTAGTCCTCTTAATTCTTGCTTCTAAAGCATACGCAAGCAGAAATTTCAATGTACAATGATGTTTTTAAAAAAACAGTCAAAATGTGCTCCACTCGGGCTGAAAACGCTTGTTTGGGACATTACATTAATGTTAACTATAAATCATAAACTAAGCATTTTTCAGCTGAAATAATGAATGTAGTCCTCTTAATTCTTGCTTCTAAAGCATACGCAAAAAGAAATTTCAATGTACAATGATGTTTTTTAAAAAACGGTCAAAATGTGCTCCACTCGGGCTGAAAACGCTTGTTCGGAACATTTCATTAATGTTGACTATAAATCATAAACTAAGCATTTTTCAGCTGAAATAATGAATGTAGTCCTCTTAATTCTTGCTTCTAAAGCATACGCAAGCAGAAATTTCAATGTACAATGATGTTTTTAAAAAAAACAGTCAAAATGCGCTCCACTCGGGCTGAAAACGCTGTTGGGGACATTTCATTAATGTTGACTACAAATCAAAAACTAAGCATTTTTCAGCTGAAATAATGAAAGTAGTCCTCTTAATTCTTGCTTCTAAAGCATACGCAAGCAGAAATTTCAATGTACAATGATGTTTTTAAAAAAAACAGTCAAAATGTGCTCCACTCGGGCTGAAAACGCTGTTGGGGACATTTCATTAATGTTGACTACAAATCAAAAACTAAGCATTTTTCAGCTGAAATAATGAATGTAGTCCTCTTAATTCTTGCTTCTAAAGCATTCGCAAGCAGAAATTTCAATGTACAATGATGTTTTTAAAAAAACAGTCAAAATGTGCTCCACTCGGGCTGAAAACGCTTGTTTGGAACATTTCATTAATGTTGACTATAAATCATAAACTAAGCATTTTTCAGCTGAAATAATGAATGTAGTCCTCTTAATTCTTGCTTCTAAAGCATACGCAAGCAGAAATTTCAATGTACAATGATGTTTTTAAAAAAACAGTCAAAATGTGCTCCACTCGGGCTGAAAACGCTTGTTTGGGACATGACATTAATGTTGACTATAAATCATAAACTAAGCATTTTTCAGCTGAAATAATGAATGTAGTCCTCTTAATTCTTGCTTCTAAAGCATACGCAAGCAGAAATTTCAATGTACAATGATGTTTTTAAAAAAAGGGTCAAAATGTGCTCCACTCGGGCTGAAAACGCTTGTTTGGAACATTTCATTAATGTTGACTATAAATCATAAACTAAGCATTTTTCAGCTGAAATAATGAATGTAGTCCTCTTAATTCTTGCTTCTAAAGCATACGCAAGCAGAAATTTCAATGTACAATGATGTTTTTAAAAAAGCAGTCAAAATGTGCTCCACTCGGTCTGAAAACGCTTGTTTGGGACATTACATTAATGTTGACTATAAATCATAAACTAAGCATTTTTCAGCTGAAATAATGAATGTAGTCCTCTTAATTCTTGCTTCTAAAGCATACGCAAAAAGAAATTTCAATGTACAATGATGTTTTTTAAAAAACGGTCAAAATGTGCTCCACTCGGGCTGAAAACGCTTGTTCGGAACATTTCCTTAATGTTGACTATAAATCATAAACTAAGCATTTTTCAGCTGAAATAATGAATGTAGTCCTCTTAATTCTTGCTTCTAAAGCATACGCAAGCAGAAATTTCAATGTACAATGATGTTTTTAAAAAAAACAGTCAAAATGCGCTCCACTCGGGCTGAAAACGCTGTTGGGGACATTTCATTAATGTTGACTATAAATCATAAACTAAGCATTTTTCAGCTGAAATAATGAATGTAGTCCTCTTAATTCTTGCTTCTAAAGCATACGCAAGCAGAAATTTCAATGTACAATGATGTTTTTAAAAAAACAGTCAAAATGTGCTCCACTCGGGCTGAAAACGCTTGTTTGGGACATGACATTAATGTTGACTATAAATCATAAACTAAGCATTTTTCAGCTGAAATAATGAATGTAGTCCTCTTAATTCTTGCTTCTAAAGCATACGCAAAAAGAAATTTCAATGTACAATGATGTTTTTTAAAAAACGGTCAAAATGTGCTCCACTCGGGCTGAAAACGCTTGTTCGGAACATTTCCTTAATGTTGACTATAAATCATAAACTAAGCATTTTTCAGCTGAAATAATGAATGTAGTCCTCTTAATTCTTGCTTCTAAAGCATACGCAAGCAGAAATTTCAATGTACAATGATGTTTTTAAAAAAAACAGTCAAAATGCGCTCCACTCGGGCTGAAAACGCTGTTGGGGACATTTCATTAATGTTGACTACAAATCAAAAACTAAGCATTTTTCAGCTGAAATAATGAATGTAGTCCTCTTAATTCTTGCTTCTAAAGCATACGCAAGCAGAAATTTCAATGTACAATGATGTTTTTAAAAAAGGGTCAAAATGTGCTCCACTCGGGCTGAAAACGCTTGTTTGGAACATTTCATTAATGTTGACTATAAATCATAAACTAAGCATTTTTCAGCTGAAATAATGAATGTAGTCCTCTTAATTCTTGCTTCTAAAGCATACGCAAGCAGAAATTTCAATGTACAATGATGTTTTTAAAAAAACAGTCAAAATGTGCTCCACTCGGGCTGAAAACGCTTGTTTGGGACATGACATTAATGTTGACTATAAATCATAAACTAAGCATTTTTCAGCTGAAATAATGAATGTAGTCCTCTTAATTCTTGCTTCTAAAGCATACGCAAGCAGAAATTTCAATGTACAATGATGTTTTTAAAAAAACAGTCAAAATGTGCTCCACTCGGGCTGAAAACGCTTGTTTGGAACATTTCATTAATGTTGACTATAAATCATAAACTAAGCATTTTTCAGCTGAAATAATGAATGTAGTCCTCTTAATTCTTGCTTCTAAAGCATACGCAAGCAGAAATTTCAATGTACAATGATGTTTTTAAAAAAACAGTCAAAATGTGCTCCACTCGGGCTGAAAACGCTGTTGGGGACATTTCATTAATGTTGACTATAAATCATAAACTAAGCATTTTTCAGCTGAAATAATGAATGTAGTCCTTTTAATTCTTGCTTCTAAAGCATACGCAAGCAGAAATTTCAATGTACAATGATGTTTTTAAAAAAAACAGTCAAAATGTGCTCCACTCGGGCTGAAAACGCTGTTGGGGACATTTCATTAATGTTGACTATAAATCAAAAACTAAGCATTTTTCAGCTGAAATAATGAATGTAGTCCTCTTAATTCTTGCTTCTAAAGCATACGCAAGCAGAAATTTCAATGTACAATGATGTTTTTAAAAAAACAGTCAAAATGTGCTCCACTCGGGCTGAAAACGCTGTTGGGGACATTTCATTAATGTTGACTATAAATCATAAACTAAGCATTTTTCAGCTGAAATAATGAATGTAGTCCTCTTAATTCTTGCTTCTAAAGCATACACAAACAGAAAATTCAATGTACAATGATGTTTTTAAAAAAACGGTCAAAATGTGCTCCACTCGGGCTGAAAACGCTGTTGGGGACATTTCATTAATGTTGACTATAAATCATAAACTAAGCATTTTTCAGCTGAAATAATGAATGTAGTCCTCTTAATTCTTGCTTCTAAAGCATACGCAAAAAGAAATTTCAATGTACAATGATGTTTTTAAAAAAACGGTCAAAATGTGCTCCACTCGGGCTGAAAACGCTTGTTTGGGACATTACATTAATGTTGACTATAAATCATAAACTAAGCATTTTTCAGCTGAAATAATGAATGTAGTCCTCTTAATTCTTGCTTCTAAAGCATACGCAAGCAGAAATTTCAATGTACAATGATGTTTTTAAAAAAAGGGTCAAAATGTGCTCCACTCGGGCTGAAAACGCTTGTTTGGAACATTTCATTAATGTTGACTATAAATCATAAACTAAGCATTTTTCAGCTGAAATAATGAATGTAGTCCTCTTAATTCTTGCTTCTAAAGCATACGCAAGCAGAAATTTCAATGTACAATGATGTTTTTAAAAAAACGGTCAAAATGTGCTCCACTCGGGCTGAAAACGCTTGTTTGGAACATTTCCTTAATGTTGACTATAAATCATAAACTAAGCATTTTTCAGCTGAAATAATGAATGTAGTCCTCTTAATTCTTGCTTCTAAAGCATACGCAAGCAGAAATTTCAATGTACAATGATGTTTTTAAAAAAAACAGTCAAAATGCGCTCCACTCGGGCTGAAAACGCTGTTGGGGACATTTCATTAATGTTGACTACAAATCAAAAACTAAGCATTTTTCAGCTGAAATAATGAATGTAGTCCTCTTAATTCTTGCTTCTAAAGCATACGCAAGCAGAAATTTCAATGTACAATGATGTTTTTAAAAAAAGGGTCAAAATGTGCTCCACTCGGGCTGAAAACGCTTGTTTGGAACATTTCATTAATGTTGACTATAAATCATAAACTAAGCATTTTTCAGCTGAAATAATGAATGTAGTCCTCTTAATTCTTGCTTCTAAAGCATACGCAAGCAGAAATTTCAATGTACAATGATGTTTTTAAAAAAACAGTCAAAATGTGCTCCACTCGGGCTGAAAACGCTTGTTTGGGACATGACATTAATGTTGACTATAAATCATAAACTAAGCATTTTTCAGCTGAAATAATGAATGTAGTCCTCTTAATTCTTGCTTCTAAAGCATACGCAAGCAGAAATTTCAATGTACAATGATGTTTTTAAAAAAACAGTCAAAATGTGCTCCACTCGGGCTGAAAACGCTTGTTTGGGACATGACATTAATGTTGACTATAAATCATAAACTAAGCATTTTTCAGCTGAAATAATGAATGTAGTCCTCTTAATTCTTGCTTCTAAAGCATACGCAAAAAGAAATTTCAATGTACAATGATGTTTTTTAAAAAACGGTCAAAATGTGCTCCACTCGGGCTGAAAACGCTTGTTCGGAACATTTCCTTAATGTTGACTATAAATCATAAACTAAGCATTTTTCAGCTGAAATAATGAATGTAGTCCTCTTAATTCTTGCTTCTAAAGCATACGCAAGCAGAAATTTCAATGTACAATGATGTTTTTAAAAAAAACAGTCAAAATGCGCTCCACTCGGGCTGAAAACGCTGTTGGGGACATTTCATTAATGTTGACTACAAATCAAAAACTAAGCATTTTTCAGCTGAAATAATGAATGTAGTCCTCTTAATTCTTGCTTCTAAAGCATACGCAAAAAGAAATTTCAATGTACAATGATGTTTTTTAAAAAACGGTCAAAATGTGCTCCACTCGGGCTGAAAACGCTTGTTCGGAACATTTCCTTAATGTTGACTATAAATCATAAACTAAGCATTTTTCAGCTGAAATAATGAATGTAGTCCTCTTAATTCTTGCTTCTAAAGCATACGCAAGCAGAAATTTCAATGTACAATGATGTTTTTAAAAAAAACAGTCAAAATGCGCTCCACTCGGGCTGAAAACGCTGTTGGGGACATTTCATTAATGTTGACTACAAATCAAAAACTAAGCATTTTTCAGCTGAAATAATGAATGTAGTCCTCTTAATTCTTGCTTCTAAAGCATACGCAAGCAGAAATTTCAATGTACAATGATGTTTTTAAAAAAGCAGTCAAAATGTGCTCCACTCGGGCTGAAAACGCTTGTTTGGGACATGACATTAATGTTGACTATAAATCATAAACTAAGCATTTTTCAGCTGAAATAATGAATGTAGTCCTCTTAATTCTTGCTTCTAAAGCATACGCAAAAAGAAATTTCAATGTACAATGATGTTTTTTAAAAAACGGTCAAAATGTGCTCCACTCGGGCTGAAAACGCTTGTTCGGAACATTTCCTTAATGTTGACTATAAATCATAAACTAAGCATTTTTCAGCTGAAATAATGAATGTAGTCCTCTTAATTCTTGCTTCTAAAGCATACGCAAGCAGAAATTTCAATGTACAATGATGTTTTTAAAAAAAACAGTCAAAATGCGCTCCACTCGGGCTGAAAACGCTGTTGGGGACATTTCATTAATGTTGACTACAAATCAAAAACTAAGCATTTTTCAGCTGAAATAATGAATGTAGTCCTCTTAATTCTTGCTTCTAAAGCATACGCAAGCAGAAATTTCAATGTACAATGATGTTTTTAAAAAAAGGGTCAAAATGTGCTCCACTCGGGCTGAAAACGCTTGTTTGGAACATTTCCTTAATGTTGACTATAAATCATAAACTAAGCATTTTTCAGCTGAAATAATGAATGTAGTCCTCTTAATTCTTGCTTCTAAAGCATACGCAAGCAGAAATTTCAATGTACAATGATGTTTTTAAAAAAAACAGTCAAAATGCGCTCCACTCGGGCTGAAAACGCTGTTGGGGACATTTCATTAATGTTGACTACAAATCAAAAACTAAGCATTTTTCAGCTGAAATAATGAATGTAGTCCTCTTAATTCTTGCTTCTAAAGCATACGCAAGCAGAAATTTCAATGTACAATGATGTTTTTAAAAAAGGGTCAAAATGTGCTCCACTCGGGCTGAAAACGCTTGTTTGGAACATTTCATTAATGTTGACTATAAATCATAAACTAAGCATTTTTCAGCTGAAATAATGAATGTAGTCCTCTTAATTCTTGCTTCTAAAGCATACGCAAGCAGAAATTTCAATGTACAATGATGTTTTTAAAAAAACAGTCAAAATGTGCTCCACTCGGGCTGAAAACGCTTGTTTGGGACATGACATTAATGTTGACTATAAATCATAAACTAAGCATTTTTCAGCTGAAATAATGAATGTAGTCCTCTTAATTCTTGCTTCTAAAGCATACGCAAAAAGAAATTTCAATGTACAATGATGTTTTTTAAAAAACGGTCAAAATGTGCTCCACTCGGGCTGAAAACGCTTGTTCGGAACATTTCCTTAATGTTGACTATAAATCATAAACTAAGCATTTTTCAGCTGAAATAATGAATGTAGTCCTCTTAATTCTTGCTTCTAAAGCATACGCAAGCAGAAATTTCAATGTACAATGATGTTTTTAAAAAAAACAGTCAAAATGCGCTCCACTCGGGCTGAAAACGCTGTTGGGGACATTTCATTAATGTTGACTACAAATCAAAAACTAAGCATTTTTCAGCTGAAATAATGAATGTAGTCCTCTTAATTCTTGCTTCTAAAGCATACGCAAGCAGAAATTTCAATGTACAATGATGTTTTTAAAAAAGGGTCAAAATGTGCTCCACTCGGGCTGAAAACGCTTGTTTGGAACATTTCATTAATGTTGACTATAAATCATAAACTAAGCATTTTTCAGCTGAAATAATGAATGTAGTCCTCTTAATTCTTGCTTCTAAAGCATACGCAAGCAGAAATTTCAATGTACAATGATGTTTTTAAAAAAACAGTCAAAATGTGCTCCACTCGGGCTGAAAACGCTTGTTTGGGACATGACATTAATGTTGACTATAAATCATAAACTAAGCATTTTTCAGCTGAAATAATGAATGTAGTCCTCTTAATTCTTGCTTCTAAAGCATACGCAAGCAGAAATTTCAATGTACAATGATGTTTTTAAAAAAACAGTCAAAATGTGCTCCACTCGGGCTGAAAACGCTTGTTTGGAACATTTCATTAATGTTGACTATAAATCATAAACTAAGCATTTTTCAGCTGAAATAATGAATGTAGTCCTCTTAATTCTTGCTTCTAAAGCATACGCAAGCAGAAATTTCAATGTACAATGATGTTTTTAAAAAAACAGTCAAAATGTGCTCCACTCGGGCTGAAAACGCTGTTGGGGACATTTCATTAATGTTGACTATAAATCATAAACTAAGCATTTTTCAGCTGAAATAATGAATGTAGTCCTTTTAATTCTTGCTTCTAAAGCATACGCAAGCAGAAATTTCAATGTACAATGATGTTTTTAAAAAAAACAGTCAAAATGTGCTCCACTCGGGCTGAAAACGCTGTTGGGGACATTTCATTAATGTTGACTATAAATCAAAAACTAAGCATTTTTCAGCTGAAATAATGAATGTAGTCCTCTTAATTCTTGCTTCTAAAGCATACGCAAGCAGAAATTTCAATGTACAATGATGTTTTTAAAAAAACAGTCAAAATGTGCTCCACTCGGGCTGAAAACGCTGTTGGGGACATTTCATTAATGTTGACTATAAATCATAAACTAAGCATTTTTCAGCTGAAATAATGAATGTAGTCCTCTTAATTCTTGCTTCTAAAGCATACACAAACAGAAAATTCAATGTACAATGATGTTTTTAAAAAAACGGTCAAAATGTGCTCCACTCGGGCTGAAAACGCTGTTGGGGACATTTCATTAATGTTGACTATAAATCATAAACTAAGCATTTTTCAGCTGAAATAATGAATGTAGTCCTCTTAATTCTTGCTTCTAAAGCATACGCAAAAAGAAATTTCAATGTACAATGATGTTTTTAAAAAAACGGTCAAAATGTGCTCCACTCGGGCTGAAAACGCTTGTTTGGGACATTACATTAATGTTGACTATAAATCATAAACTAAGCATTTTTCAGCTGAAATAATGAATGTAGTCCTCTTAATTCTTGCTTCTAAAGCATACGCAAGCAGAAATTTCAATGTACAATGATGTTTTTAAAAAAAGGGTCAAAATGTGCTCCACTCGGGCTGAAAACGCTTGTTTGGAACATTTCATTAATGTTGACTATAAATCATAAACTAAGCATTTTTCAGCTGAAATAATGAATGTAGTCCTCTTAATTCTTGCTTCTAAAGCATACGCAAGCAGAAATTTCAATGTACAATGATGTTTTTAAAAAAACGGTCAAAATGTGCTCCACTCGGGCTGAAAACGCTTGTTTGGAACATTTCCTTAATGTTGACTATAAATCATAAACTAAGCATTTTTCAGCTGAAATAATGAATGTAGTCCTCTTAATTCTTGCTTCTAAAGCATACGCAAGCAGAAATTTCAATGTACAATGATGTTTTTAAAAAAAACAGTCAAAATGCGCTCCACTCGGGCTGAAAACGCTGTTGGGGACATTTCATTAATGTTGACTACAAATCAAAAACTAAGCATTTTTCAGCTGAAATAATGAATGTAGTCCTCTTAATTCTTGCTTCTAAAGCATACGCAAGCAGAAATTTCAATGTACAATGATGTTTTTAAAAAAAGGGTCAAAATGTGCTCCACTCGGGCTGAAAACGCTTGTTTGGAACATTTCATTAATGTTGACTATAAATCATAAACTAAGCATTTTTCAGCTGAAATAATGAATGTAGTCCTCTTAATTCTTGCTTCTAAAGCATACGCAAGCAGAAATTTCAATGTACAATGATGTTTTTAAAAAAACAGTCAAAATGTGCTCCACTCGGGCTGAAAACGCTTGTTTGGGACATGACATTAATGTTGACTGTAAATCATAAACTAAGCATTTTTCAGCTGAAATAAATAATGTAGTCCTCTTAATTCTTGCTTCTAAAGCATACGCAAGCAGAAATTTCAATGTACAATGATGTTTTTAAAAAAACAGTCAAAATGTGCTCCACTCGGGCTGAAAACGCTTGTTTGGGACATGACATTAATGTTGACTATAAATCATAAACTAAGCATTTTTCAGCTGAAATAATGAATGTAGTCCTCTTAATTCTTGCTTCTAAAGCATACGCAAAAAGAAATTTCAATGTACAATGATGTTTTTTAAAAAACGGTCAAAATGTGCTCCACTCGGGCTGAAAACGCTTGTTCGGAACATTTCCTCAATGTTGACTATAAATCATAAACTAAGCATTTTTCAGCTGAAATAATGAATGTAGTCCTCTTAATTCTTGCTTCTAAAGCATACGCAAGCAGAAATTTCAATGTACAATGATGTTTTTAAAAAAAACAGTCAAAATGCGCTCCACTCGGGCTGAAAACGCTGTTGGGGACATTTCATTAATGTTGACTACAAATCAAAAACTAAGCATTTTTCAGCTGAAATAATGAATGTAGTCCTCTTAATTCTTGCTTCTAAAGCATACGCAAAAAGAAATTTCAATGTACAATGATGTTTTTTAAAAAACGGTCAAAATGTGCTCCACTCGGGCTGAAAACGCTTGTTCGGAACATTTCCTTAATGTTGACTATAAATCATAAACTAAGCATTTTTCAGCTGAAATAATGAATGTAGTCCTCTTAATTCTTGCTTCTAAAGCATACGCAAGCAGAAATTTCAATGTACAATGATGTTTTTAAAAAAAACAGTCAAAATGCGCTCCACTCGGGCTGAAAACGCTGTTGGGGACATTTCATTAATGTTGACTACAAATCAAAAACTAAGCATTTTTCAGCTGAAATAATGAATGTAGTCCTCTTAATTCTTGCTTCTAAAGCATACGCAAGCAGAAATTTCAATGTACAATGATGTTTTTAAAAAAGCAGTCAAAATGTGCTCCACTCGGGCTGAAAACGCTTGTTTGGGACATGACATTAATGTTGACTATAAATCATAAACTAAGCATTTTTCAGCTGAAATAATGAATGTAGTCCTCTTAATTCTTGCTTCTAAAGCATACGCAAAAAGAAATTTCAATGTACAATGATGTTTTTTAAAAAACGGTCAAAATGTGCTCCACTCGGGCTGAAAACGCTTGTTCGGAACATTTCCTTAATGTTGACTATAAATCATAAACTAAGCATTTTTCAGCTGAAATAATGAATGTAGTCCTCTTAATTCTTGCTTCTAAAGCATACGCAAGCAGAAATTTCAATGTACAATGATGTTTTTAAAAAAAACAGTCAAAATGCGCTCCACTCGGGCTGAAAACGCTGTTGGGGACATTTCATTAATGTTGACTACAAATCAAAAACTAAGCATTTTTCAGCTGAAATAATGAATGTAGTCCTCTTAATTCTTGCTTCTAAAGCATACGCAAGCAGAAATTTCAATGTACAATGATGTTTTTAAAAAAAGGGTCAAAATGTGCTCCACTCGGGCTGAAAACGCTTGTTTGGAACATTTCCTTAATGTTGACTATAAATCATAAACTAAGCATTTTTCAGCTGAAATAATGAATGTAGTCCTCTTAATTCTTGCTTCTAAAGCATACGCAAGCAGAAATTTCAATGTACAATGATGTTTTTAAAAAAAACAGTCAAAATGCGCTCCACTCGGGCTGAAAACGCTGTTGGGGACATTTCATTAATGTTGACTACAAATCAAAAACTAAGCATTTTTCAGCTGAAATAATGAATGTAGTCCTCTTAATTCTTGCTTCTAAAGCATACGCAAGCAGAAATTTCAATGTACAATGATGTTTTTAAAAAAGGGTCAAAATGTGCTCCACTCGGGCTGAAAACGCTTGTTTGGAACATTTCATTAATGTTGACTATAAATCATAAACTAAGCATTTTTCAGCTGAAATAATGAATGTAGTCCTCTTAATTCTTGCTTCTAAAGCATACGCAAGCAGAAATTTCAATGTACAATGATGTTTTTAAAAAAACAGTCAAAATGTGCTCCACTCGGGCTGAAAACGCTTGTTTGGGACATGACATTAATGTTGACTATAAATCATAAACTAAGCATTTTTCAGCTGAAATAATGAATGTAGTCCTCTTAATTCTTGCTTCTAAAGCATACGCAAAAAGAAATTTCAATGTACAATGATGTTTTTTAAAAAACGGTCAAAATGTGCTCCACTCGGGCTGAAAACGCTTGTTCGGAACATTTCCTTAATGTTGACTATAAATCATAAACTAAGCATTTTTCAGCTGAAATAATGAATGTAGTCCTCTTAATTCTTGCTTCTAAAGCATACGCAAGCAGAAATTTCAATGTACAATGATGTTTTTAAAAAAAACAGTCAAAATGCGCTCCACTCGGGCTGAAAACGCTGTTGGGGACATTTCATTAATGTTGACTACAAATCAAAAACTAAGCATTTTTCAGCTGAAATAATGAATGTAGTCCTCTTAATTCTTGCTTCTAAAGCATACGCAAGCAGAAATTTCAATGTACAATGATGTTTTTAAAAAAGGGTCAAAATGTGCTCCACTCGGGCTGAAAACGCTTGTTTGGAACATTTCATTAATGTTGACTATAAATCATAAACTAAGCATTTTTCAGCTGAAATAATGAATGTAGTCCTCTTAATTCTTGCTTCTAAAGCATACGCAAGCAGAAATTTCAATGTACAATGATGTTTTTAAAAAAACAGTCAAAATGTGCTCCACTCGGGCTGAAAACGCTTGTTTGGGACATGACATTAATGTTGACTATAAATCATAAACTAAGCATTTTTCAGCTGAAATAATGAATGTAGTCCTCTTAATTCTTGCTTCTAAAGCATACGCAAGCAGAAATTTCAATGTACAATGATGTTTTTAAAAAAACAGTCAAAATGTGCTCCACTCGGGCTGAAAACGCTTGTTTGGAACATTTCATTAATGTTGACTATAAATCATAAACTAAGCATTTTTCAGCTGAAATAATGAATGTAGTCCTCTTAATTCTTGCTTCTAAAGCATACGCAAGCAGAAATTTCAATGTACAATGATGTTTTTAAAAAAACAGTCAAAATGTGCTCCACTCGGGCTGAAAACGCTGTTGGGGACATTTCATTAATGTTGACTATAAATCATAAACTAAGCATTTTTCAGCTGAAATAATGAATGTAGTCCTTTTAATTCTTGCTTCTAAAGCATACGCAAGCAGAAATTTCAATGTACAATGATGTTTTTAAAAAAAACAGTCAAAATGTGCTCCACTCGGGCTGAAAACGCTGTTGGGGACATTTCATTAATGTTGACTATAAATCAAAAACTAAGCATTTTTCAGCTGAAATAATGAATGTAGTCCTCTTAATTCTTGCTTCTAAAGCATACGCAAGCAGAAATTTCAATGTACAATGATGTTTTTAAAAAAACAGTCAAAATGTGCTCCACTCGGGCTGAAAACGCTGTTGGGGACATTTCATTAATGTTGACTATAAATCATAAACTAAGCATTTTTCAGCTGAAATAATGAATGTAGTCCTCTTAATTCTTGCTTCTAAAGCATACACAAACAGAAAATTCAATGTACAATGATGTTTTTAAAAAAACGGTCAAAATGTGCTCCACTCGGGCTGAAAACGCTGTTGGGGACATTTCATTAATGTTGACTATAAATCATAAACTAAGCATTTTTCAGCTGAAATAATGAATGTAGTCCTCTTAATTCTTGCTTCTAAAGCATACGCAAAAAGAAATTTCAATGTACAATGATGTTTTTAAAAAAACGGTCAAAATGTGCTCCACTCGGGCTGAAAACGCTTGTTTGGGACATTACATTAATGTTGACTATAAATCATAAACTAAGCATTTTTCAGCTGAAATAATGAATGTAGTCCTCTTAATTCTTGCTTCTAAAGCATACGCAAGCAGAAATTTCAATGTACAATGATGTTTTTAAAAAAAGGGTCAAAATGTGCTCCACTCGGGCTGAAAACGCTTGTTCGGAACATTTCATTAATGTTGACTATAAATCATAAACTAAGCATTTTTCAGCTGAAATAATGAATGTAGTCCTCTTAATTCTTGCTTCTAAAGCATACGCAAGCAGAAATTTCAATGTACAATGATGTTTTTAAAAAAACGGTCAAAATGTGCTCCACTCGGGCTGAAAACGCTTGTTTGGAACATTTCCTTAATGTTGACTATAAATCATAAACTAAGCATTTTTCAGCTGAAATAATGAATGTAGTCCTCTTAATTCTTGCTTCTAAAGCATACGCAAGCAGAAATTTCAATGTACAATGATGTTTTTAAAAAAAACAGTCAAAATGCGCTCCACTCGGGCTGAAAACGCTGTTGGGGACATTTCATTAATGTTGACTACAAATCAAAAACTAAGCATTTTTCAGCTGAAATAATGAATGTAGTCCTCTTAATTCTTGCTTCTAAAGCATACGCAAGCAGAAATTTCAATGTACAATGATGTTTTTAAAAAAAGGGTCAAAATGTGCTCCACTCGGGCTGAAAACGCTTGTTTGGAACATTTCATTAATGTTGACTATAAATCATAAACTAAGCATTTTTCAGCTGAAATAATGAATGTAGTCCTTTTAATTCTTGCTTCTAAAGCATACGCAAGCAGAAATTTCAATGTACAATGATGTTTTTAAAAAAAACAGTCAAAATGTGCTCCACTCGGGCTGAAAACGCTGTTGGGGACATTTCATTAATGTTGACTATAAATCAAAAACTAAGCATTTTTCAGCTGAAATAATGAATGTAGTCCTCTTAATTCTTGCTTCTAAAGCATACGCAAGCAGAAATTTCAATGTACAATGATGTTTTTAAAAAAACAGTCAAAATGTGCTCCACTCGGGCTGAAAACGCTGTTGGGGACATTTCATTAATGTTGACTATAAATCATAAACTAGGCATTTTTCAGCTGAAATAATGAATGTAGTCCTCTTAATTCTTGCTTCTAAAGCATACACAAACAGAAAATTCAATGTACAATGATGTTTTTAAAAAAACGGTCAAAATGTGCTCCACTCGGGCTGAAAACGCTGTTGGGGACATTTCATTAATGTTGACTATAAATCATAAACTAAGCATTTTTCAGCTGAAATAATGAATGTAGTCCTCTTAATTCTTGCTTCTAAAGCATACGCAAACAGAAATTTCAATGTACAATGATGTTTTTAAAAAAACGGTCAAAATGTGCTCCACTCGGGCTGAAAACGCTTGTTTGGGACATTACATTAATGTTGACTATAAATCATAAACTAAGCATTTTTCAGCTGAAATAATGAATGTAGTCCTCTTAATTCTTGCTTCTAAAGCATACGCAAGCAGAAATTTCAATGTACAATGATGTTTTTAAAAAAAGGGTCAAAATGTGCTCCACTCGGGCTGAAAACGCTTGTTTGGGACATGACATTAATGTTGACTATAAATCATAAACTAAGCATTTTTCAGCTGAAATAATGAATGTAGTCCTCTTAATTCTTGCTTCTAAAGCATACGCAAGCAGAAATTTCAATGTACAATGATGTTTTTAAAAAAAGGGTCAAAATGTGCTCCACTCGGGCTGAAAACGCTTGTTTGGAACATTTCATTAATGTTGACTATAAATCATAAACTAAGCATTTTTCAGCTGAAATAATGAATGTAGTCCTCTTAATTCTTGCTTCTAAAGCATACGCAAGCAGAAATTTCAATGTACAATGATGTTTTTAAAAAAACAGTCAAAATGTGCTCCACTCGGGCTGAAAACGCTTGTTTGGGACATGACATTAATGTTGACTATAAATCATAAACTAAGCATTTTTCAGCTGAAATAATGAATGTAGTCCTCTTAATTCTTGCTTCTAAAGCATACGCAAGCAGAAATTTCAATGTACAATGATGTTTTTAAAAAAAACAGTCAAAATGTGCTCCACTCGGGCTGAAAACGCTGTTGGGGACATTTCATTAATGTTGACTATAAATCAAAAACTAAGCATTTTTCAGCTGAAATAATGAATGTAGTCCTCTTAATTCTTGCTTCTAAAGCATACGCAAGCAGAAATTTCAATGTACAATGATGTTTTTAAAAAAACAGTCAAAATGTGCTCCACTCGGGCTGAAAACGCTGTTGGGGACATTTCATTAATGTTGACTATAAATCATAAACTAGGCATTTTTCAGCTGAAATAATGAATGTAGTCCTCTTAATTCTTGCTTCTAAAGCATACACAAACAGAAAATTCAATGTACAATGATGTTTTTAAAAAAACGGTCAAAATGTGCTCCACTCGGGCTGAAAACGCTGTTGGGGACATTTCATTAATGTTGACTATAAATCATAAACTAAGCATTTTTCAGCTGAAATAATGAATGTAGTCCTCTTAATTCTTGCTTCTAAAGCATACGCAAACAGAAATTTCAATGTACAATGATGTTTTTAAAAAAACGGTCAAAATGTGCTCCACTCGGGCTGAAAACGCTTGTTTGGGACATTACATTAATGTTGACTATAAATCATAAACTAAGCATTTTTCAGCTGAAATAATGAATGTAGTCCTCTTAATTCTTGCTTCTAAAGCATACGCAAGCAGAAATTTCAATGTACAATGATGTTTTTAAAAAAAGGGTCAAAATGTGCTCCACTCGGGCTGAAAACGCTTGTTTGGGACATGACATTAATGTTGACTATAAATCATAAACTAAGCATTTTTCAGCTGAAATAATGAATGTAGTCCTCTTAATTCTTGCTTCTAAAGCATACGCAAGCAGAAATTTCAATGTACAATGATGTTTTTAAAAAAAGGGTCAAAATGTGCTCCACTCGGGCTGAAAACGCTTGTTTGGAACATTTCATTAATGTTGACTATAAATCATAAACTAAGCATTTTTCAGCTGAAATAATGAATGTAGTCCTCTTAATTCTTGCTTCTAAAGCATACGCAAGCAGAAATTTCAATGTACAATGATGTTTTTAAAAAAACGGTCAAAATGTGCTCCACTCGGGCTGAAAACGCTTGTTTGGAACATTTCCTTAATGTTGACTATAAATCATAAACTAAGCATTTTTCAGCTGAAATAATGAATGTAGTCCTCTTAATTCTTGCTTCTAAAGCATACGCAAGCAGAAATTTCAATGTACAATGATGTTTTTAAAAAAAACAGTCAAAATGCGCTCCACTCGGGCTGAAAACGCTGTTGGGGACATTTCATTAATGTTGACTACAAATCAAAAACTAAGCATTTTTCAGCTGAAATAATGAATGTAGTCCTCTTAATTCTTGCTTCTAAAGCATACGCAAGCAGAAATTTCAATGTACAATGATGTTTTTAAAAAAAGGGTCAATATGTGCTCCACTCGGGCTGAAAACGCTTGTTTGGAACATTTCATTAATGTTGACTATAAATCATAAACTAAGCATTTTTCAGCTGAAATAATGAATGTAGTCCTCTTAATTCTTGCTTCTAAAGCATACGCAAGCAGAAATTTCAATGTACAATGATGTTTTTAAAAAAACAGTCAAAATGTGCTCCACTCGGGCTGAAAACGCTTGTTTGGGACATGACATTAATGTTGACTATAAATCATAAACTAAGCATTTTTCAGCTGAAATAATGAATGTAGTCCTCTTAATTCTTGCTTCTAAAGCATACGCAAGCAGAAATTTCAATGTACAATGATGTTTTTAAAAAAACAGTCAAAATGTGCTCCACTCGGGCTGAAAACGCTTGTTTGGGACATTACATTAATGTTGACTATAAATCATAAACTAAGCATTTTTCAGCTGAAATAATGAATGTAGTCCTCTTAATTCTTGCTTCTAAAGCATACGCAAAAAGAAATTTCAATGTACAATGATGTTTTTTAAAAAACGGTCAAAATGTGCTCCACTCGGGCTGAAAACGCTTGTTCGGAACATTTCCTTAATGTTGACTATAAATCATAAACTAAGCATTTTTCAGCTGAAATAATGAATGTAGTCCTCTTAATTCTTGCTTCTAAAGCATACGCAAGCAGAAATTTCAATGTACAATGATGTTTTTAAAAAAAACAGTCAAAATGCGCTCCACTCGGGCTGAAAACGCTGTTGGGGACATTTCATTAATGTTGACTACAAATCAAAAACTAAGCATTTTTCAGCTGAAATAATGAATGTAGTCCTCTTAATTCTTGCTTCTAAAGCATACGCAAGCAGAAATTTCAATGTACAATGATGTTTTTAAAAAAAGGGTCAAAATGTGCTCCACTCGGGCTGAAAACGCTTGTTTGGAACATTTCATTAATGTTGACTATAAATCATAAACTAAGCATTTTTCAGCTGAAATAATGAATGTAGTCCTCTTAATTCTTGCTTCTAAAGCATACGCAAGCAGAAATTTCAATGTACAATGATGTTTTTAAAAAAACAGTCAAAATGTGCTCCACTCGGGCTGAAAACGCTTGTTTGGGACATGACATTAATGTTGACTATAAATCATAAACTAAGCATTTTTCAGCTGAAATAATGAATGTAGTCCTCTTAATTCTTGCTTCTAAAGCATACGCAAGCAGAAATTTCAATGTACAATGATGTTTTTAAAAAAAGGGTCAAAATGTGCTCCACTCGGGCTGAAAACGCTTGTTTGGAACATTTCATTAATGTTGACTATAAATCATAAACTAAGCATTTTTCAGCTGAAATAATGAATGTAGTCCTCTTAATTCTTGCTTCTAAAGCATACGCAAGCAGAAATTTCAATGTACAATGATGTTTTTAAAAAAACAGTCAAAATGTGCTCCACTCGGGCTGAAAACGCTTGTTTGGGACATGACATTAATGTTGACTATAAATCATAAACTAAGCATTTTTCAGCTGAAATAATGAATGTAGTCCTCTTAATTCTTGCTTCTAAAGCATACGCAAGCAGAAATTTCAATGTACAATGATGTTTTTAAAAAAAGGGTCAAAATGTGCTCCACTCGGGCTGAAAACGCTTGTTTGGAACATTTCATTAATGTTGACTATAAATCATAAACTAAGCATTTTTCAGCTGAAATAATGAATGTAGTCCTCTTAATTCTTGCTTCTAAAGCATACGCAAGCAGAAATTTCAATGTACAATGATGTTTTTAAAAAAGCAGTCAAAATGTGCTCCACTCGGTCTGAAAACGCTTGTTTGGGACATTACATTAATGTTGACTATAAATCATAAACTAAGCATTTTTCAGCTGAAATAATGAATGTAGTCCTCTTAATTCTTGCTTCTAAAGCATACGCAAAAAGAAATTTCAATGTACAATGATGTTTTTTAAAAAACGGTCAAAATGTGCTCCACTCGGGCTGAAAACGCTTGTTCGGAACATTTCCTTAATGTTGACTATAAATCATAAACTAAGCATTTTTCAGCTGAAATAATGAATGTAGTCCTCTTAATTCTTGCTTCTAAAGCATACGCAAGCAGAAATTTCAATGTACAATGATGTTTTTAAAAAAAACAGTCAAAATGCGCTCCACTCGGGCTGAAAACGCTGTTGGGGACATTTCATTAATGTTGACTACAAATCAAAAACTAAGCATTTTTCAGCTGAAATAATGAATGTAGTCCTCTTAATTCTTGCTTCTAAAGCATACGCAAGCAGAAATTTCAATGTACAATGATGTTTTTAAAAAAAGGGTCAAAATGTGCTCCACTCGGGCTGAAAACGCTTGTTTGGAACATTTCATTAATGTTGACTATAAATCATAAACTAAGCATTTTTCAGCTGAAATAATGAATGTAGTCCTCTTAATTCTTGCTTCTAAAGCATACGCAAGCAGAAATTTCAATGTACAATGATGTTTTTAAAAAAACAGTCAAAATGTGCTCCACTCGGGCTGAAAACGCTTGTTTGGGACATGACATTAATGTTGACTATAAATCATAAACTAAGCATTTTTCAGCTGAAATAATGAATGTAGTCCTCTTAATTCTTGCTTCTAAAGCATACGCAAAAAGAAATTTCAATGTACAATGATGTTTTTTAAAAAACGGTCAAAATGTGCTCCACTCGGGCTGAAAACGCTTGTTCGGAACATTTCCTTAATGTTGACTATAAATCATAAACTAAGCATTTTTCAGCTGAAATAATGAATGTAGTCCTCTTAATTCTTGCTTCTAAAGCATACGCAAGCAGAAATTTCAATGTACAATGATGTTTTTAAAAAAAACAGTCAAAATGCGCTCCACTCGGGCTGAAAACGCTGTTGGGGACATTTCATTAATGTTGACTACAAATCAAAAACTAAGCATTTTTCAGCTGAAATAATGAATGTAGTCCTCTTAATTCTTGCTTCTAAAGCATACGCAAGCAGAAATTTCAATGTACAATGATGTTTTTAAAAAAGGGTCAAAATGTGCTCCACTCGGGCTGAAAACGCTTGTTTGGAACATTTCATTAATGTTGACTATAAATCATAAACTAAGCATTTTTCAGCTGAAATAATGAATGTAGTCCTCTTAATTCTTGCTTCTAAAGCATACGCAAGCAGAAATTTCAATGTACAATGATGTTTTTAAAAAAACAGTCAAAATGTGCTCCACTCGGGCTGAAAACGCTTGTTTGGGACATGACATTAATGTTGACTATAAATCATAAACTAAGCATTTTTCAGCTGAAATAATGAATGTAGTCCTCTTAATTCTTGCTTCTAAAGCATACGCAAGCAGAAATTTCAATGTACAATGATGTTTTTAAAAAAACAGTCAAAATGTGCTCCACTCGGGCTGAAAACGCTTGTTTGGAACATTTCATTAATGTTGACTATAAATCATAAACTAAGCATTTTTCAGCTGAAATAATGAATGTAGTCCTCTTAATTCTTGCTTCTAAAGCATACGCAAGCAGAAATTTCAATGTACAATGATGTTTTTAAAAAAACAGTCAAAATGTGCTCCACTCGGGCTGAAAACGCTGTTGGGGACATTTCATTAATGTTGACTATAAATCATAAACTAAGCATTTTTCAGCTGAAATAATGAATGTAGTCCTTTTAATTCTTGCTTCTAAAGCATACGCAAGCAGAAATTTCAATGTACAATGATGTTTTTAAAAAAAACAGTCAAAATGTGCTCCACTCGGGCTGAAAACGCTGTTGGGGACATTTCATTAATGTTGACTATAAATCAAAAACTAAGCATTTTTCAGCTGAAATAATGAATGTAGTCCTCTTAATTCTTGCTTCTAAAGCATACGCAAGCAGAAATTTCAATGTACAATGATGTTTTTAAAAAAACAGTCAAAATGTGCTCCACTCGGGCTGAAAACGCTGTTGGGGACATTTCATTAATGTTGACTATAAATCATAAACTAGGCATTTTTCAGCTGAAATAATGAATGTAGTCCTCTTAATTCTTGCTTCTAAAGCATACACAAACAGAAAATTCAATGTACAATGATGTTTTTAAAAAAACGGTCAAAATGTGCTCCACTCGGGCTGAAAACGCTGTTGGGGACATTTCATTAATGTTGACTATAAATCATAAACTAAGCATTTTTCAGCTGAAATAATGAATGTAGTCCTCTTAATTCTTGCTTCTAAAGCATACGCAAACAGAAATTTCAATGTACAATGATGTTTTTAAAAAAACGGTCAAAATGTGCTCCACTCGGGCTGAAAACGCTTGTTTGGGACATTACATTAATGTTGACTATAAATCATAAACTAAGCATTTTTCAGCTGAAATAATGAATGTAGTCCTCTTAATTCTTGCTTCTAAAGCATACGCAAGCAGAAATTTCAATGTACAATGATGTTTTTAAAAAAAGGGTCAAAATGTGCTCCACTCGGGCTGAAAACGCTTGTTTGGGACATGACATTAATGTTGACTATAAATCATAAACTAAGCATTTTTCAGCTGAAATAATGAATGTAGTCCTCTTAATTCTTGCTTCTAAAGCATACGCAAGCAGAAATTTCAATGTACAATGATGTTTTTAAAAAAAGGGTCAAAATGTGCTCCACTCGGGCTGAAAACGCTTGTTTGGAACATTTCATTAATGTTGACTATAAATCATAAACTAAGCATTTTTCAGCTGAAATAATGAATGTAGTCCTCTTAATTCTTGCTTCTAAAGCATACGCAAGCAGAAATTTCAATGTACAATGATGTTTTTAAAAAAACAGTCAAAATGTGCTCCACTCGGGCTGAAAACGCTTGTTTGGGACATGACATTAATGTTGACTATAAATCATAAACTAAGCATTTTTCAGCTGAAATAATGAATGTAGTCCTCTTAATTCTTGCTTCTAAAGCATACGCAAGCAGAAATTTCAATGTACAATGATGTTTTTAAAAAAACAGTCAAAATGTGCTCCACTCGGGCTGAAAACGCTTGTTTGGGACATTACATTAATGTTAACTATAAATCATAAACTAAGCATTTTTCAGCTGAAATAATGAATGTAGTCCTCTTAATTCTTGCTTCTAAAGCATACGCAAAAAGAAATTTCAATGTACAATGATGTTTTTTAAAAAACGGTCAAAATGTGCTCCACTCGGGCTGAAAACGCTTGTTCGGAACATTTCATTAATGTTGACTATAAATCATAAACTAAGCATTTTTCAGCTGAAATAATGAATGTAGTCCTCTTAATTCTTGCTTCTAAAGCATACGCAAGCAGAAATTTCAATGTACAATGATGTTTTTAAAAAAAACAGTCAAAATGCGCTCCACTCGGGCTGAAAACGCTGTTGGGGACATTTCATTAATGTTGACTACAAATCAAAAACTAAGCATTTTTCAGCTGAAATAATGAAAGTAGTCCTCTTAATTCTTGCTTCTAAAGCATACGCAAGCAGAAATTTCAATGTACAATGATGTTTTTAAAAAAAACAGTCAAAATGTGCTCCACTCGGGCTGAAAACGCTGTTGGGGACATTTCATTAATGTTGACTACAAATCAAAAACTAAGCATTTTTCAGCTGAAATAATGAATGTAGTCCTCTTAATTCTTGCTTCTAAAGCATTCGCAAGCAGAAATTTCAATGTACAATGATGTTTTTAAAAAAACAGTCAAAATGTGCTCCACTCGGGCTGAAAACGCTTGTTTGGAACATTTCATTAATGTTGACTATAAATCATAAACTAAGCATTTTTCAGCTGAAATAATGAATGTAGTCCTCTTAATTCTTGCTTCTAAAGCATACGCAAGCAGAAATTTCAATGTACAATGATGTTTTTAAAAAAACAGTCAAAATGTGCTCCACTCGGGCTGAAAACGCTTGTTTGGGACATGACATTAATGTTGACTATAAATCATAAACTAAGCATTTTTCAGCTGAAATAATGAATGTAGTCCTCTTAATTCTTGCTTCTAAAGCATACGCAAGCAGAAATTTCAATGTACAATGATGTTTTTAAAAAAAGGGTCAAAATGTGCTCCACTCGGGCTGAAAACGCTTGTTTGGAACATTTCATTAATGTTGACTATAAATCATAAACTAAGCATTTTTCAGCTGAAATAATGAATGTAGTCCTCTTAATTCTTGCTTCTAAAGCATACGCAAGCAGAAATTTCAATGTACAATGATGTTTTTAAAAAAGCAGTCAAAATGTGCTCCACTCGGTCTGAAAACGCTTGTTTGGGACATTACATTAATGTTGACTATAAATCATAAACTAAGCATTTTTCAGCTGAAATAATGAATGTAGTCCTCTTAATTCTTGCTTCTAAAGCATACGCAAAAAGAAATTTCAATGTACAATGATGTTTTTTAAAAAACGGTCAAAATGTGCTCCACTCGGGCTGAAAACGCTTGTTCGGAACATTTCCTTAATGTTGACTATAAATCATAAACTAAGCATTTTTCAGCTGAAATAATGAATGTAGTCCTCTTAATTCTTGCTTCTAAAGCATACGCAAGCAGAAATTTCAATGTACAATGATGTTTTTAAAAAAAACAGTCAAAATGCGCTCCACTCGGGCTGAAAACGCTGTTGGGGACATTTCATTAATGTTGACTATAAATCATAAACTAAGCATTTTTCAGCTGAAATAATGAATGTAGTCCTCTTAATTCTTGCTTCTAAAGCATACGCAAGCAGAAATTTCAATGTACAATGATGTTTTTAAAAAAACAGTCAAAATGTGCTCCACTCGGGCTGAAAACGCTTGTTTGGGACATGACATTAATGTTGACTATAAATCATAAACTAAGCATTTTTCAGCTGAAATAATGAATGTAGTCCTCTTAATTCTTGCTTCTAAAGCATACGCAAAAAGAAATTTCAATGTACAATGATGTTTTTTAAAAAACGGTCAAAATGTGCTCCACTCGGGCTGAAAACGCTTGTTCGGAACATTTCCTTAATGTTGACTATAAATCATAAACTAAGCATTTTTCAGCTGAAATAATGAATGTAGTCCTCTTAATTCTTGCTTCTAAAGCATACGCAAGCAGAAATTTCAATGTACAATGATGTTTTTAAAAAAAACAGTCAAAATGCGCTCCACTCGGGCTGAAAACGCTGTTGGGGACATTTCATTAATGTTGACTACAAATCAAAAACTAAGCATTTTTCAGCTGAAATAATGAATGTAGTCCTCTTAATTCTTGCTTCTAAAGCATACGCAAGCAGAAATTTCAATGTACAATGATGTTTTTAAAAAAGGGTCAAAATGTGCTCCACTCGGGCTGAAAACGCTTGTTTGGAACATTTCATTAATGTTGACTATAAATCATAAACTAAGCATTTTTCAGCTGAAATAATGAATGTAGTCCTCTTAATTCTTGCTTCTAAAGCATACGCAAGCAGAAATTTCAATGTACAATGATGTTTTTAAAAAAACAGTCAAAATGTGCTCCACTCGGGCTGAAAACGCTTGTTTGGGACATGACATTAATGTTGACTATAAATCATAAACTAAGCATTTTTCAGCTGAAATAATGAATGTAGTCCTCTTAATTCTTGCTTCTAAAGCATACGCAAGCAGAAATTTCAATGTACAATGATGTTTTTAAAAAAACAGTCAAAATGTGCTCCACTCGGGCTGAAAACGCTTGTTTGGAACATTTCATTAATGTTGACTATAAATCATAAACTAAGCATTTTTCAGCTGAAATAATGAATGTAGTCCTCTTAATTCTTGCTTCTAAAGCATACGCAAGCAGAAATTTCAATGTACAATGATGTTTTTAAAAAAACAGTCAAAATGTGCTCCACTCGGGCTGAAAACGCTGTTGGGGACATTTCATTAATGTTGACTATAAATCATAAACTAAGCATTTTTCAGCTGAAATAATGAATGTAGTCCTTTTAATTCTTGCTTCTAAAGCATACGCAAGCAGAAATTTCAATGTACAATGATGTTTTTAAAAAAAACAGTCAAAATGTGCTCCACTCGGGCTGAAAACGCTGTTGGGGACATTTCATTAATGTTGACTATAAATCAAAAACTAAGCATTTTTCAGCTGAAATAATGAATGTAGTCCTCTTAATTCTTGCTTCTAAAGCATACGCAAGCAGAAATTTCAATGTACAATGATGTTTTTAAAAAAACAGTCAAAATGTGCTCCACTCGGGCTGAAAACGCTGTTGGGGACATTTCATTAATGTTGACTATAAATCATAAACTAAGCATTTTTCAGCTGAAATAATGAATGTAGTCCTCTTAATTCTTGCTTCTAAAGCATACACAAACAGAAAATTCAATGTACAATGATGTTTTTAAAAAAACGGTCAAAATGTGCTCCACTCGGGCTGAAAACGCTGTTGGGGACATTTCATTAATGTTGACTATAAATCATAAACTAAGCATTTTTCAGCTGAAATAATGAATGTAGTCCTCTTAATTCTTGCTTCTAAAGCATACGCAAAAAGAAATTTCAATGTACAATGATGTTTTTAAAAAAACGGTCAAAATGTGCTCCACTCGGGCTGAAAACGCTTGTTTGGGACATTACATTAATGTTGACTATAAATCATAAACTAAGCATTTTTCAGCTGAAATAATGAATGTAGTCCTCTTAATTCTTGCTTCTAAAGCATACGCAAGCAGAAATTTCAATGTACAATGATGTTTTTAAAAAAAGGGTCAAAATGTGCTCCACTCGGGCTGAAAACGCTTGTTTGGAACATTTCATTAATGTTGACTATAAATCATAAACTAAGCATTTTTCAGCTGAAATAATGAATGTAGTCCTCTTAATTCTTGCTTCTAAAGCATACGCAAGCAGAAATTTCAATGTACAATGATGTTTTTAAAAAAACGGTCAAAATGTGCTCCACTCGGGCTGAAAACGCTTGTTTGGAACATTTCCTTAATGTTGACTATAAATCATAAACTAAGCATTTTTCAGCTGAAATAATGAATGTAGTCCTCTTAATTCTTGCTTCTAAAGCATACGCAAGCAGAAATTTCAATGTACAATGATGTTTTTAAAAAAAACAGTCAAAATGCGCTCCACTCGGGCTGAAAACGCTGTTGGGGACATTTCATTAATGTTGACTACAAATCAAAAACTAAGCATTTTTCAGCTGAAATAATGAATGTAGTCCTCTTAATTCTTGCTTCTAAAGCATACGCAAGCAGAAATTTCAATGTACAATGATGTTTTTAAAAAAAGGGTCAAAATGTGCTCCACTCGGGCTGAAAACGCTTGTTTGGAACATTTCATTAATGTTGACTATAAATCATAAACTAAGCATTTTTCAGCTGAAATAATGAATGTAGTCCTCTTAATTCTTGCTTCTAAAGCATACGCAAGCAGAAATTTCAATGTACAATGATGTTTTTAAAAAAACAGTCAAAATGTGCTCCACTCGGGCTGAAAACGCTTGTTTGGGACATGACATTAATGTTGACTATAAATCATAAACTAAGCATTTTTCAGCTGAAATAATGAATGTAGTCCTCTTAATTCTTGCTTCTAAAGCATACGCAAGCAGAAATTTCAATGTACAATGATGTTTTTAAAAAAACAGTCAAAATGTGCTCCACTCGGGCTGAAAACGCTTGTTTGGGACATGACATTAATGTTGACTATAAATCATAAACTAAGCATTTTTCAGCTGAAATAATGAATGTAGTCCTCTTAATTCTTGCTTCTAAAGCATACGCAAAAAGAAATTTCAATGTACAATGATGTTTTTTAAAAAACGGTCAAAATGTGCTCCACTCGGGCTGAAAACGCTTGTTCGGAACATTTCCTTAATGTTGACTATAAATCATAAACTAAGCATTTTTCAGCTGAAATAATGAATGTAGTCCTCTTAATTCTTGCTTCTAAAGCATACGCAAGCAGAAATTTCAATGTACAATGATGTTTTTAAAAAAAACAGTCAAAATGCGCTCCACTCGGGCTGAAAACGCTGTTGGGGACATTTCATTAATGTTGACTACAAATCAAAAACTAAGCATTTTTCAGCTGAAATAATGAATGTAGTCCTCTTAATTCTTGCTTCTAAAGCATACGCAAAAAGAAATTTCAATGTACAATGATGTTTTTTAAAAAACGGTCAAAATGTGCTCCACTCGGGCTGAAAACGCTTGTTCGGAACATTTCCTTAATGTTGACTATAAATCATAAACTAAGCATTTTTCAGCTGAAATAATGAATGTAGTCCTCTTAATTCTTGCTTCTAAAGCATACGCAAGCAGAAATTTCAATGTACAATGATGTTTTTAAAAAAAACAGTCAAAATGCGCTCCACTCGGGCTGAAAACGCTGTTGGGGACATTTCATTAATGTTGACTACAAATCAAAAACTAAGCATTTTTCAGCTGAAATAATGAATGTAGTCCTCTTAATTCTTGCTTCTAAAGCATACGCAAGCAGAAATTTCAATGTACAATGATGTTTTTAAAAAAGCAGTCAAAATGTGCTCCACTCGGGCTGAAAACGCTTGTTTGGGACATGACATTAATGTTGACTATAAATCATAAACTAAGCATTTTTCAGCTGAAATAATGAATGTAGTCCTCTTAATTCTTGCTTCTAAAGCATACGCAAAAAGAAATTTCAATGTACAATGATGTTTTTTAAAAAACGGTCAAAATGTGCTCCACTCGGGCTGAAAACGCTTGTTCGGAACATTTCCTTAATGTTGACTATAAATCATAAACTAAGCATTTTTCAGCTGAAATAATGAATGTAGTCCTCTTAATTCTTGCTTCTAAAGCATACGCAAGCAGAAATTTCAATGTACAATGATGTTTTTAAAAAAAACAGTCAAAATGCGCTCCACTCGGGCTGAAAACGCTGTTGGGGACATTTCATTAATGTTGACTACAAATCAAAAACTAAGCATTTTTCAGCTGAAATAATGAATGTAGTCCTCTTAATTCTTGCTTCTAAAGCATACGCAAGCAGAAATTTCAATGTACAATGATGTTTTTAAAAAAAGGGTCAAAATGTGCTCCACTCGGGCTGAAAACGCTTGTTTGGAACATTTCCTTAATGTTGACTATAAATCATAAACTAAGCATTTTTCAGCTGAAATAATGAATGTAGTCCTCTTAATTCTTGCTTCTAAAGCATACGCAAGCAGAAATTTCAATGTACAATGATGTTTTTAAAAAAAACAGTCAAAATGCGCTCCACTCGGGCTGAAAACGCTGTTGGGGACATTTCATTAATGTTGACTACAAATCAAAAACTAAGCATTTTTCAGCTGAAATAATGAATGTAGTCCTCTTAATTCTTGCTTCTAAAGCATACGCAAGCAGAAATTTCAATGTACAATGATGTTTTTAAAAAAGGGTCAAAATGTGCTCCACTCGGGCTGAAAACGCTTGTTTGGAACATTTCATTAATGTTGACTATAAATCATAAACTAAGCATTTTTCAGCTGAAATAATGAATGTAGTCCTCTTAATTCTTGCTTCTAAAGCATACGCAAGCAGAAATTTCAATGTACAATGATGTTTTTAAAAAAACAGTCAAAATGTGCTCCACTCGGGCTGAAAACGCTTGTTTGGGACATGACATTAATGTTGACTATAAATCATAAACTAAGCATTTTTCAGCTGAAATAATGAATGTAGTCCTCTTAATTCTTGCTTCTAAAGCATACGCAAAAAGAAATTTCAATGTACAATGATGTTTTTTAAAAAACGGTCAAAATGTGCTCCACTCGGGCTGAAAACGCTTGTTCGGAACATTTCCTTAATGTTGACTATAAATCATAAACTAAGCATTTTTCAGCTGAAATAATGAATGTAGTCCTCTTAATTCTTGCTTCTAAAGCATACGCAAGCAGAAATTTCAATGTACAATGATGTTTTTAAAAAAAACAGTCAAAATGCGCTCCACTCGGGCTGAAAACGCTGTTGGGGACATTTCATTAATGTTGACTACAAATCAAAAACTAAGCATTTTTCAGCTGAAATAATGAATGTAGTCCTCTTAATTCTTGCTTCTAAAGCATACGCAAGCAGAAATTTCAATGTACAATGATGTTTTTAAAAAAGGGTCAAAATGTGCTCCACTCGGGCTGAAAACGCTTGTTTGGAACATTTCATTAATGTTGACTATAAATCATAAACTAAGCATTTTTCAGCTGAAATAATGAATGTAGTCCTCTTAATTCTTGCTTCTAAAGCATACGCAAGCAGAAATTTCAATGTACAATGATGTTTTTAAAAAAACAGTCAAAATGTGCTCCACTCGGGCTGAAAACGCTTGTTTGGGACATGACATTAATGTTGACTATAAATCATAAACTAAGCATTTTTCAGCTGAAATAATGAATGTAGTCCTCTTAATTCTTGCTTCTAAAGCATACGCAAGCAGAAATTTCAATGTACAATGATGTTTTTAAAAAAACAGTCAAAATGTGCTCCACTCGGGCTGAAAACGCTTGTTTGGAACATTTCATTAATGTTGACTATAAATCATAAACTAAGCATTTTTCAGCTGAAATAATGAATGTAGTCCTCTTAATTCTTGCTTCTAAAGCATACGCAAGCAGAAATTTCAATGTACAATGATGTTTTTAAAAAAACAGTCAAAATGTGCTCCACTCGGGCTGAAAACGCTGTTGGGGACATTTCATTAATGTTGACTATAAATCATAAACTAAGCATTTTTCAGCTGAAATAATGAATGTAGTCCTTTTAATTCTTGCTTCTAAAGCATACGCAAGCAGAAATTTCAATGTACAATGATGTTTTTAAAAAAAACAGTCAAAATGTGCTCCACTCGGGCTGAAAACGCTGTTGGGGACATTTCATTAATGTTGACTATAAATCAAAAACTAAGCATTTTTCAGCTGAAATAATGAATGTAGTCCTCTTAATTCTTGCTTCTAAAGCATACGCAAGCAGAAATTTCAATGTACAATGATGTTTTTAAAAAAACAGTCAAAATGTGCTCCACTCGGGCTGAAAACGCTGTTGGGGACATTTCATTAATGTTGACTATAAATCATAAACTAAGCATTTTTCAGCTGAAATAATGAATGTAGTCCTCTTAATTCTTGCTTCTAAAGCATACACAAACAGAAAATTCAATGTACAATGATGTTTTTAAAAAAACGGTCAAAATGTGCTCCACTCGGGCTGAAAACGCTGTTGGGGACATTTCATTAATGTTGACTATAAATCATAAACTAAGCATTTTTCAGCTGAAATAATGAATGTAGTCCTCTTAATTCTTGCTTCTAAAGCATACGCAAAAAGAAATTTCAATGTACAATGATGTTTTTAAAAAAACGGTCAAAATGTGCTCCACTCGGGCTGAAAACGCTTGTTTGGGACATTACATTAATGTTGACTATAAATCATAAACTAAGCATTTTTCAGCTGAAATAATGAATGTAGTCCTCTTAATTCTTGCTTCTAAAGCATACGCAAGCAGAAATTTCAATGTACAATGATGTTTTTAAAAAAAGGGTCAAAATGTGCTCCACTCGGGCTGAAAACGCTTGTTCGGAACATTTCATTAATGTTGACTATAAATCATAAACTAAGCATTTTTCAGCTGAAATAATGAATGTAGTCCTCTTAATTCTTGCTTCTAAAGCATACGCAAGCAGAAATTTCAATGTACAATGATGTTTTTAAAAAAACGGTCAAAATGTGCTCCACTCGGGCTGAAAACGCTTGTTTGGAACATTTCCTTAATGTTGACTATAAATCATAAACTAAGCATTTTTCAGCTGAAATAATGAATGTAGTCCTCTTAATTCTTGCTTCTAAAGCATACGCAAGCAGAAATTTCAATGTACAATGATGTTTTTAAAAAAAACAGTCAAAATGCGCTCCACTCGGGCTGAAAACGCTGTTGGGGACATTTCATTAATGTTGACTACAAATCAAAAACTAAGCATTTTTCAGCTGAAATAATGAATGTAGTCCTCTTAATTCTTGCTTCTAAAGCATACGCAAGCAGAAATTTCAATGTACAATGATGTTTTTAAAAAAAGGGTCAAAATGTGCTCCACTCGGGCTGAAAACGCTTGTTTGGAACATTTCATTAATGTTGACTATAAATCATAAACTAAGCATTTTTCAGCTGAAATAATGAATGTAGTCCTCTTAATTCTTGCTTCTAAAGCATACGCAAGCAGAAATTTCAATGTACAATGATGTTTTTAAAAAAACAGTCAAAATGTGCTCCACTCGGGCTGAAAACGCTTGTTTGGGACATGACATTAATGTTGACTATAAATCATAAACTAAGCATTTTTCAGCTGAAATAATGAATGTAGTCCTCTTAATTCTTGCTTCTAAAGCATACGCAAGCAGAAATTTCAATGTACAATGATGTTTTTAAAAAAACAGTCAAAATGTGCTCCACTCGGGCTGAAAACGCTTGTTTGGGACATTACATTAATGTTGACTATAAATCATAAACTAAGCATTTTTCAGCTGAAATAATGAATGTAGTCCTCTTAATTCTTGCTTCTAAAGCATACGCAAAAAGAAATTTCAATGTACAATGATGTTTTTTAAAAAACGGTAAAAATGTGCTCCACTCGGGCTGAAAACGCTTGTTCGGAACATTTCCTTAATGTTGACTATAAATCATAAACTAAGCATTTTTCAGCTGAAATAATGAATGTAGTCCTCTTAATTCTTGCTTCTAAAGCATACGCAAGCAGAAATTTCAATGTACAATGATGTTTTTAGAAAAAACAGTCAAAATGCGCTCCACTCGGGCTGAAAACGCTGTTGGGGACATTTCATTAATGTTGACTACAAATCAAAAACTAAGCATTTTTCAGCTGAAATAATGAATGTAGTCCTCTTAATTCTTGCTTCTAAAGCATACGCAAGCAGAAATTTCAATGTACAATGATGTTTTTAAAAAAAGGGTCAATATGTGCTCCACTCGGGCTGAAAACGCTTGTTTGGAACATTTCATTAATGTTGACTATAAATCATAAACTAAGCATTTTTCAGCTGAAATAATGAATGTAGTCCTCTTAATTCTTGCTTCTAAAGCATACGCAAGCAGAAATTTCAATGTACAATGATGTTTTTAAAAAAACAGTCAAAATGTGCTCCACTCGGGCTGAAAACGCTTGTTTGGGACATGACATTAATGTTGACTATAAATCATAAACTAAGCATTTTTCAGCTGAAATTATGAATGTAGTCCTCTTAATTCTTGCTTCTAAAGCATACGCAAGCAGAAATTTCAATGTACAATGATGTTTTTAAAAAAACAGTCAAAATGTGCTCCACTCGGGCTGAAAACGCTTGTTTGGGACATTACATTAATGTTGACTATAAATCATAAACTAAGCATTTTTCAGCTGAAATAATGAATGTAGTCCTCTTAATTCTTGCTTCTAAAGCATACGCAAAAAGAAATTTCAATGTACAATGATGTTTTTTAAAAAACGGTCAAAATGTGCTCCACTCGGGCTGAAAACGCTTGTTCGGAACATTTCCTTAATGTTGACTATAAATCATAAACTAAGCATTTTTCAGCTGAAATAATGAATGTAGTCCTCTTAATTCTTGCTTCTAAAGCATACGCAAGCAGAAATTTCAATGTACAATGATGTTTTTAAAAAAAACAGTCAAAATGCGCTCCACTCGGGCTGAAAACGCTGTTGGGGACATTTCATTAATGTTGACTACAAATCAAAAACTAAGCATTTTTCAGCTGAAATAATGAATGTAGTCCTCTTAATTCTTGCTTCTAAAGCATACGCAAGCAGAAATTTCAATGTACAATGATGTTTTTAAAAAAAGGGTCAAAATGTGCTCCACTCGGGCTGAAAACGCTTGTTTGGAACATTTCATTAATGTTGACTATAAATCATAAACTAAGCATTTTTCAGCTGAAATAATGAATGTAGTCCTCTTAATTCTTGCTTCTAAAGCATACGCAAGCAGAAATTTCAATGTACAATGATGTTTTTAAAAAAACAGTCAAAATGTGCTCCACTCGGGCTGAAAACGCTTGTTTGGGACATGACATTAATGTTGACTATAAATCATAAACTAAGCATTTTTCAGCTGAAATAATGAATGTAGTCCTCTTAATTCTTGCTTCTAAAGCATACGCAAAAAGAAATTTCAATGTACAATGATGTTTTTTAAAAAACGGTCAAAATGTGCTCCACTCGGGCTGAAAACGCTTGTTCGGAACATTTCCTTAATGTTGACTATAAATCATAAACTAAGCATTTTTCAGCTGAAATAATGAATGTAGTCCTCTTAATTCTTGCTTCTAAAGCATACGCAAGCAGAAATTTCAATGTACAATGATGTTTTTAAAAAAAACAGTCAAAATGCGCTCCACTCGGGCTGAAAACGCTGTTGGGGACATTTCATTAATGTTGACTACAAATCAAAAACTAAGCATTTTTCAGCTGAAATAATGAATGTAGTCCTCTTAATTCTTGCTTCTAAAGCATACGCAAGCAGAAATTTCAATGTACAATGATGTTTTTAAAAAAGGGTCAAAATGTGCTCCACTCGGGCTGAAAACGCTTGTTTGGAACATTTCATTAATGTTGACTATAAATCATAAACTAAGCATTTTTCAGCTGAAATAATGAATGTAGTCCTCTTAATTCTTGCTTCTAAAGCATACGCAAGCAGAAATTTCAATGTACAATGATGTTTTTAAAAAAACAGTCAAAATGTGCTCCACTCGGGCTGAAAACGCTTGTTTGGGACATGACATTAATGTTGACTATAAATCATAAACTAAGCATTTTTCAGCTGAAATAATGAATGTAGTCCTCTTAATTCTTGCTTCTAAAGCATACGCAAGCAGAAATTTCAATGTACAATGATGTTTTTAAAAAAACAGTCAAAATGTGCTCCACTCGGGCTGAAAACGCTTGTTTGGAACATTTCATTAATGTTGACTATAAATCATAAACTAAGCATTTTTCAGCTGAAATAATGAATGTAGTCCTCTTAATTCTTGCTTCTAAAGCATACGCAAGCAGAAATTTCAATGTACAATGATGTTTTTAAAAAAACAGTCAAAATGTGCTCCACTCGGGCTGAAAACGCTGTTGGGGACATTTCATTAATGTTGACTATAAATCATAAACTAAGCATTTTTCAGCTGAAATAATGAATGTAGTCCTTTTAATTCTTGCTTCTAAAGCATACGCAAGCAGAAATTTCAATGTACAATGATGTTTTTAAAAAAAACAGTCAAAATGTGCTCCACTCGGGCTGAAAACGCTGTTGGGGACATTTCATTAATGTTGACTATAAATCAAAAACTAAGCATTTTTCAGCTGAAATAATGAATGTAGTCCTCTTAATTCTTGCTTCTAAAGCATACGCAAGCAGAAATTTCAATGTACAATGATGTTTTTAAAAAAACAGTCAAAATGTGCTCCACTCGGGCTGAAAACGCTGTTGGGGACATTTCATTAATGTTGACTATAAATCATAAACTAGGCATTTTTCAGCTGAAATAATGAATGTAGTCCTCTTAATTCTTGCTTCTAAAGCATACACAAACAGAAAATTCAATGTACAATGATGTTTTTAAAAAAACGGTCAAAATGTGCTCCACTCGGGCTGAAAACGCTGTTGGGGACATTTCATTAATGTTGACTATAAATCATAAACTAAGCATTTTTCAGCTGAAATAATGAATGTAGTCCTCTTAATTCTTGCTTCTAAAGCATACGCAAACAGAAATTTCAATGTACAATGATGTTTTTAAAAAAACGGTCAAAATGTGCTCCACTCGGGCTGAAAACGCTTGTTTGGGACATTACATTAATGTTGACTATAAATCATAAACTAAGCATTTTTCAGCTGAAATAATGAATGTAGTCCTCTTAATTCTTGCTTCTAAAGCATACGCAAGCAGAAATTTCAATGTACAATGATGTTTTTAAAAAAAGGGTCAAAATGTGCTCCACTCGGGCTGAAAACGCTTGTTTGGGACATGACATTAATGTTGACTATAAATCATAAACTAAGCATTTTTCAGCTGAAATAATGAATGTAGTCCTCTTAATTCTTGCTTCTAAAGCATACGCAAGCAGAAATTTCAATGTACAATGATGTTTTTAAAAAAAGGGTCAAAATGTGCTCCACTCGGGCTGAAAACGCTTGTTTGGAACATTTCATTAATGTTGACTATAAATCATAAACTAAGCATTTTTCAGCTGAAATAATGAATGTAGTCCTCTTAATTCTTGCTTCTAAAGCATACGCAAGCAGAAATTTCAATGTACAATGATGTTTTTAAAAAAACAGTCAAAATGTGCTCCACTCGGGCTGAAAACGCTTGTTTGGGACATGACATTAATGTTGACTATAAATCATAAACTAAGCATTTTTCAGCTGAAATAATGAATGTAGTCCTCTTAATTCTTGCTTCTAAAGCATACGCAAGCAGAAATTTCAATGTACAATGATGTTTTTAAAAAAACAGTCAAAATGTGCTCCACTCGGGCTGAAAACGCTTGTTTGGGACATTACATTAATGTTAACTATAAATCATAAACTAAGCATTTTTCAGCTGAAATAATGAATGTAGTCCTCTTAATTCTTGCTTCTAAAGCATACGCAAAAAGAAATTTCAATGTACAATGATGTTTTTTAAAAAACGGTCAAAATGTGCTCCACTCGGGCTGAAAACGCTTGTTCGGAACATTTCATTAATGTTGACTATAAATCATAAACTAAGCATTTTTCAGCTGAAATAATGAATGTAGTCCTCTTAATTCTTGCTTCTAAAGCATACGCAAGCAGAAATTTCAATGTACAATGATGTTTTTAAAAAAAACAGTCAAAATGCGCTCCACTCGGGCTGAAAACGCTGTTGGGGACATTTCATTAATGTTGACTACAAATCAAAAACTAAGCATTTTTCAGCTGAAATAATGAAAGTAGTCCTCTTAATTCTTGCTTCTAAAGCATACGCAAGCAGAAATTTCAATGTACAATGATGTTTTTAAAAAAAACAGTCAAAATGTGCTCCACTCGGGCTGAAAACGCTGTTGGGGACATTTCATTAATGTTGACTACAAATCAAAAACTAAGCATTTTTCAGCTGAAATAATGAATGTAGTCCTCTTAATTCTTGCTTCTAAAGCATTCGCAAGCAGAAATTTCAATGTACAATGATGTTTTTAAAAAAACAGTCAAAATGTGCTCCACTCGGGCTGAAAACGCTTGTTTGGAACATTTCATTAATGTTGACTATAAATCATAAACTAAGCATTTTTCAGCTGAAATAATGAATGTAGTCCTCTTAATTCTTGCTTCTAAAGCATACGCAAGCAGAAATTTCAATGTACAATGATGTTTTTAAAAAAACAGTCAAAATGTGCTCCACTCGGGCTGAAAACGCTTGTTTGGGACATGACATTAATGTTGACTATAAATCATAAACTAAGCATTTTTCAGCTGAAATAATGAATGTAGTCCTCTTAATTCTTGCTTCTAAAGCATACGCAAGCAGAAATTTCAATGTACAATGATGTTTTTAAAAAAAGGGTCAAAATGTGCTCCACTCGGGCTGAAAACGCTTGTTTGGAACATTTCATTAATGTTGACTATAAATCATAAACTAAGCATTTTTCAGCTGAAATAATGAATGTAGTCCTCTTAATTCTTGCTTCTAAAGCATACGCAAGCAGAAATTTCAATGTACAATGATGTTTTTAAAAAAGCAGTCAAAATGTGCTCCACTCGGTCTGAAAACGCTTGTTTGGGACATTACATTAATGTTGACTATAAATCATAAACTAAGCATTTTTCAGCTGAAATAATGAATGTAGTCCTCTTAATTCTTGCTTCTAAAGCATACGCAAAAAGAAATTTCAATGTACAATGATGTTTTTCAAAAAACGGTCAAAATGTGCTCCACTCGGGCTGAAAACGCTTGTTCGGAACATTTCCTTAATGTTGACTATAAATCATAAACTAAGCATTTTTCAGCTGAAATAATGAATGTAGTCCTCTTAATTCTTGCTTCTAAAGCATACGCAAGCAGAAATTTCAATGTACAATGATGTTTTTAAAAAAAACAGTCAAAATGCGCTCCACTCGGGCTGAAAACGCTGTTGGGGACATTTCATTAATGTTGACTATAAATCATAAACTAAGCATTTTTCAGCTGAAATAATGAATGTAGTCCTCTTAATTCTTGCTTCTAAAGCATACGCAAGCAGAAATTTCAATGTACAATGATGTTTTTAAAAAAACAGTCAAAATGTGCTCCACTCGGGCTGAAAACGCTTGTTTGGGACATGACATTAATGTTGACTATAAATCATAAACTAAGCATTTTTCAGCTGAAATAATGAATGTAGTCCTCTTAATTCTTGCTTCTAAAGCATACGCAAAAAGAAATTTCAATGTACAATGATGTTTTTTAAAAAACGGTCAAAATGTGCTCCACTCGGGCTGAAAACGCTTGTTCGGAACATTTCCTTAATGTTGACTATAAATCATAAACTAAGCATTTTTCAGCTGAAATAATGAATGTAGTCCTCTTAATTCTTGCTTCTAAAGCATACGCAAGCAGAAATTTCAATGTACAATGATGTTTTTAAAAAAAACAGTCAAAATGCGCTCCACTCGGGCTGAAAACGCTGTTGGGGACATTTCATTAATGTTGACTACAAATCAAAAACTAAGCATTTTTCAGCTGAAATAATGAATGTAGTCCTCTTAATTCTTGCTTCTAAAGCATACGCAAGCAGAAATTTCAATGTACAATGATGTTTTTAAAAAAGGGTCAAAATGTGCTCCACTCGGGCTGAAAACGCTTGTTTGGAACATTTCATTAATGTTGACTATAAATCATAAACTAAGCATTTTTCAGCTGAAATAATGAATGTAGTCCTCTTAATTCTTGCTTCTAAAGCATACGCAAGCAGAAATTTCAATGTACAATGATGTTTTTAAAAAAACAGTCAAAATGTGCTCCACTCGGGCTGAAAACGCTTGTTTGGGACATGACATTAATGTTGACTATAAATCATAAACTAAGCATTTTTCAGCTGAAATAATGAATGTAGTCCTCTTAATTCTTGCTTCTAAAGCATACGCAAGCAGAAATTTCAATGTACAATGATGTTTTTAAAAAAACAGTCAAAATGTGCTCCACTCGGGCTGAAAACGCTTGTTTGGAACATTTCATTAATGTTGACTATAAATCATAAACTAAGCATTTTTCAGCTGAAATAATGAATGTAGTCCTCTTAATTCTTGCTTCTAAAGCATACGCAAGCAGAAATTTCAATGTACAATGATGTTTTTAAAAAAACAGTCAAAATGTGCTCCACTCGGGCTGAAAACGCTGTTGGGGACATTTCATTAATGTTGACTATAAATCATAAACTAAGCATTTTTCAGCTGAAATAATGAATGTAGTCCTTTTAATTCTTGCTTCTAAAGCATACGCAAGCAGAAATTTCAATGTACAATGATGTTTTTAAAAAAAACAGTCAAAATGTGCTCCACTCGGGCTGAAAACGCTGTTGGGGACATTTCATTAATGTTGACTATAAATCAAAAACTAAGCATTTTTCAGCTGAAATAATGAATGTAGTCCTCTTAATTCTTGCTTCTAAAGCATACGCAAGCAGAAATTTCAATGTACAATGATGTTTTTAAAAAAACAGTCAAAATGTGCTCCACTCGGGCTGAAAACGCTGTTGGGGACATTTCATTAATGTTGACTATAAATCATAAACTAAGCATTTTTCAGCTGAAATAATGAATGTAGTCCTCTTAATTCTTGCTTCTAAAGCATACACAAACAGAAAATTCAATGTACAATGATGTTTTTAAAAAAACGGTCAAAATGTGCTCCACTCGGGCTGAAAACGCTGTTGGGGACATTTCATTAATGTTGACTATAAATCATAAACTAAGCATTTTTCAGCTGAAATAATGAATGTAGTCCTCTTAATTCTTGCTTCTAAAGCATACGCAAAAAGAAATTTCAATGTACAATGATGTTTTTAAAAAAACGGTCAAAATGTGCTCCACTCGGGCTGAAAACGCTTGTTTGGGACATTACATTAATGTTGACTATAAATCATAAACTAAGCATTTTTCAGCTGAAATAATGAATGTAGTCCTCTTAATTCTTGCTTCTAAAGCATACGCAAGCAGAAATTTCAATGTACAATGATGTTTTTAAAAAAAGGGTCAAAATGTGCTCCACTCGGGCTGAAAACGCTTGTTTGGAACATTTCATTAATGTTGACTATAAATCATAAACTAAGCATTTTTCAGCTGAAATAATGAATGTAGTCCTCTTAATTCTTGCTTCTAAAGCATACGCAAGCAGAAATTTCAATGTACAATGATGTTTTTAAAAAAACGGTCAAAATGTGCTCCACTCGGGCTGAAAACGCTTGTTTGGAACATTTCCTTAATGTTGACTATAAATCATAAACTAAGCATTTTTCAGCTGAAATAATGAATGTAGTCCTCTTAATTCTTGCTTCTAAAGCATACGCAAGCAGAAATTTCAATGTACAATGATGTTTTTAAAAAAAACAGTCAAAATGCGCTCCACTCGGGCTGAAAACGCTGTTGGGGACATTTCATTAATGTTGACTACAAATCAAAAACTAAGCATTTTTCAGCTGAAATAATGAATGTAGTCCTCTTAATTCTTGCTTCTAAAGCATACGCAAGCAGAAATTTCAATGTACAATGATGTTTTTAAAAAAAGGGTCAAAATGTGCTCCACTCGGGCTGAAAACGCTTGTTTGGAACATTTCATTAATGTTGACTATAAATCATAAACTAAGCATTTTTCAGCTGAAATAATGAATGTAGTCCTCTTAATTCTTGCTTCTAAAGCATACGCAAGCAGAAATTTCAATGTACAATGATGTTTTTAAAAAAACAGTCAAAATGTGCTCCACTCGGGCTGAAAACGCTTGTTTGGGACATGACATTAATGTTGACTATAAATCATAAACTAAGCATTTTTCAGCTGAAATAATGAATGTAGTCCTCTTAATTCTTGCTTCTAAAGCATACGCAAGCAGAAATTTCAATGTACAATGATGTTTTTAAAAAAACAGTCAAAATGTGCTCCACTCGGGCTGAAAACGCTTGTTTGGGACATGACATTAATGTTGACTATAAATCATAAACTAAGCATTTTTCAGCTGAAATAATGAATGTAGTCCTCTTAATTCTTGCTTCTAAAGCATACGCAAAAAGAAATTTCAATGTACAATGATGTTTTTTAAAAAACGGTCAAAATGTGCTCCACTCGGGCTGAAAACGCTTGTTCGGAACATTTCCTTAATGTTGACTATAAATCATAAACTAAGCATTTTTCAGCTGAAATAATGAATGTAGTCCTCTTAATTCTTGCTTCTAAAGCATACGCAAGCAGAAATTTCAATGTACAATGATGTTTTTAAAAAAAACAGTCAAAATGCGCTCCACTCGGGCTGAAAACGCTGTTGGGGACATTTCATTAATGTTGACTACAAATCAAAAACTAAGCATTTTTCAGCTGAAATAATGAATGTAGTCCTCTTAATTCTTGCTTCTAAAGCATACGCAAAAAGAAATTTCAATGTACAATGATGTTTTTTAAAAAACGGTCAAAATGTGCTCCACTCGGGCTGAAAACGCTTGTTCGGAACATTTCCTTAATGTTGACTATAAATCATAAACTAAGCATTTTTCAGCTGAAATAATGAATGTAGTCCTCTTAATTCTTGCTTCTAAAGCATACGCAAGCAGAAATTTCAATGTACAATGATGTTTTTAAAAAAAACAGTCAAAATGCGCTCCACTCGGGCTGAAAACGCTGTTGGGGACATTTCATTAATGTTGACTACAAATCAAAAACTAAGCATTTTTCAGCTGAAATAATGAATGTAGTCCTCTTAATTCTTGCTTCTAAAGCATACGCAAGCAGAAATTTCAATGTACAATGATGTTTTTAAAAAAGCAGTCAAAATGTGCTCCACTCGGGCTGAAAACGCTTGTTTGGGACATGACATTAATGTTGACTATAAATCATAAACTAAGCATTTTTCAGCTGAAATAATGAATGTAGTCCTCTTAATTCTTGCTTCTAAAGCATACGCAAAAAGAAATTTCAATGTACAATGATGTTTTTTAAAAAACGGTCAAAATGTGCTCCACTCGGGCTGAAAACGCTTGTTCGGAACATTTCCTTAATGTTGACTATAAATCATAAACTAAGCATTTTTCAGCTGAAATAATGAATGTAGTCCTCTTAATTCTTGCTTCTAAAGCATACGCAAGCAGAAATTTCAATGTACAATGATGTTTTTAAAAAAAACAGTCAAAATGCGCTCCACTCGGGCTGAAAACGCTGTTGGGGACATTTCATTAATGTTGACTACAAATCAAAAACTAAGCATTTTTCAGCTGAAATAATGAATGTAGTCCTCTTAATTCTTGCTTCTAAAGCATACGCAAGCAGAAATTTCAATGTACAATGATGTTTTTAAAAAAAGGGTCAAAATGTGCTCCACTCGGGCTGAAAACGCTTGTTTGGAACATTTCCTTAATGTTGACTATAAATCATAAACTAAGCATTTTTCAGCTGAAATAATGAATGTAGTCCTCTTAATTCTTGCTTCTAAAGCATACGCAAGCAGAAATTTCAATGTACAATGATGTTTTTAAAAAAAACAGTCAAAATGCGCTCCACTCGGGCTGAAAACGCTGTTGGGGACATTTCATTAATGTTGACTACAAATCAAAAACTAAGCATTTTTCAGCTGAAATAATGAATGTAGTCCTCTTAATTCTTGCTTCTAAAGCATACGCAAGCAGAAATTTCAATGTACAATGATGTTTTTAAAAAAGGGTCAAAATGTGCTCCACTCGGGCTGAAAACGCTTGTTTGGAACATTTCATTAATGTTGACTATAAATCATAAACTAAGCATTTTTCAGCTGAAATAATGAATGTAGTCCTCTTAATTCTTGCTTCTAAAGCATACGCAAGCAGAAATTTCAATGTACAATGATGTTTTTAAAAAAACAGTCAAAATGTGCTCCACTCGGGCTGAAAACGCTTGTTTGGGACATGACATTAATGTTGACTATAAATCATAAACTAAGCATTTTTCAGCTGAAATAATGAATGTAGTCCTCTTAATTCTTGCTTCTAAAGCATACGCAAAAAGAAATTTCAATGTACAATGATGTTTTTTAAAAAACGGTCAAAATGTGCTCCACTCGGGCTGAAAACGCTTGTTCGGAACATTTCCTTAATGTTGACTATAAATCATAAACTAAGCATTTTTCAGCTGAAATAATGAATGTAGTCCTCTTAATTCTTGCTTCTAAAGCATACGCAAGCAGAAATTTCAATGTACAATGATGTTTTTAAAAAAAACAGTCAAAATGCGCTCCACTCGGGCTGAAAACGCTGTTGGGGACATTTCATTAATGTTGACTACAAATCAAAAACTAAGCATTTTTCAGCTGAAATAATGAATGTAGTCCTCTTAATTCTTGCTTCTAAAGCATACGCAAGCAGAAATTTCAATGTACAATGATGTTTTTAAAAAAGGGTCAAAATGTGCTCCACTCGGGCTGAAAACGCTTGTTTGGAACATTTCATTAATGTTGACTATAAATCATAAACTAAGCATTTTTCAGCTGAAATAATGAATGTAGTCCTCTTAATTCTTGCTTCTAAAGCATACGCAAGCAGAAATTTCAATGTACAATGATGTTTTTAAAAAAACAGTCAAAATGTGCTCCACTCGGGCTGAAAACGCTTGTTTGGGACATGACATTAATGTTGACTATAAATCATAAACTAAGCATTTTTCAGCTGAAATAATGAATGTAGTCCTCTTAATTCTTGCTTCTAAAGCATACGCAAGCAGAAATTTCAATGTACAATGATGTTTTTAAAAAAACAGTCAAAATGTGCTCCACTCGGGCTGAAAACGCTTGTTTGGAACATTTCATTAATGTTGACTATAAATCATAAACTAAGCATTTTTCAGCTGAAATAATGAATGTAGTCCTCTTAATTCTTGCTTCTAAAGCATACGCAAGCAGAAATTTCAATGTACAATGATGTTTTTAAAAAAACAGTCAAAATGTGCTCCACTCGGGCTGAAAACGCTGTTGGGGACATTTCATTAATGTTGACTATAAATCATAAACTAAGCATTTTTCAGCTGAAATAATGAATGTAGTCCTTTTAATTCTTGCTTCTAAAGCATACGCAAGCAGAAATTTCAATGTACAATGATGTTTTTAAAAAAAACAGTCAAAATGTGCTCCACTCGGGCTGAAAACGCTGTTGGGGACATTTCATTAATGTTGACTATAAATCAAAAACTAAGCATTTTTCAGCTGAAATAATGAATGTAGTCCTCTTAATTCTTGCTTCTAAAGCATACGCAAGCAGAAATTTCAATGTACAATGATGTTTTTAAAAAAACAGTCAAAATGTGCTCCACTCGGGCTGAAAACGCTGTTGGGGACATTTCATTAATGTTGACTATAAATCATAAACTAAGCATTTTTCAGCTGAAATAATGAATGTAGTCCTCTTAATTCTTGCTTCTAAAGCATACACAAACAGAAAATTCAATGTACAATGATGTTTTTAAAAAAACGGTCAAAATGTGCTCCACTCGGGCTGAAAACGCTGTTGGGGACATTTCATTAATGTTGACTATAAATCATAAACTAAGCATTTTTCAGCTGAAATAATGAATGTAGTCCTCTTAATTCTTGCTTCTAAAGCATACGCAAAAAGAAATTTCAATGTACAATGATGTTTTTAAAAAAACGGTCAAAATGTGCTCCACTCGGGCTGAAAACGCTTGTTTGGGACATTACATTAATGTTGACTATAAATCATAAACTAAGCATTTTTCAGCTGAAATAATGAATGTAGTCCTCTTAATTCTTGCTTCTAAAGCATACGCAAGCAGAAATTTCAATGTACAATGATGTTTTTAAAAAAAGGGTCAAAATGTGCTCCACTCGGGCTGAAAACGCTTGTTCGGAACATTTCATTAATGTTGACTATAAATCATAAACTAAGCATTTTTCAGCTGAAATAATGAATGTAGTCCTCTTAATTCTTGCTTCTAAAGCATACGCAAGCAGAAATTTCAATGTACAATGATGTTTTTAAAAAAACGGTCAAAATGTGCTCCACTCGGGCTGAAAACGCTTGTTTGGAACATTTCCTTAATGTTGACTATAAATCATAAACTAAGCATTTTTCAGCTGAAATAATGAATGTAGTCCTCTTAATTCTTGCTTCTAAAGCATACGCAAGCAGAAATTTCAATGTACAATGATGTTTTTAAAAAAAACAGTCAAAATGCGCTCCACTCGGGCTGAAAACGCTGTTGGGGACATTTCATTAATGTTGACTACAAATCAAAAACTAAGCATTTTTCAGCTGAAATAATGAATGTAGTCCTCTTAATTCTTGCTTCTAAAGCATACGCAAGCAGAAATTTCAATGTACAATGATGTTTTTAAAAAAAGGGTCAAAATGTGCTCCACTCGGGCTGAAAACGCTTGTTTGGAACATTTCATTAATGTTGACTATAAATCATAAACTAAGCATTTTTCAGCTGAAATAATGAATGTAGTCCTCTTAATTCTTGCTTCTAAAGCATACGCAAGCAGAAATTTCAATGTACAATGATGTTTTTAAAAAAACAGTCAAAATGTGCTCCACTCGGGCTGAAAACGCTTGTTTGGGACATGACATTAATGTTGACTATAAATCATAAACTAAGCATTTTTCAGCTGAAATAATGAATGTAGTCCTCTTAATTCTTGCTTCTAAAGCATACGCAAGCAGAAATTTCAATGTACAATGATGTTTTTAAAAAAACAGTCAAAATGTGCTCCACTCGGGCTGAAAACGCTTGTTTGGGACATTACATTAATGTTGACTATAAATCATAAACTAAGCATTTTTCAGCTGAAATAATGAATGTAGTCCTCTTAATTCTTGCTTCTAAAGCATACGCAAAAAGAAATTTCAATGTACAATGATGTTTTTTAAAAAACGGTAAAAATGTGCTCCACTCGGGCTGAAAACGCTTGTTCGGAACATTTCCTTAATGTTGACTATAAATCATAAACTAAGCATTTTTCAGCTGAAATAATGAATGTAGTCCTCTTAATTCTTGCTTCTAAAGCATACGCAAGCAGAAATTTCAATGTACAATGATGTTTTTAGAAAAAACAGTCAAAATGCGCTCCACTCGGGCTGAAAACGCTGTTGGGGACATTTCATTAATGTTGACTACAAATCAAAAACTAAGCATTTTTCAGCTGAAATAATGAATGTAGTCCTCTTAATTCTTGCTTCTAAAGCATACGCAAGCAGAAATTTCAATGTACAATGATGTTTTTAAAAAAAGGGTCAATATGTGCTCCACTCGGGCTGAAAACGCTTGTTTGGAACATTTCATTAATGTTGACTATAAATCATAAACTAAGCATTTTTCAGCTGAAATAATGAATGTAGTCCTCTTAATTCTTGCTTCTAAAGCATACGCAAGCAGAAATTTCAATGTACAATGATGTTTTTAAAAAAACAGTCAAAATGTGCTCCACTCGGGCTGAAAACGCTTGTTTGGGACATGACATTAATGTTGACTATAAATCATAAACTAAGCATTTTTCAGCTGAAATTATGAATGTAGTCCTCTTAATTCTTGCTTCTAAAGCATACGCAAGCAGAAATTTCAATGTACAATGATGTTTTTAAAAAAACAGTCAAAATGTGCTCCACTCGGGCTGAAAACGCTTGTTTGGGACATTACATTAATGTTGACTATAAATCATAAACTAAGCATTTTTCAGCTGAAATAATGAATGTAGTCCTCTTAATTCTTGCTTCTAAAGCATACGCAAAAAGAAATTTCAATGTACAATGATGTTTTTTAAAAAACGGTCAAAATGTGCTCCACTCGGGCTGAAAACGCTTGTTCGGAACATTTCCTTAATGTTGACTATAAATCATAAACTAAGCATTTTTCAGCTGAAATAATGAATGTAGTCCTCTTAATTCTTGCTTCTAAAGCATACGCAAGCAGAAATTTCAATGTACAATGATGTTTTTAAAAAAAACAGTCAAAATGCGCTCCACTCGGGCTGAAAACGCTGTTGGGGACATTTCATTAATGTTGACTACAAATCAAAAACTAAGCATTTTTCAGCTGAAATAATGAATGTAGTCCTCTTAATTCTTGCTTCTAAAGCATACGCAAGCAGAAATTTCAATGTACAATGATGTTTTTAAAAAAAGGGTCAAAATGTGCTCCACTCGGGCTGAAAACGCTTGTTTGGAACATTTCATTAATGTTGACTATAAATCATAAACTAAGCATTTTTCAGCTGAAATAATGAATGTAGTCCTCTTAATTCTTGCTTCTAAAGCATACGCAAGCAGAAATTTCAATGTACAATGATGTTTTTAAAAAAACAGTCAAAATGTGCTCCACTCGGGCTGAAAACGCTTGTTTGGGACATGACATTAATGTTGACTATAAATCATAAACTAAGCATTTTTCAGCTGAAATAATGAATGTAGTCCTCTTAATTCTTGCTTCTAAAGCATACGCAAGCAGAAATTTCAATGTACAATGATGTTTTTAAAAAAAGGGTCAAAATGTGCTCCACTCGGGCTGAAAACGCTTGTTTGGAACATTTCATTAATGTTGACTATAAATCATAAACTAAGCATTTTTCAGCTGAAATAATGAATGTAGTCCTCTTAATTCTTGCTTCTAAAGCATACGCAAGCAGAAATTTCAATGTACAATGATGTTTTTAAAAAAACAGTCAAAATGTGCTCCACTCGGGCTGAAAACGCTTGTTTGGGACATGACATTAATGTTGACTATAAATCATAAACTAAGCATTTTTCAGCTGAAATAATGAATGTAGTCCTCTTAATTCTTGCTTCTAAAGCATACGCAAGCAGAAATTTCAATGTACAATGATGTTTTTAAAAAAAGGGTCAAAATGTGCTCCACTCGGGCTGAAAACGCTTGTTTGGAACATTTCATTAATGTTGACTATAAATCATAAACTAAGCATTTTTCAGCTGAAATAATGAATGTAGTCCTCTTAATTCTTGCTTCTAAAGCATACGCAAGCAGAAATTTCAATGTACAATGATGTTTTTAAAAAAGCAGTCAAAATGTGCTCCACTCGGTCTGAAAACGCTTGTTTGGGACATTACATTAATGTTGACTATAAATCATAAACTAAGCATTTTTCAGCTGAAATAATGAATGTAGTCCTCTTAATTCTTGCTTCTAAAGCATACGCAAAAAGAAATTTCAATGTACAATGATGTTTTTTAAAAAACGGTCAAAATGTGCTCCACTCGGGCTGAAAACGCTTGTTCGGAACATTTCCTTAATGTTGACTATAAATCATAAACTAAGCATTTTTCAGCTGAAATAATGAATGTAGTCCTCTTAATTCTTGCTTCTAAAGCATACGCAAGCAGAAATTTCAATGTACAATGATGTTTTTAAAAAAAACAGTCAAAATGCGCTCCACTCGGGCTGAAAACGCTGTTGGGGACATTTCATTAATGTTGACTACAAATCAAAAACTAAGCATTTTTCAGCTGAAATAATGAATGTAGTCCTCTTAATTCTTGCTTCTAAAGCATACGCAAGCAGAAATTTCAATGTACAATGATGTTTTTAAAAAAAGGGTCAAAATGTGCTCCACTCGGGCTGAAAACGCTTGTTTGGAACATTTCATTAATGTTGACTATAAATCATAAACTAAGCATTTTTCAGCTGAAATAATGAATGTAGTCCTCTTAATTCTTGCTTCTAAAGCATACGCAAGCAGAAATTTCAATGTACAATGATGTTTTTAAAAAAACAGTCAAAATGTGCTCCACTCGGGCTGAAAACGCTTGTTTGGGACATGACATTAATGTTGACTATAAATCATAAACTAAGCATTTTTCAGCTGAAATAATGAATGTAGTCCTCTTAATTCTTGCTTCTAAAGCATACGCAAAAAGAAATTTCAATGTACAATGATGTTTTTTAAAAAACGGTCAAAATGTGCTCCACTCGGGCTGAAAACGCTTGTTCGGAACATTTCCTTAATGTTGACTATAAATCATAAACTAAGCATTTTTCAGCTGAAATAATGAATGTAGTCCTCTTAATTCTTGCTTCTAAAGCATACGCAAGCAGAAATTTCAATGTACAATGATGTTTTTAAAAAAAACAGTCAAAATGCGCTCCACTCGGGCTGAAAACGCTGTTGGGGACATTTCATTAATGTTGACTACAAATCAAAAACTAAGCATTTTTCAGCTGAAATAATGAATGTAGTCCTCTTAATTCTTGCTTCTAAAGCATACGCAAGCAGAAATTTCAATGTACAATGATGTTTTTAAAAAAGGGTCAAAATGTGCTCCACTCGGGCTGAAAACGCTTGTTTGGAACATTTCATTAATGTTGACTATAAATCATAAACTAAGCATTTTTCAGCTGAAATAATGAATGTAGTCCTCTTAATTCTTGCTTCTAAAGCATACGCAAGCAGAAATTTCAATGTACAATGATGTTTTTAAAAAAACAGTCAAAATGTGCTCCACTCGGGCTGAAAACGCTTGTTTGGGACATGACATTAATGTTGACTATAAATCATAAACTAAGCATTTTTCAGCTGAAATAATGAATGTAGTCCTCTTAATTCTTGCTTCTAAAGCATACGCAAGCAGAAATTTCAATGTACAATGATGTTTTTAAAAAAACAGTCAAAATGTGCTCCACTCGGGCTGAAAACGCTTGTTTGGAACATTTCATTAATGTTGACTATAAATCATAAACTAAGCATTTTTCAGCTGAAATAATGAATGTAGTCCTCTTAATTCTTGCTTCTAAAGCATACGCAAGCAGAAATTTCAATGTACAATGATGTTTTTAAAAAAACAGTCAAAATGTGCTCCACTCGGGCTGAAAACGCTGTTGGGGACATTTCATTAATGTTGACTATAAATCATAAACTAAGCATTTTTCAGCTGAAATAATGAATGTAGTCCTTTTAATTCTTGCTTCTAAAGCATACGCAAGCAGAAATTTCAATGTACAATGATGTTTTTAAAAAAAACAGTCAAAATGTGCTCCACTCGGGCTGAAAACGCTGTTGGGGACATTTCATTAATGTTGACTATAAATCAAAAACTAAGCATTTTTCAGCTGAAATAATGAATGTAGTCCTCTTAATTCTTGCTTCTAAAGCATACGCAAGCAGAAATTTCAATGTACAATGATGTTTTTAAAAAAACAGTCAAAATGTGCTCCACTCGGGCTGAAAACGCTGTTGGGGACATTTCATTAATGTTGACTATAAATCATAAACTAAGCATTTTTCAGCTGAAATAATGAATGTAGTCCTCTTAATTCTTGCTTCTAAAGCATACACAAACAGAAAATTCAATGTACAATGATGTTTTTAAAAAAACGGTCAAAATGTGCTCCACTCGGGCTGAAAACGCTGTTGGGGACATTTCATTAATGTTGACTATAAATCATAAACTAAGCATTTTTCAGCTGAAATAATGAATGTAGTCCTCTTAATTCTTGCTTCTAAAGCATACGCAAAAAGAAATTTCAATGTACAATGATGTTTTTAAAAAAACGGTCAAAATGTGCTCCACTCGGGCTGAAAACGCTTGTTTGGGACATTACATTAATGTTGACTATAAATCATAAACTAAGCATTTTTCAGCTGAAATAATGAATGTAGTCCTCTTAATTCTTGCTTCTAAAGCATACGCAAGCAGAAATTTCAATGTACAATGATGTTTTTAAAAAAAGGGTCAAAATGTGCTCCACTCGGGCTGAAAACGCTTGTTTGGAACATTTCATTAATGTTGACTATAAATCATAAACTAAGCATTTTTCAGCTGAAATAATGAATGTAGTCCTCTTAATTCTTGCTTCTAAAGCATACGCAAGCAGAAATTTCAATGTACAATGATGTTTTTAAAAAAACGGTCAAAATGTGCTCCACTCGGGCTGAAAACGCTTGTTTGGAACATTTCCTTAATCTTGACTATAAATCATAAACTAAGCATTTTTCAGCTGAAATAATGAATGTAGTCCTCTTAATTCTTGCTTCTAAAGCATACGCAAGCAGAAATTTCAATGTACAATGATGTTTTTTAAAAAAACAGTCAAAATGCGCTCCACTCGGGCTGAAAACGCTGTTGGGGACATTTCATTAATGTTGACTACAAATCAAAAACTAAGCATTTTTCAGCTGAAATAATGAATGTAGTCCTCTTAATTCTTGCTTCTAAAGCATACGCAAGCAGAAATTTCAATGTACAATGATGTTTTTAAAAAAAGGGTCAAAATGTGCTCCACTCGGGCTGAAAACGCTTGTTTGGAACATTTCATTAATGTTGACTATAAATCATAAACTAAGCATTTTTCAGCTGAAATAATGAATGTAGTCCTCTTAATTCTTGCTTCTAAAGCATACGCAAGCAGAAATTTCAATGTACAATGATGTTTTTAAAAAAACAGTCAAAATGTGCTCCACTCGGGCTGAAAACGCTTGTTTGGGACATGACATTAATGTTGACTATAAATCATAAACTAAGCATTTTTCAGCTGAAATAATGAATGTAGTCCTCTTAATTCTTGCTTCTAAAGCATACGCAAGCAGAAATTTCAATGTACAATGATGTTTTTAAAAAAAGGGTCAAAATGTGCTCCACTCGGGCTGAAAACGCTTGTTTGGGACATGACATTAATGTTGACTATAAATCATAAACTAAGCATTTTTCAGCTGAAATAATGAATGTAGTCCTCTTAATTCTTGCTTCTAAAGCATACGCAAAAAGAAATTTCAATGTACAATGATGTTTTTTAAAAAACGGTCAAAATGTGCTCCACTCGGGCTGAAAACGCTTGTTCGGAACATTTCCTTAATGTTGACTATAAATCATAAACTAAGCATTTTTCAGCTGAAATAATGAATGTAGTCCTCTTAATTCTTGCTTCTAAAGCATACGCAAGCAGAAATTTCAATGTACAATGATGTTTTTAAAAAAAACAGTCAAAATGCGCTCCACTCGGGCTGAAAACGCTGTTGGGGACATTTCATTAATGTTGACTACAAATCAAAAACTAAGCATTTTTCAGCTGAAATAATGAATGTAGTCCTCTTAATTCTTGCTTCTAAAGAATACGCAAGCAGAAATTTCAATGTACAATGATGTTTTTAAAAAAAGGGTCAAAATGTGCTCCACTCGGGCTGAAAACGCTTGTTTGGAACATTTCATTAATGTTGACTATAAATCATAAACTAAGCATTTTTCAGCTGAAATAATGAATGTAGTCCTCTTAATTCTTGCTTCTAAAGCATACGCAAGCAGAAATTTCAATGTACAATGATGTTTTTAAAAAAGCAGTCAAAATGTGCTCCACTCGGGCTGAAAACGCTTGTTTGGGACATGACATTAATGTTGACTATAAATCATAAACTAAGCATTTTTCAGCTGAAATAATGAATGTAGTCCTCTTAATTCTTGCTTCTAAAGCATACGCAAAAAGAAATTTCAATGTACAATGATGTTTTTTAAAAAACGGTCAAAATGTGCTCCACTCGGGCTGAAAACGCTTGTTCGGAACATTTCCTTAATGTTGACTATAAATCATAAACTAAGCATTTTTCAGCTGAAATAATGAATGTAGTCCTCTTAATTCTTGCTTCTAAAGCATACGCAAGCAGAAATTTCAATGTACAATGATGTTTTTAAAAAAAACAGTCAAAATGCGCTCCACTCGGGCTGAAAACGCTGTTGGGGACATTTCATTAATGTTGACTACAAATCAAAAACTAAGCATTTTTCAGCTGAAATAATGAATGTAGTCCTCTTAATTCTTGCTTCTAAAGAATACGCAAGCAGAAATTTCAATGTACAATGATGTTTTTAAAAAAAGGGTCAAAATGTGCTCCACTCGGGCTGAAAACGCTTGTTTGGAACATTTCATTAATGTTGACTATAAATCATAAACTAAGCATTTTTCAGCTGAAATAATGAATGTAGTCCTCTTAATTCTTGCTTCTAAAGCATACGCAAGCAGAAATTTCAATGTACAATGATGTTTTTAAAAAAGCAGTCAAAATGTGCTCCACTCGGGCTGAAAACGCTTGTTTGGGACATGACATTAATGTTGACTATAAATCATAAACTAAGCATTTTTCAGCTGAAATAATGAATGTAGTCCTCTTAATTCTTGCTTCTAAAGCATACGCAAAAAGAAATTTCAATGTACAATGATGTTTTTTAAAAAACGGTCAAAATGTGCTCCACTCGGGCTGAAAACGCTTGTTCGGAACATTTCCTTAATGTTGACTATAAATCATAAACTAAGCATTTTTCAGCTGAAATAATGAATGTAGTCCTCTTAATTCTTGCTTCTAAAGCATACGCAAGCAGAAATTTCAATGTACAATGATGTTTTTAAAAAAAACAGTCAAAATGCGCTCCACTCGGGCTGAAAACGCTGTTGGGGACATGACATTAATGTTGACTATAAATCATAAACTAAGCATTTTTCAGCTGAAATAATGAATGTAGTCCTCTTAATTCTTGCTTCTAAAGCATACGCAAGCAGAAATTTCAATGTACAATGATGTTTTTAAAAAAAGGGTCAAAATGTGCTCCACTCGGGCTGAAAACGCTTGTTTGGAACATTTCATTAATGTTGACTATAAATCATAAACTAAGCATTTTTCAGCTGAAATAATGAATGTAGTCCTCTTAATTCTTGCTTCTAAAGCATACGCAAGCAGAAATTTCAATGTACAATGATGTTTTTAAAAAAACAGTCAAAATGTGCTCCACTCGGGCTGAAAACGCTTGTTTGGGACATGACATTAATGTTGACTATAAATCATAAACTAAGCATTTTTCAGCTGAAATAATGAATGTAGTCCTCTTAATTCTTGCTTCTAAAGCATACGCAAAAAGAAATTTCAATGTACAATGATGTTTTTTAAAAAACGGTCAAAATGTGCTCCACTCGGGCTGAAAACGCTTGTTCGGAACATTTCCTTAATGTTGACTATAAATCATAAACTAAGCATTTTTCAGCTGAAATAATGAATGTAGTCCTCTTAATTCTTGCTTCTAAAGCATACGCAAGCAGAAATTTCAATGTACAATGATGTTTTTAAAAAAAACAGTCAAAATGCGCTCCACTCGGGCTGAAAACGCTGTTGGGGACATTTCATTAATGTTGACTACAAATCAAAAACTAAGCATTTTTCAGCTGAAATAATGAATGTAGTCCTCTTAATTCTTGCTTCTAAAGCATACGCAAGCAGAAATTTCAATGTACAATGATGTTTTTAAAAAAGGGTCAAAATGTGCTCCACTCGGGCTGAAAACGCTTGTTTGGAACATTTCATTAATGTTGACTATAAATCATAAACTAAGCATTTTTCAGCTGAAATAATGAATGTAGTCCTCTTAATTCTTGCTTCTAAAGCATACGCAAGCAGAAATTTCAATGTACAATGATGTTTTTAAAAAAACAGTCAAAATGTGCTCCACTCGGGCTGAAAACGCTTGTTTGGGACATGACATTAATGTTGACTATAAATCATAAACTAAGCATTTTTCAGCTGAAATAATGAATGTAGTCCTCTTAATTCTTGCTTCTAAAGCATACGCAAGCAGAAATTTCAATGTACAATGATGTTTTTAAAAAAACAGTCAAAATGTGCTCCACTCGGGCTGAAAACGCTTGTTTGGAACATTTCATTAATGTTGACTATAAATCATAAACTAAGCATTTTTCAGCTGAAATAATGAATGTAGTCCTCTTAATTCTTGCTTCTAAAGCATACGCAAGCAGAAATTTCAATGTACAATGATGTTTTTAAAAAAACAGTCAAAATGTGCTCCACTCGGGCTGAAAACGCTGTTGGGGACATTTCATTAATGTTGACTATAAATCATAAACTAAGCATTTTTCAGCTGAAATAATGAATGTAGTCCTCTTAATTCTTGCTTCTAAAGCATACGCAAGCAGAAATTTCAATGTACAATGATGTTTTTAAAAAAAACAGTCAAAATGTGCTCCACTCGGGCTGAAAACGCTGTTGGGGACATTACATTAATGTTGACTATAAATCATAAACTAAGCATTTTTCAGCTGAAATAATGAATGTAGTCCTCTTAATTCTTGCTTCTAAAGCATACGCAAGCAGAAATTTCAATGTACAATGATGTTTTTAAAAAAATGGTCAAAATGTGCTCCACTCGGGCTGAAAACGCTTGTTTGGAACATTTCATTAATGTTGACTATAAATCATAAACTAAGCATTTTTCAGCTGAAATAATGAATGTAGTCCTCTTAATTCTTGCTTCTAAAGCATACGCAAGCAGAAATTTCAATGTACAATGATGTTTTTAAAAAAACAGTCAAAATGTGCTCCACTCGGGCTGAAAACGCTTGTTTGGGACATGACATTAATGTTGACTATAAATCATAAACTAAGCATTTTTCAGCTGAAATAATGAATGTAGTCCTCTTAATTCTTGCTTCTAAAGCATACGCAAGCAGAAATTTCAATGTACAATGATGTTTTTAAAAAAACAGTCAAAATGTGCTCCACTCGGGCTGAAAACGCTGTTGGGGACATTTCATTAATGTTGACTATAAATCATAAACTAAGCATTTTTCAGCTGAAATAATGAATGTAGTCCTCTTAATTCTTGCTTCTAAAGCATACGCAAGCAGAAATTTCAATGTACAATGATGTTTTTAAAAAAACAGTCAAAATGTGCTCCACTCGGGCTGAAAACGCTTGTTTGGGACATTACATTAATGTTGACTATAAATCATAAACTAAGCATTTTTCAGCTGAAATAATGAATGTAGTCCTCTTAATTCTTGCTTCTAAAGCATACGCAAAAAGAAATTTCAATGTACAATGATGTTTTTTAAAAAACGGTCAAAATGTGCTCCACTCGGGCTGAAAACGCTTGTTCGGAACATTTCCTTAATGTTGACTATAAATCATAAACTAAGCATTTTTCAGCTGAAATAATGAATGTAGTCCTCTTAATTCTTGCTTCTAAAGCATACGCAAGCAGAAATTTCAATGTACAATGATGTTTTTAGAAAAAACAGTCAAAATGCGCTCCACTCGGGCTGAAAACGCTGTTGGGGACATTTCATTAATGTTGACTACAAATCAAAAACTAAGCATTTTTCAGCTGAAATAATGAATGTAGTCCTCTTAATTCTTGCTTCTAAAGCATACGCAAGCAGAAATTTCAATGTACAATGATGTTTTTAAAAAAACAGTCAAAATGTGCTCCACTCGGGCTGAAAACGCTTGTTTGGAACATTTCATTAATGTTGACTATAAATCATAAACTAAGCATTTTTCAGCTGAAATAATGAATGTAGTCCTCTTAATTCTTGCTTCTAAAGCATACGCAAGCAGAAATTTCAATGTACAATGATGTTTTTAAAAAAACGGTCAAAATGTGCTCCACTCGGGCTGAAAACGCTTGTTTGGAACATTTCCTTAATGTTGACTATAAATCATAAACTAAGCATTTTTCAGCTGAAATAATGAATGTAGTCCTCTTAATTCTTGCTTCTAAAGCATACGCAAGCAGAAATTTCAATGTACAATGATGTTTTTAAAAAAAACAGTCAAAATGCGCTCCACTCGGGCTGAAAACGCTGTTGGGGACATTTCATTAATGTTGACTACAAATCAAAAACTAAGCATTTTTCAGCTGAAATAATGAATGTAGTCCTCTTAATTCTTGCTTCTAAAGCATACGCAAGCAGAAATTTCAATGTACAATGATGTTTTTAAAAAAAGGGTCAAAATGTGCTCCACTCGGGCTGAAAACGCTTGTTTGGAACATTTCATTAATGTTGACTATAAATCATAAACTAAGCATTTTTCAGCTGAAATAATGAATGTAGTCCTCTTAATTCTTGCTTCTAAAGCATACGCAAGCAGAAATTTCAATGTACAATGATGTTTTTAAAAAAACAGTCAAAATGTGCTCCACTCGGGCTGAAAACGCTTGTTTGGGACATGACATTAATGTTGACTATAAATCATAAACTAAGCATTTTTCAGCTGAAATAATGAATGTAGTCCTCTTAATTCTTGCTTCTAAAGCATACGCAAGCAGAAATTTCAATGTACAATGATGTTTTTAAAAAAACAGTCAAAATGTGCTCCACTCGGGCTGAAAACGCTTGTTTGGGACATTACATTAATGTTGACTATAAATCATAAACTAAGCATTTTTCAGCTGAAATAATGAATGTAGTCCTCTTAATTCTTGCTTCTAAAGCATACGCAAAAAGAAATTTCAATGTACAATGATGTTTTTTAAAAAACGGTAAAAATGTGCTCCACTCGGGCTGAAAACGCTTGTTCGGAACATTTCCTTAATGTTGACTATAAATCATAAACTAAGCATTTTTCAGCTGAAATAATGAATGTAGTCCTCTTAATTCTTGCTTCTAAAGCATACGCAAGCAGAAATTTCAATGTACAATGATGTTTTTAGAAAAAACAGTCAAAATGCGCTCCACTCGGGCTGAAAACGCTGTTGGGGACATTTCATTAATGTTGACTACAAATCAAAAACTAAGCATTTTTCAGCTGAAATAATGAATGTAGTCCTCTTAATTCTTGCTTCTAAAGCATACGCAAGCAGAAATTTCAATGTACAATGATGTTTTTAAAAAAAGGGTCAAAATGTGCTCCACTCGGGCTGAAAACGCTTGTTTGGAACATTTCATTAATGTTGACTATAAATCATAAACTAAGCATTTTTCAGCTGAAATAATGAATGTAGTCCTCTTAATTCTTGCTTCTAAAGCATACGCAAGCAGAAATTTCAATGTACAATGATGTTTTTAAAAAAACGGTCAAAATGTGCTCCACTCGGGCTGAAAACGCTTGTTTGGAACATTTCCTTAATGTTGACTATAAATCATAAACTAAGCATTTTTCAGCTGAAATAATGAATGTAGTCCTCTTAATTCTTGCTTCTAAAGCATACGCAAGCAGAAATTTCAATGTACAATGATGTTTTTAAAAAAAACAGTCAAAATGCGCTCCACTCGGGCTGAAAACGCTGTTGGGGACATTTCATTAATGTTGACTACAAATCAAAAACTAAGCATTTTTCAGCTGAAATAATGAATGTAGTCCTCTTAATTCTTGCTTCTAAAGCATACGCAAGCAGAAATTTCAATGTACAATGATGTTTTTAAAAAAAGGGTCAATATGTGCTCCACTCGGGCTGAAAACGCTTGTTTGGAACATTTCATTAATGTTGACTATAAATCATAAACTAAGCATTTTTCAGCTGAAATAATGAATGTAGTCCTCTTAATTCTTGCTTCTAAAGCATACGCAAGCAGAAATTTCAATGTACAATGATGTTTTTAAAAAAACAGTCAAAATGTGCTCCACTCGGGCTGAAAACGCTTGTTTGGGACATGACATTAATGTTGACTATAAATCATAAACTAAGCATTTTTCAGCTGAAATAATGAATGTAGTCCTCTTAATTCTTGCTTCTAAAGCATACGCAAGCAGAAATTTCAATGTACAATGATGTTTTTAAAAAAAGGGTCAAAATGTGCTCCACTCGGGCTGAAAACGCTTGTTTGGAACATTTCATTAATGTTGACTATAAATCATAAACTAAGCATTTTTCAGCTGAAATAATGAATGTAGTCCTCTTAATTCTTGCTTCTAAAGCATACGCAAGCAGAAATTTCAATGTACAATGATGTTTTTAAAAAAGCAGTCAAAATGTGCTCCACTCGGGCTGAAAACGCTTGTTTGGGACATGACATTAATGTTGACTATAAATCATAAACTAAGCATTTTTCAGCTGAAATAATGAATGTAGTCCTCTTAATTCTTGCTTCTAAAGCATACGCAAAAAGAAATTTCAATGTACAATGATGTTTTTTAAAAAACGGTCAAAATGTGCTCCACTCGGGCTGAAAACGCTTGTTTGGAACATTTCATTAATGTTGACTATAAATCATAAACTAAGCATTTTTCAGCTGAAATAATGAATGTAGTCCTCTTAATTCTTGCTTCTAAAGCATACGCAAGCAGAAATTTCAATGTACAATGATGTTTTTAAAAAAAACAGTCAAAATGCGCTCCACTCGGGCTGAAAACGCTGTTGGGGACATTTCATTAATGTTGACTACAAATCAAAAACTAAGCATTTTTCAGCTGAAATAATGAATGTAGTCCTCTTAATTCTTGCTTCTAAAGCATACGCAAGCAGAAATTTCAATGTACAATGATGTTTTTAAAAAAAGGGTCAAAATGTGCTCCACTCGGGCTGAAAACGCTTGTTTGGAACATTTCATTAATGTTGACTATAAATCATAAACTAAGCATTTTTCAGCTGAAATAATGAATGTAGTCCTCTTAATTCTTGCTTCTAAAGCATACGCAAGCAGAAATTTCAATGTACAATGATGTTTTTAAAAAAACAGTCAAAATGTGCTCCACTCGGGCTGAAAACGCTTGTTTGGGACATGACATTAATGTTGACTATAAATCATAAACTAAGCATTTTTCAGCTGAAATAATGAATGTAGTCCTCTTAATTCTTGCTTCTAAAGCATACGCAAAAAGAAATTTCAATGTACAATGATGTTTTTTAAAAAACGGTCAAAATGTGCTCCACTCGGGCTGAAAACGCTTGTTCGGAACATTTCCTTAATGTTGACTATAAATCATAAACTAAGCATTTTTCAGCTGAAATAATGAATGTAGTCCTCTTAATTCTTGCTTCTAAAGCATACGCAAGCAGAAATTTCAATGTACAATGATGTTTTTAAAAAAAACAGTCAAAATGCGCTCCACTCGGGCTGAAAACGCTGTTGGGGACATTTCATTAATGTTGACTACAAATCAAAAACTAAGCATTTTTCAGCTGAAATAATGAATGTAGTCCTCTTAATTCTTGCTTCTAAAGCATACGCAAGCAGAAATTTCAATGTACAATGATGTTTTTAAAAAAAGGGTCAAAATGTGCTCCACTCGGGCTGAAAACGCTTGTTTGGAACATTTCATTAATGTTGACTATAAATCATAAACTAAGCATTTTTCAGCTGAAATAATGAATGTAGTCCTCTTAATTCTTGCTTCTAAAGCATACGCAAGCAGAAATTTCAATGTACAATGATGTTTTTAAAAAAGCAGTCAAAATGTGCTCCACTCGGGCTGAAAACGCTTGTTTGGGACATGACATTAATGTTGACTATAAATCATAAACTAAGCATTTTTCAGCTGAAATAATGAATGTAGTCCTCTTAATTCTTGCTTCTAAAGCATACGCAAAAAGAAATTTCAATGTACAATGATGTTTTTTAAAAAACGGTCAAAATGTGCTCCACTCGGGCTGAAAACGCTTGTTTGGAACATTTCATTAATGTTGACTATAAATCATAAACTAAGCATTTTTCAGCTGAAATAATGAATGTAGTCCTCTTAATTCTTGCTTCTAAAGCATACGCAAGCAGAAATTTCAATGTACAATGATGTTTTTAAAAAAACAGTCAAAATGTGCTCCACTCGGGCTGAAAACGCTTGTTTGGGACATGACATTAATGTTGACTATAAATCATAAACTAAGCATTTTTCAGCTGAAATAATGAATGTAGTCCTCTTAATTCTTGCTTCTAAAGCATACGCAAGCAGAAATTTCAATGTACAATGATGTTTTTAAAAAAACAGTCAAAATGTGCTCCACTCGGGCTGAAAACGCTTGTTTGGAACATTTCATTAATGTTGACTATAAATCATAAACTAAGCATTTTTCAGCTGAAATAATGAATGTAGTCCTCTTAATTCTTGCTTCTAAAGCATACGCAAGCAGAAATTTCAATGTACAATGATGTTTTTAAAAAAACAGTCAAAATGTGCTCCACTCGGGCTGAAAACGCTGTTGGGGACATTTCATTAATGTTGACTATAAATCATAAACTAAGCATTTTTCAGCTGAAATAATGAATGTAGTCCTTTTAATTCTTGCTTCTAAAGCATACGCAAGCAGAAATTTCAATGTACAATGATGTTTTTAAAAAAAACAGTCAAAATGTGCTCCACTCGGGCTGAAAACGCTGTTGGGGACATTTCATTAATGTTGACTATAAATCAAAAACTAAGCATTTTTCAGCTGAAATAATGAATGTAGTCCTCTTAATTCTTGCTTCTAAAGCATACGCAAGCAGAAATTTCAATGTACAATGATGTTTTTAAAAAAACAGTCAAAATGTGCTCCACTCGGGCTGAAAACGCTGTTGGGGACATTTCATTAATGTTGACTATAAATCATAAACTAGGCATTTTTCAGCTGAAATAATGAATGTAGTCCTCTTAATTCTTGCTTCTAAAGCATACACAAACAGAAAATTCAATGTACAATGATGTTTTTAAAAAAGCAGTCAAAATGTGCTCCACTCGGGCTGAAAACGCTGTTGGGGACATTTCATTAATGTTGACTATAAATCATAAACTAAGCATTTTTCAGCTGAAATAATGAATGTAGTCCTCTTAATTCTTGCTTCTAAAGCATACGCAAACAGAAATTTCAATGTACAATGATGTTTTTAAAAAAACGGTCAAAATGTGCTCCACTCGGGCTGAAAACGCTTGTTTGGGACATTACATTAATGTTGACTATAAATCATAAACTAAGCATTTTTCAGCTGAAATAATGAATGTAGTCCTCTTAATTCTTGCTTCTAAAGCATACGCAAGCAGAAATTTCAATGTACAATGATGTTTTTAAAAAAAGGGTCAAAATGTGCTCCACTCGGGCTGAAAACGCTTGTTTGGGACATGACATTAATGTTGACTATAAATCATAAACTAAGCATTTTTCAGCTGAAATAATGAATGTAGTCCTCTTAATTCTTGCTTCTAAAGCATACGCAAGCAGAAATTTCAATGTACAATGATGTTTTTAAAAAAAGGGTCAAAATGTGCTCCACTCGGGCTGAAAACGCTTGTTTGGAACATTTCATTAATGTTGACTATAAATCATAAACTAAGCATTTTTCAGCTGAAATAATGAATGTAGTCCTCTTAATTCTTGCTTCTAAAGCATACGCAAGCAGAAATTTCAATGTACAATGATGTTTTTAAAAAAACGGTCAAAATGTGCTCCACTCGGGCTGAAAACGCTTGTTTGGAACATTTCCTTAATGTTGACTATAAATCATAAACTAAGCATTTTTCAGCTGAAATAATGAATGTAGTCCTCTTAATTCTTGCTTCTAAAGCATACGCAAGCAGAAATTTCAATGTACAATGATGTTTTTAAAAAAAACAGTCAAAATGCGCTCCACTCGAGCTGAAAACGCTGTTGGGGACATTTCATTAATGTTGACTACAAATCAAAAACTAAGCATTTTTCAGCTGAAATAATGAATGTAGTCCTCTTAATTCTTGCTTCTAAAGCATACGCAAGCAGAAATTTCAATGTACAATGATGTTTTTAAAAAAAGGGTCAATATGTGCTCCACTCGGGCTGAAAACGCTTGTTTGGAACATTTCATTAATGTTGACTATAAATCATAAACTAAGCATTTTTCAGCTGAAATAATGAATGTAGTCCTCTTAATTCTTGCTTCTAAAGCATACGCAAGCAGAAATTTCAATGTACAATGATGTTTTTAAAAAAACAGTCAAAATGTGCTCCACTCGGGCTGAAAACGCTTGTTTGGGACATGACATTAATGTTGACTATAAATCATAAACTAAGCATTTTTCAGCTGAAATTATGAATGTAGTCCTCTTAATTCTTGCTTCTAAAGCATACACAAGCAGAAATTTCAATGTACAATGATGTTTTTAAAAAAACAGTCAAAATGTGCTCCACTCGGGCTGAAAACGCTTGTTTGGGACATTACATTAATGTTGACTATAAATCATAAACTAAGCATTTTTCAGCTGAAATAATGAATGTAGTCCTCTTAATTCTTGCTTCTAAAGCATACGCAAAAAGAAATTTCAATGTACAATGATGTTTTTTAAAAAACGGTCAAAATGTGCTCCACTCGGGCTGAAAACGCTTGTTCGGAACATTTCCTTAATGTTGACTATAAATCATAAACTAAGCATTTTTCAGCTGAAATAATGAATGTAGTCCTCTTAATTCTTGCTTCTAAAGCATACGCAAGCAGAAATTTCAATGTACAATGATGTTTTTAAAAAAAACAGTCAAAATGCGCTCCACTCGGGCTGAAAACGCTGTTGGGGACATTACATTAATGTTGACTATAAATCATAAACTAAGCATTTTTCAGCTGAAATAATGAATGTAGTCCTCTTAATTCTTGCTTCTAAAGCATACGCAAGCAGAAATTTCAATGTACAATGATGTTTTTAAAAAAAGGGTCAAAATGTGCTCCACTCGGGCTGAAAACGCTTGTTTGGAACATTTCATTAATGTTGACTATAAATCATAAACTAAGCATTTTTCAGCTGAAATAATGAATGTAGTCCTCTTAATTCTTGCTTCTAAAGCATACGCAAGCAGAAATTTCAATGTACAATGATGTTTTTAAAAAAACAGTCAAAATGTGCTCCACTCGGGCTGAAAACGCTTGTTTGGGACATGACATTAATGTTGACTATAAATCATAAACTAAGCATTTTTCAGCTGAAATAATGAATGTAGTCCTCTTAATTCTTGCTTCTAAAGCATACGCAAGCAGAAATTTCAATGTACAATGATGTTTTTAAAAAAACAGTCAAAATGTGCTCCACTCGGGCTGAAAACGCTGTTGGGGACATTTCATTAATGTTGACTATAAATCATAAACTAAGCATTTTTCAGCTGAAATAATGAATGTAGTCCTCTTAATTCTTGCTTCTAAAGCATACGCAAGCAGAAATTTCAATGTACAATGATGTTTTTAAAAAAACAGTCAAAATGTGCTCCACTCGGGCTGAAAACGCTTGTTTGGGACATTACATTAATGTTGACTATAAATCATAAACTAAGCATTTTTCAGCTGAAATAATGAATGTAGTCCTCTTAATTCTTGCTTCTAAAGCATACGCAAAAAGAAATTTCAATGTACAATGATGTTTTTTAAAAAACGGTCAAAATGTGCTCCACTCGGGCTGAAAACGCTTGTTCGGAACATTTCCTTAATGTTGACTATAAATCATAAACTAAGCATTTTTCAGCTGAAATAATGAATGTAGTCCTCTTAATTCTTGCTTCTAAAGCATACGCAAGCAGAAATTTCAATGTACAATGATGTTTTTAGAAAAAACAGTCAAAATGCGCTCCACTCGGGCTGAAAACGCTGTTGGGGACATTTCATTAATGTTGACTACAAATCAAAAACTAAGCATTTTTCAGCTGAAATAATGAATGTAGTCCTCTTAATTCTTGCTTCTAAAGCATACGCAAGCAGAAATTTCAATGTACAATGATGTTTTTAAAAAAACAGTCAAAATGTGCTCCACTCGGGCTGAAAACGCTTGTTTGGAACATTTCATTAATGTTGACTATAAATCATAAACTAAGCATTTTTCAGCTGAAATAATGAATGTAGTCCTCTTAATTCTTGCTTCTAAAGCATACGCAAGCAGAAATTTCAATGTACAATGATGTTTTTAAAAAAACGGTCAAAATGTGCTCCACTCGGGCTGAAAACGCTTGTTTGGAACATTTCCTTAATGTTGACTATAAATCATAAACTAAGCATTTTTCAGCTGAAATAATGAATGTAGTCCTCTTAATTCTTGCTTCTAAAGCATACGCAAGCAGAAATTTCAATGTACAATGATGTTTTTAAAAAAAACAGTCAAAATGCGCTCCACTCGGGCTGAAAACGCTGTTGGGGACATTTCATTAATGTTGACTACAAATCAAAAACTAAGCATTTTTCAGCTGAAATAATGAATGTAGTCCTCTTAATTCTTGCTTCTAAAGCATACGCAAGCAGAAATTTCAATGTACAATGATGTTTTTAAAAAAAGGGTCAAAATGTGCTCCACTCGGGCTGAAAACGCTTGTTTGGAACATTTCATTAATGTTGACTATAAATCATAAACTAAGCATTTTTCAGCTGAAATAATGAATGTAGTCCTCTTAATTCTTGCTTCTAAAGCATACGCAAGCAGAAATTTCAATGTACAATGATGTTTTTAAAAAAACAGTCAAAATGTGCTCCACTCGGGCTGAAAACGCTTGTTTGGGACATGACATTAATGTTGACTATAAATCATAAACTAAGCATTTTTCAGCTGAAATAATGAATGTAGTCCTCTTAATTCTTGCTTCTAAAGCATACGCAAAAAGAAATTTCAATGTACAATGATGTTTTTTAAAAAACGGTCAAAATGTGCTCCACTCGGGCTGAAAACGCTTGTTCGGAACATTTCCTTAATGTTGACTATAAATCATAAACTAAGCATTTTTCAGCTGAAATAATGAATGTAGTCCTCTTAATTCTTGCTTCTAAAGCATACGCAAGCAGAAATTTCAATGTACAATGATGTTTTTAAAAAAAACAGTCAAAATGCGCTCCACTCGGGCTGAAAACGCTTGTTTGGAACATTTCATTAATGTTGACTATAAATCATAAACTAAGCATTTTTCAGCTGAAATAATGAATGTAGTCCTCTTAATTCTTGCTTCTAAAGCATACGCAAGCAGAAATTTCAATGTACAATGATGTTTTTAAAAAAACAGTCAAAATGTGCTCCACTCGGGCTGAAAACGCTTGTTTGGGACATGACATTAATGTTGACTATAAATCATAAACTAAGCATTTTTCAGCTGAAATAATGAATGTAGTCCTCTTAATTCTTGCTTCTAAAGCATACGCAAGCAGAAATTTCAATGTACAATGATGTTTTTAAAAAAACAGTCAAAATGTGCTCCACTCGGGCTGAAAACGCTGTTGGGGACATTTCATTAATGTTGACTATAAATCATAAACTAAGCATTTTTCAGCTGAAATAATGAATGTAGTCCTCTTAATTCTTGCTTCTAAAGCATACGCAAGCAGAAATTTCAATGTACAATGATGTTTTTAAAAAAACAGTCAAAATGTGCTCCACTCGGGCTGAAAACGCTTGTTTGGGACATTACATTAATGTTGACTATAAATCATAAACTAAGCATTTTTCAGCTGAAATAATGAATGTAGTCCTCTTAATTCTTGCTTCTAAAGCATACGCAAAAAGAAATTTCAATGTACAATGATGTTTTTTAAAAAACGGTCAAAATGTGCTCCACTCGGGCTGAAAACGCTTGTTCGGAACATTTCCTTAATGTTGACTATAAATCATAAACTAAGCATTTTTCAGCTGAAATAATGAATGTAGTCCTCTTAATTCTTGCTTCTAAAGCATACGCAAGCAGAAATTTCAATGTACAATGATGTTTTTAGAAAAAACAGTCAAAATGCGCTCCACTCGGGCTGAAAACGCTGTTGGGGACATTTCATTAATGTTGACTACAAATCAAAAACTAAGCATTTTTCAGCTGAAATAATGAATGTAGTCCTCTTAATTCTTGCTTCTAAAGCATACGCAAGCAGAAATTTCAATGTACAATGATGTTTTTAAAAAAACAGTCAAAATGTGCTCCACTCGGGCTGAAAACGCTTGTTTGGAACATTTCATTAATGTTGACTATAAATCATAAACTAAGCATTTTTCAGCTGAAATAATGAATGTAGTCCTCTTAATTCTTGCTTCTAAAGCATACGCAAGCAGAAATTTCAATGTACAATGATGTTTTTAAAAAAACGGTCAAAATGTGCTCCACTCGGGCTGAAAACGCTTGTTTGGAACATTTCCTTAATGTTGACTATAAATCATAAACTAAGCATTTTTCAGCTGAAATAATGAATGTAGTCCTCTTAATTCTTGCTTCTAAAGCATACGCAAGCAGAAATTTCAATGTACAATGATGTTTTTAAAAAAAACAGTCAAAATGCGCTCCACTCGGGCTGAAAACGCTGTTGGGGACATTTCATTAATGTTGACTACAAATCAAAAACTAAGCATTTTTCAGCTGAAATAATGAATGTAGTCCTCTTAATTCTTGCTTCTAAAGCATACGCAAGCAGAAATTTCAATGTACAATGATGTTTTTAAAAAAAGGGTCAAAATGTGCTCCACTCGGGCTGAAAACGCTTGTTTGGAACATTTCATTAATGTTGACTATAAATCATAAACTAAGCATTTTTCAGCTGAAATAATGAATGTAGTCCTCTTAATTCTTGCTTCTAAAGCATACGCAAGCAGAAATTTCAATGTACAATGATGTTTTTAAAAAAACAGTCAAAATGTGCTCCACTCGGGCTGAAAACGCTTGTTTGGGACATGACATTAATGTTGACTATAAATCATAAACTAAGCATTTTTCAGCTGAAATAATGAATGTAGTCCTCTTAATTCTTGCTTCTAAAGCATACGCAAGCAGAAATTTCAATGTACAATGATGTTTTTAAAAAAACAGTCAAAATGTGCTCCACTCGGGCTGAAAACGCTTGTTTGGGACATTACATTAATGTTGACTATAAATCATAAACTAAGCATTTTTCAGCTGAAATAATGAATGTAGTCCTCTTAATTCTTGCTTCTAAAGCATACGCAAAAAGAAATTTCAATGTACAATGATGTTTTTTAAAAAACGGTAAAAATGTGCTCCACTCGGGCTGAAAACGCTTGTTCGGAACATTTCCTTAATGTTGACTATAAATCATAAACTAAGCATTTTTCAGCTGAAATAATGAATGTAGTCCTCTTAATTCTTGCTTCTAAAGCATACGCAAGCAGAAATTTCAATGTACAATGATGTTTTTAGAAAAAACAGTCAAAATGCGCTCCACTCGGGCTGAAAACGCTGTTGGGGACATTTCATTAATGTTGACTACAAATCAAAAACTAAGCATTTTTCAGCTGAAATAATGAATGTAGTCCTCTTAATTCTTGCTTCTAAAGCATACGCAAGCAGAAATTTCAATGTACAATGATGTTTTTAAAAAAAGGGTCAAAATGTGCTCCACTCGGGCTGAAAACGCTTGTTTGGAACATTTCATTAATGTTGACTATAAATCATAAACTAAGCATTTTTCAGCTGAAATAATGAATGTAGTCCTCTTAATTCTTGCTTCTAAAGCATACGCAAGCAGAAATTTCAATGTACAATGATGTTTTTAAAAAAACGGTCAAAATGTGCTCCACTCGGGCTGAAAACGCTTGTTTGGAACATTTCCTTAATGTTGACTATAAATCATAAACTAAGCATTTTTCAGCTGAAATAATGAATGTAGTCCTCTTAATTCTTGCTTCTAAAGCATACGCAAGCAGAAATTTCAATGTACAATGATGTTTTTAAAAAAAACAGTCAAAATGCGCTCCACTCGGGCTGAAAACGCTGTTGGGGACATTTCATTAATGTTGACTACAAATCAAAAACTAAGCATTTTTCAGCTGAAATAATGAATGTAGTCCTCTTAATTCTTGCTTCTAAAGCATACGCAAGCAGAAATTTCAATGTACAATGATGTTTTTAAAAAAAGGGTCAATATGTGCTCCACTCGGGCTGAAAACGCTTGTTTGGAACATTTCATTAATGTTGACTATAAATCATAAACTAAGCATTTTTCAGCTGAAATAATGAATGTAGTCCTCTTAATTCTTGCTTCTAAAGCATACGCAAGCAGAAATTTCAATGTACAATGATGTTTTTAAAAAAACAGTCAAAATGTGCTCCACTCGGGCTGAAAACGCTTGTTTGGGACATGACATTAATGTTGACTATAAATCATAAACTAAGCATTTTTCAGCTGAAATAATGAATGTAGTCCTCTTAATTCTTGCTTCTAAAGCATACGCAAGCAGAAATTTCAATGTACAATGATGTTTTTAAAAAAAGGGTCAATATGTGCTCCACTCGGGCTGAAAACGCTTGTTTGGAACATTTCATTAATGTTGACTATAAATCATAAACTAAGCATTTTTCAGCTGAAATAATGAATGTAGTCCTCTTAATTCTTGCTTCTAAAGCATACGCAAGCAGAAATTTCAATGTACAATGATGTTTTTAAAAAAACAGTCAAAATGTGCTCCACTCGGGCTGAAAACGCTTGTTTGGGACATGACATTAATGTTGACTATAAATCATAAACTAAGCATTTTTCAGCTGAAATAATGAATGTAGTCCTCTTAATTCTTGCTTCTAAAGCATACGCAAGCAGAAATTTCAATGTACAATGATGTTTTTAAAAAAAGGGTCAAAATGTGCTCCACTCGGGCTGAAAACGCTTGTTTGGAACATTTCATTAATGTTGACTATAAATCATAAACTAAGCATTTTTCAGCTGAAATAATGAATGTAGTCCTCTTAATTCTTGCTTCTAAAGCATACGCAAGCAGAAATTTCAATGTACAATGATGTTTTTAAAAAAGCAGTCAAAATGTGCTCCACTCGGGCTGAAAACGCTTGTTTGGGACATGACATTAATGTTGACTATAAATCATAAACTAAGCATTTTTCAGCTGAAATAATGAATGTAGTCCTCTTAATTCTTGCTTCTAAAGCATACGCAAAAAGAAATTTCAATGTACAATGATGTTTTTTAAAAAACGGTCAAAATGTGCTCCACTCGGGCTGAAAACGCTTGTTTGGAACATTTCATTAATGTTGACTATAAATCATAAACTAAGCATTTTTCAGCTGAAATAATGAATGTAGTCCTCTTAATTCTTGCTTCTAAAGCATACGCAAGCAGAAATTTCAATGTACAATGATGTTTTTAAAAAAAACAGTCAAAATGCGCTCCACTCGGGCTGAAAACGCTGTTGGGGACATTTCATTAATGTTGACTACAAATCAAAAACTAAGCATTTTTCAGCTGAAATAATGAATGTAGTCCTCTTAATTCTTGCTTCTAAAGCATACGCAAGCAGAAATTTCAATGTACAATGATGTTTTTAAAAAAAGGGTCAAAATGTGCTCCACTCGGGCTGAAAACGCTTGTTTGGAACATTTCATTAATGTTGACTATAAATCATAAACTAAGCATTTTTCAGCTGAAATAATGAATGTAGTCCTCTTAATTCTTGCTTCTAAAGCATACGCAAGCAGAAATTTCAATGTACAATGATGTTTTTAAAAAAACAGTCAAAATGTGCTCCACTCGGGCTGAAAACGCTTGTTTGGGACATGACATTAATGTTGACTATAAATCATAAACTAAGCATTTTTCAGCTGAAATAATGAATGTAGTCCTCTTAATTCTTGCTTCTAAAGCATACGCAAAAAGAAATTTCAATGTACAATGATGTTTTTTAAAAAACGGTCAAAATGTGCTCCACTCGGGCTGAAAACGCTTGTTCGGAACATTTCCTTAATGTTGACTATAAATCATAAACTAAGCATTTTTCAGCTGAAATAATGAATGTAGTCCTCTTAATTCTTGCTTCTAAAGCATACGCAAGCAGAAATTTCAATGTACAATGATGTTTTTAAAAAAAACAGTCAAAATGCGCTCCACTCGGGCTGAAAACGCTGTTGGGGACATTTCATTAATGTTGACTACAAATCAAAAACTAAGCATTTTTCAGCTGAAATAATGAATGTAGTCCTCTTAATTCTTGCTTCTAAAGCATACGCAAGCAGAAATTTCAATGTACAATGATGTTTTTAAAAAAAGGGTCAAAATGTGCTCCACTCGGGCTGAAAACGCTTGTTTGGAACATTTCATTAATGTTGACTATAAATCATAAACTAAGCATTTTTCAGCTGAAATAATGAATGTAGTCCTCTTAATTCTTGCTTCTAAAGCATACGCAAGCAGAAATTTCAATGTACAATGATGTTTTTAAAAAAGCAGTCAAAATGTGCTCCACTCGGGCTGAAAACGCTTGTTTGGGACATGACATTAATGTTGACTATAAATCATAAACTAAGCATTTTTCAGCTGAAATAATGAATGTAGTCCTCTTAATTCTTGCTTCTAAAGCATACGCAAAAAGAAATTTCAATGTACAATGATGTTTTTTAAAAAACGGTCAAAATGTGCTCCACTCGGGCTGAAAACGCTTGTTTGGAACATTTCATTAATGTTGACTATAAATCATAAACTAAGCATTTTTCAGCTGAAATAATGAATGTAGTCCTCTTAATTCTTGCTTCTAAAGCATACGCAAGCAGAAATTTCAATGTACAATGATGTTTTTAAAAAAACAGTCAAAATGTGCTCCACTCGGGCTGAAAACGCTTGTTTGGGACATGACATTAATGTTGACTATAAATCATAAACTAAGCATTTTTCAGCTGAAATAATGAATGTAGTCCTCTTAATTCTTGCTTCTAAAGCATACGCAAGCAGAAATTTCAATGTACAATGATGTTTTTAAAAAAACAGTCAAAATGTGCTCCACTCGGGCTGAAAACGCTTGTTTGGAACATTTCATTAATGTTGACTATAAATCATAAACTAAGCATTTTTCAGCTGAAATAATGAATGTAGTCCTCTTAATTCTTGCTTCTAAAGCATACGCAAGCAGAAATTTCAATGTACAATGATGTTTTTAAAAAAACAGTCAAAATGTGCTCCACTCGGGCTGAAAACGCTGTTGGGGACATTTCATTAATGTTGACTATAAATCATAAACTAAGCATTTTTCAGCTGAAATAATGAATGTAGTCCTTTTAATTCTTGCTTCTAAAGCATACGCAAGCAGAAATTTCAATGTACAATGATGTTTTTAAAAAAAACAGTCAAAATGTGCTCCACTCGGGCTGAAAACGCTGTTGGGGACATTTCATTAATGTTGACTATAAATCAAAAACTAAGCATTTTTCAGCTGAAATAATGAATGTAGTCCTCTTAATTCTTGCTTCTAAAGCATACGCAAGCAGAAATTTCAATGTACAATGATGTTTTTAAAAAAACAGTCAAAATGTGCTCCACTCGGGCTGAAAACGCTGTTGGGGACATTTCATTAATGTTGACTATAAATCATAAACTAGGCATTTTTCAGCTGAAATAATGAATGTAGTCCTCTTAATTCTTGCTTCTAAAGCATACACAAACAGAAAATTCAATGTACAATGATGTTTTTAAAAAAGCAGTCAAAATGTGCTCCACTCGGGCTGAAAACGCTGTTGGGGACATTTCATTAATGTTGACTATAAATCATAAACTAAGCATTTTTCAGCTGAAATAATGAATGTAGTCCTCTTAATTCTTGCTTCTAAAGCATACGCAAACAGAAATTTCAATGTACAATGATGTTTTTAAAAAAACGGTCAAAATGTGCTCCACTCGGGCTGAAAACGCTTGTTTGGGACATTACATTAATGTTGACTATAAATCATAAACTAAGCATTTTTCAGCTGAAATAATGAATGTAGTCCTCTTAATTCTTGCTTCTAAAGCATACGCAAGCAGAAATTTCAATGTACAATGATGTTTTTAAAAAAAGGGTCAAAATGTGCTCCACTCGGGCTGAAAACGCTTGTTTGGGACATGACATTAATGTTGACTATAAATCATAAACTAAGCATTTTTCAGCTGAAATAATGAATGTAGTCCTCTTAATTCTTGCTTCTAAAGCATACGCAAGCAGAAATTTCAATGTACAATGATGTTTTTAAAAAAAGGGTCAAAATGTGCTCCACTCGGGCTGAAAACGCTTGTTTGGAACATTTCATTAATGTTGACTATAAATCATAAACTAAGCATTTTTCAGCTGAAATAATGAATGTAGTCCTCTTAATTCTTGCTTCTAAAGCATACGCAAGCAGAAATTTCAATGTACAATGATGTTTTTAAAAAAACGGTCAAAATGTGCTCCACTCGGGCTGAAAACGCTTGTTTGGAACATTTCCTTAATGTTGACTATAAATCATAAACTAAGCATTTTTCAGCTGAAATAATGAATGTAGTCCTCTTAATTCTTGCTTCTAAAGCATACGCAAGCAGAAATTTCAATGTACAATGATGTTTTTAAAAAAAACAGTCAAAATGCGCTCCACTCGGGCTGAAAACGCTGTTGGGGACATTTCATTAATGTTGACTACAAATCAAAAACTAAGCATTTTTCAGCTGAAATAATGAATGTAGTCCTCTTAATTCTTGCTTCTAAAGCATACGCAAGCAGAAATTTCAATGTACAATGATGTTTTTAAAAAAAGGGTCAATATGTGCTCCACTCGGGCTGAAAACGCTTGTTTGGAACATTTCATTAATGTTGACTATAAATCATAAACTAAGCATTTTTCAGCTGAAATAATGAATGTAGTCCTCTTAATTCTTGCTTCTAAAGCATACGCAAGCAGAAATTTCAATGTACAATGATGTTTTTAAAAAAACAGTCAAAATGTGCTCCACTCGGGCTGAAAACGCTTGTTTGGGACATGACATTAATGTTGACTATAAATCATAAACTAAGCATTTTTCAGCTGAAATTATGAATGTAGTCCTCTTAATTCTTGCTTCTAAAGCATACACAAGCAGAAATTTCAATGTACAATGATGTTTTTAAAAAAACAGTCAAAATGTGCTCCACTCGGGCTGAAAACGCTTGTTTGGGACATTACATTAATGTTGACTATAAATCATAAACTAAGCATTTTTCAGCTGAAATAATGAATGTAGTCCTCTTAATTCTTGCTTCTAAAGCATACGCAAAAAGAAATTTCAATGTACAATGATGTTTTTTAAAAAACGGTCAAAATGTGCTCCACTCGGGCTGAAAACGCTTGTTCGGAACATTTCCTTAATGTTGACTATAAATCATAAACTAAGCATTTTTCAGCTGAAATAATGAATGTAGTCCTCTTAATTCTTGCTTCTAAAGCATACGCAAGCAGAAATTTCAATGTACAATGATGTTTTTAAAAAAAACAGTCAAAATGCGCTCCACTCGGGCTGAAAACGCTGTTGGGGACATTACATTAATGTTGACTATAAATCATAAACTAAGCATTTTTCAGCTGAAATAATGAATGTAGTCCTCTTAATTCTTGCTTCTAAAGCATACGCAAGCAGAAATTTCAATGTACAATGATGTTTTTAAAAAAACAGTCAAAATGTGCTCCACTCGGGCTGAAAACGCTTGTTTGGGACATGACATTAATGTTGACTATAAATCATAAACTAAGCATTTTTCAGCTGAAATAATGAATGTAGTCCTCTTAATTCTTGCTTCTAAAGCATACGCAAGCAGAAATTTCAATGTACAATGATGTTTTTAAAAAAACAGTCAAAATGTGCTCCACTCGGGCTGAAAACGCTTGTTTGGAACATTTCATTAATGTTGACTATAAATCATAAACTAAGCATTTTTCAGCTGAAATAATGAATGTAGTCCTCTTAATTCTTGCTTCTAAAGCATACGCAAGCAGAAATTTCAATGTACAATGATGTTTTTAAAAAAACAGTCAAAATGTGCTCCACTCGGGCTGAAAACGCTGTTGGGGACATTTCATTAATGTTGACTATAAATCATAAACTAAGCATTTTTCAGCTGAAATAATGAATGTAGTCCTTTTAATTCTTGCTTCTAAAGCATACGCAAGCAGAAATTTCAATGTACAATGATGTTTTTAAAAAAAACAGTCAAAATGTGCTCCACTCGGGCTGAAAACGCTGTTGGGGACATTTCATTAATGTTGACTATAAATCAAAAACTAAGCATTTTTCAGCTGAAATAATGAATGTAGTCCTCTTAATTCTTGCTTCTAAAGCATACGCAAGCAGAAATTTCAATGTACAATGATGTTTTTAAAAAAACAGTCAAAATGTGCTCCACTCGGGCTGAAAACGCTGTTGGGGACATTTCATTAATGTTGACTATAAATCATAAACTAGGCATTTTTCAGCTGAAATAATGAATGTAGTCCTCTTAATTCTTGCTTCTAAAGCATACACAAACAGAAAATTCAATGTACAATGATGTTTTTAAAAAAGCAGTCAAAATGTGCTCCACTCGGGCTGAAAACGCTGTTGGGGACATTTCATTAATGTTGACTATAAATCATAAACTAAGCATTTTTCAGCTGAAATAATGAATGTAGTCCTCTTAATTCTTGCTTCTAAAGCATACGCAAACAGAAATTTCAATGTACAATGATGTTTTTAAAAAAACGGTCAAAATGTGCTCCACTCGGGCTGAAAACGCTTGTTTGGGACATTACATTAATGTTGACTATAAATCATAAACTAAGCATTTTTCAGCTGAAATAATGAATGTAGTCCTCTTAATTCTTGCTTCTAAAGCATACGCAAGCAGAAATTTCAATGTACAATGATGTTTTTAAAAAAAGGGTCAAAATGTGCTCCACTCGGGCTGAAAACGCTTGTTTGGGACATGACATTAATGTTGACTATAAATCATAAACTAAGCATTTTTCAGCTGAAATAATGAATGTAGTCCTCTTAATTCTTGCTTCTAAAGCATACGCAAGCAGAAATTTCAATGTACAATGATGTTTTTAAAAAAAGGGTCAAAATGTGCTCCACTCGGGCTGAAAACGCTTGTTTGGAACATTTCATTAATGTTGACTATAAATCATAAACTAAGCATTTTTCAGCTGAAATAATGAATGTAGTCCTCTTAATTCTTGCTTCTAAAGCATACGCAAGCAGAAATTTCAATGTACAATGATGTTTTTAAAAAAACGGTCAAAATGTGCTCCACTCGGGCTGAAAACGCTTGTTTGGAACATTTCCTTAATGTTGACTATAAATCATAAACTAAGCATTTTTCAGCTGAAATAATGAATGTAGTCCTCTTAATTCTTGCTTCTAAAGCATACGCAAGCAGAAATTTCAATGTACAATGATGTTTTTAAAAAAAACAGTCAAAATGCGCTCCACTCGGGCTGAAAACGCTGTTGGGGACATTTCATTAATGTTGACTACAAATCAAAAACTAAGCATTTTTCAGCTGAAATAATGAATGTAGTCCTCTTAATTCTTGCTTCTAAAGCATACGCAAGCAGAAATTTCAATGTACAATGATGTTTTTAAAAAAAGGGTCAATATGTGCTCCACTCGGGCTGAAAACGCTTGTTTGGAACATTTCATTAATGTTGACTATAAATCATAAACTAAGCATTTTTCAGCTGAAATAATGAATGTAGTCCTCTTAATTCTTGCTTCTAAAGCATACGCAAGCAGAAATTTCAATGTACAATGATGTTTTTAAAAAAACAGTCAAAATGTGCTCCACTCGGGCTGAAAACGCTTGTTTGGGACATGACATTAATGTTGACTATAAATCATAAACTAAGCATTTTTCAGCTGAAATTATGAATGTAGTCCTCTTAATTCTTGCTTCTAAAGCATACACAAGCAGAAATTTCAATGTACAATGATGTTTTTAAAAAAACAGTCAAAATGTGCTCCACTCGGGCTGAAAACGCTTGTTTGGGACATTACATTAATGTTGACTATAAATCATAAACTAAGCATTTTTCAGCTGAAATAATGAATGTAGTCCTCTTAATTCTTGCTTCTAAAGCATACGCAAAAAGAAATTTCAATGTACAATGATGTTTTTTAAAAAACGGTCAAAATGTGCTCCACTCGGGCTGAAAACGCTTGTTCGGAACATTTCCTTAATGTTGACTATAAATCATAAACTAAGCATTTTTCAGCTGAAATAATGAATGTAGTCCTCTTAATTCTTGCTTCTAAAGCATACGCAAGCAGAAATTTCAATGTACAATGATGTTTTTAAAAAAAACAGTCAAAATGCGCTCCACTCGGGCTGAAAACGCTGTTGGGGACATTACATTAATGTTGACTATAAATCATAAACTAAGCATTTTTCAGCTGAAATAATGAATGTAGTCCTCTTAATTCTTGCTTCTAAAGCATACGCAAGCAGAAATTTCAATGTACAATGATGTTTTTAAAAAAAGGGTCAAAATGTGCTCCACTCGGGCTGAAAACGCTTGTTTGGAACATTTCATTAATGTTGACTATAAATCATAAACTAAGCATTTTTCAGCTGAAATAATGAATGTAGTCCTCTTAATTCTTGCTTCTAAAGCATACGCAAGCAGAAATTTCAATGTACAATGATGTTTTTAAAAAAACAGTCAAAATGTGCTCCACTCGGGCTGAAAACGCTTGTTTGGGACATGACATTAATGTTGACTATAAATCATAAACTAAGCATTTTTCAGCTGAAATAATGAATGTAGTCCTCTTAATTCTTGCTTCTAAAGCATACGCAAGCAGAAATTTCAATGTACAATGATGTTTTTAAAAAAACAGTCAAAATGTGCTCCACTCGGGCTGAAAACGCTGTTGGGGACATTTCATTAATGTTGACTATAAATCATAAACTAAGCATTTTTCAGCTGAAATAATGAATGTAGTCCTCTTAATTCTTGCTTCTAAAGCATACGCAAGCAGAAATTTCAATGTACAATGATGTTTTTAAAAAAACAGTCAAAATGTGCTCCACTCGGGCTGAAAACGCTTGTTTGGGACATTACATTAATGTTGACTATAAATCATAAACTAAGCATTTTTCAGCTGAAATAATGAATGTAGTCCTCTTAATTCTTGCTTCTAAAGCATACGCAAAAAGAAATTTCAATGTACAATGATGTTTTTTAAAAAACGGTCAAAATGTGCTCCACTCGGGCTGAAAACGCTTGTTCGGAACATTTCCTTAATGTTGACTATAAATCATAAACTAAGCATTTTTCAGCTGAAATAATGAATGTAGTCCTCTTAATTCTTGCTTCTAAAGCATACGCAAGCAGAAATTTCAATGTACAATGATGTTTTTAGAAAAAACAGTCAAAATGCGCTCCACTCGGGCTGAAAACGCTGTTGGGGACATTTCATTAATGTTGACTACAAATCAAAAACTAAGCATTTTTCAGCTGAAATAATGAATGTAGTCCTCTTAATTCTTGCTTCTAAAGCATACGCAAGCAGAAATTTCAATGTACAATGATGTTTTTAAAAAAACAGTCAAAATGTGCTCCACTCGGGCTGAAAACGCTTGTTTGGAACATTTCATTAATGTTGACTATAAATCATAAACTAAGCATTTTTCAGCTGAAATAATGAATGTAGTCCTCTTAATTCTTGCTTCTAAAGCATACGCAAGCAGAAATTTCAATGTACAATGATGTTTTTAAAAAAACGGTCAAAATGTGCTCCACTCGGGCTGAAAACGCTTGTTTGGAACATTTCCTTAATGTTGACTATAAATCATAAACTAAGCATTTTTCAGCTGAAATAATGAATGTAGTCCTCTTAATTCTTGCTTCTAAAGCATACGCAAGCAGAAATTTCAATGTACAATGATGTTTTTAAAAAAAACAGTCAAAATGCGCTCCACTCGGGCTGAAAACGCTGTTGGGGACATTTCATTAATGTTGACTACAAATCAAAAACTAAGCATTTTTCAGCTGAAATAATGAATGTAGTCCTCTTAATTCTTGCTTCTAAAGCATACGCAAGCAGAAATTTCAATGTACAATGATGTTTTTAAAAAAAGGGTCAAAATGTGCTCCACTCGGGCTGAAAACGCTTGTTTGGAACATTTCATTAATGTTGACTATAAATCATAAACTAAGCATTTTTCAGCTGAAATAATGAATGTAGTCCTCTTAATTCTTGCTTCTAAAGCATACGCAAGCAGAAATTTCAATGTACAATGATGTTTTTAAAAAAACAGTCAAAATGTGCTCCACTCGGGCTGAAAACGCTTGTTTGGGACATGACATTAATGTTGACTATAAATCATAAACTAAGCATTTTTCAGCTGAAATAATGAATGTAGTCCTCTTAATTCTTGCTTCTAAAGCATACGCAAGCAGAAATTTCAATGTACAATGATGTTTTTAAAAAAACAGTCAAAATGTGCTCCACTCGGGCTGAAAACGCTTGTTCGGAACATTTCCTTAATGTTGACTATAAATCATAAACTAAGCATTTTTCAGCTGAAATAATGAATGTAGTCCTCTTAATTCTTGCTTCTAAAGCATACGCAAGCAGAAATTTCAATGTACAATGATGTTTTTAGAAAAAACAGTCAAAATGCGCTCCACTCGGGCTGAAAACGCTGTTGGGGACATTTCATTAATGTTGACTACAAATCAAAAACTAAGCATTTTTCAGCTGAAATAATGAATGTAGTCCTCTTAATTCTTGCTTCTAAAGCATACGCAAGCAGAAATTTCAATGTACAATGATGTTTTTAAAAAAAGGGTCAAAATGTGCTCCACTCGGGCTGAAAACGCTTGTTTGGAACATTTCATTAATGTTGACTATAAATCATAAACTAAGCATTTTTCAGCTGAAATAATGAATGTAGTCCTCTTAATTCTTGCTTCTAAAGCATACGCAAGCAGAAATTTCAATGTACAATGATGTTTTTAAAAAAACGGTCAAAATGTGCTCCACTCGGGCTGAAAACGCTTGTTTGGAACATTTCCTTAATGTTGACTATAAATCATAAACTAAGCATTTTTCAGCTGAAATAATGAATGTAGTCCTCTTAATTCTTGCTTCTAAAGCATACGCAAGCAGAAATTTCAATGTACAATGATGTTTTTAAAAAAAACAGTCAAAATGCGCTCCACTCGGGCTGAAAACGCTGTTGGGGACATTTTATTAATGTTGACTACAAATCAAAAACTAAGCATTTTTCAGCTGAAATAATGAATGTAGTCCTCTTAATTCTTGCTTCTAAAGCATACGCAAGCAGAAATTTCAATGTACAATGATGTTTTTAAAAAAAACAGTCAAAATGCGCTCCACTCGGGCTGAAAACGCTTGTTTGGAACATTTCATTAATGTTGACTATAAATCATAAACTAAGCATTTTTCAGCTGAAATAATGAATGTAGTCCTCTTAATTCTTGCTTCTAAAGCATACGCAAGCAGAAATTTCAATGTACAATGATGTTTTTAAAAAAACAGTCAAAATGTGCTCCACTCGGGCTGAAAACGCTTGTTTGGGACATGACATTAATGTTGACTATAAATCATAAACTAAGCATTTTTCAGCTGAAATAATGAATGTAGTCCTCTTAATTCTTGCTTCTAAAGCATACGCAAGCAGAAATTTCAATGTACAATGATGTTTTTAAAAAAAGGGTCAAAATGTGCTCCACTCGGGCTGAAAACGCTTGTTTGGAACATTTCATTAATGTTGACTATAAATCATAAACTAAGCATTTTTCAGCTGAAATAATGAATGTAGTCCTCTTAATTCTTGCTTCTAAAGCATACGCAAGCAGAAATTTCAATGTACAATGATGTTTTTAAAAAAGCAGTCAAAATGTGCTCCACTCGGGCTGAAAACGCTTGTTTGGGACATGACATTAATGTTGACTATAAATCATAAACTAAGCATTTTTCAGCTGAAATAATGAATGTAGTCCTCTTAATTCTTGCTTCTAAAGCATACGCAAAAAGAAATTTCAATGTACAATGATGTTTTTTAAAAAACGGTCAAAATGTGCTCCACTCGGGCTGAAAACGCTTGTTTGGAACATTTCATTAATGTTGACTATAAATCATAAACTAAGCATTTTTCAGCTGAAATAATGAATGTAGTCCTCTTAATTCTTGCTTCTAAAGCATACGCAAGCAGAAATTTCAATGTACAATGATGTTTTTAAAAAAAACAGTCAAAATGCGCTCCACTCGGGCTGAAAACGCTGTTGGGGACATTTCATTAATGTTGACTACAAATCAAAAACTAAGCATTTTTCAGCTGAAATAATGAATGTAGTCCTCTTAATTCTTGCTTCTAAAGCATACGCAAGCAGAAATTTCAATGTACAATGATGTTTTTAAAAAAAGGGTCAAAATGTGCTCCACTCGGGCTGAAAACGCTTGTTTGGAACATTTCATTAATGTTGACTATAAATCATAAACTAAGCATTTTTCAGCTGAAATAATGAATGTAGTCCTCTTAATTCTTGCTTCTAAAGCATACGCAAGCAGAAATTTCAATGTACAATGATGTTTTTAAAAAAACAGTCAAAATGTGCTCCACTCGGGCTGAAAACGCTTGTTTGGGACATGACATTAATGTTGACTATAAATCATAAACTAAGCATTTTTCAGCTGAAATAATGAATGTAGTCCTCTTAATTCTTGCTTCTAAAGCATACGCAAGCAGAAATTTCAATGTACAATGATGTTTTTAAAAAAAGGGTCAAAATGTGCTCCACTCGGGCTGAAAACGCTTGTTTGGAACATTTCATTAATGTTGACTATAAATCATAAACTAAGCATTTTTCAGCTGAAATAATGAATGTAGTCCTCTTAATTCTTGCTTCTAAAGCATACGCAAGCAGAAATTTCAATGTACAATGATGTTTTTAAAAAAACAGTCAAAATGTGCTCCACTCGGGCTGAAAACGCTTGTTTGGGACATGACATTAATGTTGACTATAAATCATAAACTAAGCATTTTTCAGCTGAAATAATGAATGTAGTCCTCTTAATTCTTGCTTCTAAAGCATACGCAAGCAGAAATTTCAATGTACAATGATGTTTTTAAAAAAAGGGTCAAAATGTGCTCCACTCGGGCTGAAAACGCTTGTTTGGAACATTTCATTAATGTTGACTATAAATCATAAACTAAGCATTTTTCAGCTGAAATAATGAATGTAGTCCTCTTAATTCTTGCTTCTAAAGCATACGCAAGCAGAAATTTCAATGTACAATGATGTTTTTAAAAAAACAGTCAAAATGTGCTCCACTCGGGCTGAAAACGCTTGTTTGGGACATGACATTAATGTTGACTATAAATCATAAACTAAGCATTTTTCAGCTGAAATAATGAATGTAGTCCTCTTAATTCTTGCTTCTAAAGCATACGCAAGCAGAAATTTCAATGTACAATGATGTTTTTAAAAAAAGGGTCAAAATGTGCTCCACTCGGGCTGAAAACGCTTGTTTGGAACATTTCATTAATGTTGACTATAAATCATAAACTAAGCATTTTTCAGCTGAAATAATGAATGTAGTCCTCTTAATTCTTGCTTCTAAAGCATACGCAAGCAGAAATTTCAATGTACAATGATGTTTTTAAAAAAACAGTCAAAATGTGCTCCACTCGGGCTGAAAACGCTTGTTTGGGACATGACATTAATGTTGACTATAAATCATAAACTAAGCATTTTTCAGCTGAAATAATGAATGTAGTCCTCTTAATTCTTGCTTCTAAAGCATACGCAAGCAGAAATTTCAATGTACAATGATGTTTTTAAAAAAACAGTCAAAATGTGCTCCACTCGGGCTGAAAACGCTTGTTTGGGACATTACATTAATGTTGACTATAAATCATAAACTAAGCATTTTTCAGCTGAAATAATGAATGTAGTCCTCTTAATTCTTGCTTCTAAAGCATACGCAAAAAGAAATTTCAATGTACAATGATGTTTTTTAAAAAACGGTCAAAATGTGCTCCACTCGGGCTGAAAACGCTTGTTCGGAACATTTCCTTAATGTTGACTATAAATCATAAACTAAGCATTTTTCAGCTGAAATAATGAATGTAGTCCTCTTAATTCTTGCTTCTAAAGCATACGCAAGCAGAAATTTCAATGTACAATGATGTTTTTAAAAAAAACAGTCAAAATGCGCTCCACTCGGGCTGAAAACGCTGTTGGGGACATTTCATTAATGTTGACTACAAATCAAAAACTAAGCATTTTTCAGCTGAAATAATGAATGTAGTCCTCTTAATTCTTGCTTCTAAAGCATACGCAAGCAGAAATTTCAATGTACAATGATGTTTTTAAAAAAAGGGTCAAAATGTGCTCCACTCGGGCTGAAAACGCTTGTTTGGAACATTTCATTAATGTTGACTATAAATCATAAACTAAGCATTTTTCAGCTGAAATAATGAATGTAGTCCTCTTAATTCTTGCTTCTAAAGCATACGCAAGCAGAAATTTCAATGTACAATGATGTTTTTAAAAAAGCAGTCAAAATGTGCTCCACTCGGGCTGAAAACGCTTGTTTGGGACATGACATTAATGTTGACTATAAATCATAAACTAAGCATTTTTCAGCTGAAATAATGAATGTAGTCCTCTTAATTCTTGCTTCTAAAGCATACGCAAAAAGAAATTTCAATGTACAATGATGTTTTTTAAAAAACGGTCAAAATGTGCTCCACTCGGGCTGAAAACGCTTGTTTGGAACATTTCATTAATGTTGACTATAAATCATAAACTAAGCATTTTTCAGCTGAAATAATGAATGTAGTCCTCTTAATTCTTGCTTCTAAAGCATACGCAAGCAGAAATTTCAATGTACAATGATGTTTTTAAAAAAACAGTCAAAATGTGCTCCACTCGGGCTGAAAACGCTTGTTTGGGACATGACATTAATGTTGACTATAAATCATAAACTAAGCATTTTTCAGCTGAAATAATGAATGTAGTCCTCTTAATTCTTGCTTCTAAAGCATACGCAAGCAGAAATTTCAATGTACAATGATGTTTTTAAAAAAACAGTCAAAATGTGCTCCACTCGGGCTGAAAACGCTTGTTTGGAACATTTCATTAATGTTGACTATAAATCATAAACTAAGCATTTTTCAGCTGAAATAATGAATGTAGTCCTCTTAATTCTTGCTTCTAAAGCATACGCAAGCAGAAATTTCAATGTACAATGATGTTTTTAAAAAAACAGTCAAAATGTGCTCCACTCGGGCTGAAAACGCTGTTGGGGACATTTCATTAATGTTGACTATAAATCATAAACTAAGCATTTTTCAGCTGAAATAATGAATGTAGTCCTTTTAATTCTTGCTTCTAAAGCATACGCAAGCAGAAATTTCAATGTACAATGATGTTTTTAAAAAAAACAGTCAAAATGTGCTCCACTCGGGCTGAAAACGCTGTTGGGGACATTTCATTAATGTTGACTATAAATCAAAAACTAAGCATTTTTCAGCTGAAATAATGAATGTAGTCCTCTTAATTCTTGCTTCTAAAGCATACGCAAGCAGAAATTTCAATGTACAATGATGTTTTTAAAAAAACAGTCAAAATGTGCTCCACTCGGGCTGAAAACGCTGTTGGGGACATTTCATTAATGTTGACTATAAATCATAAACTAGGCATTTTTCAGCTGAAATAATGAATGTAGTCCTCTTAATTCTTGCTTCTAAAGCATACACAAACAGAAAATTCAATGTACAATGATGTTTTTAAAAAAGCAGTCAAAATGTGCTCCACTCGGGCTGAAAACGCTGTTGGGGACATTTCATTAATGTTGACTATAAATCATAAACTAAGCATTTTTCAGCTGAAATAATGAATGTAGTCCTCTTAATTCTTGCTTCTAAAGCATACGCAAACAGAAATTTCAATGTACAATGATGTTTTTAAAAAAACGGTCAAAATGTGCTCCACTCGGGCTGAAAACGCTTGTTTGGGACATTACATTAATGTTGACTATAAATCATAAACTAAGCATTTTTCAGCTGAAATAATGAATGTAGTCCTCTTAATTCTTGCTTCTAAAGCATACGCAAGCAGAAATTTCAATGTACAATGATGTTTTTAAAAAAAGGGTCAAAATGTGCTCCACTCGGGCTGAAAACGCTTGTTTGGGACATGACATTAATGTTGACTATAAATCATAAACTAAGCATTTTTCAGCTGAAATAATGAATGTAGTCCTCTTAATTCTTGCTTCTAAAGCATACGCAAGCAGAAATTTCAATGTACAATGATGTTTTTAAAAAAAGGGTCAAAATGTGCTCCACTCGGGCTGAAAACGCTTGTTTGGAACATTTCATTAATGTTGACTATAAATCATAAACTAAGCATTTTTCAGCTGAAATAATGAATGTAGTCCTCTTAATTCTTGCTTCTAAAGCATACGCAAGCAGAAATTTCAATGTACAATGATGTTTTTAAAAAAAGGGTCAAAATGTGCTCCACTCGGGCTGAAAACGCTTGTTTGGAACATTTCCTTAATGTTGACTATAAATCATAAACTAAGCATTTTTCAGCTGAAATAATGAATGTAGTCCTCTTAATTCTTGCTTCTAAAGCATACGCAAGCAGAAATTTCAATGTACAATGATGTTTTTAAAAAAAACAGTCAAAATGCGCTCCACTCGGGCTGAAAACGCTGTTGGGGACATTTCATTAATGTTGACTACAAATCAAAAACTAAGCATTTTTCAGCTGAAATAATGAATGTAGTCCTCTTAATTCTTGCTTCTAAAGCATACGCAAGCAGAAATTTCAATGTACAATGATGTTTTTAAAAAAAGGGTCAATATGTGCTCCACTCGGGCTGAAAACGCTTGTTTGGAACATTTCATTAATGTTGACTATAAATCATAAACTAAGCATTTTTCAGCTGAAATAATGAATGTAGTCCTCTTAATTCTTGCTTCTAAAGCATACGCAAGCAGAAATTTCAATGTACAATGATGTTTTTAAAAAAACAGTCAAAATGTGCTCCACTCGGGCTGAAAACGCTTGTTTGGGACATGACATTAATGTTGACTATAAATCATAAACTAAGCATTTTTCAGCTGAAATTATGAATGTAGTCCTCTTAATTCTTGCTTCTAAAGCATACGCAAGCAGAAATTTCAATGTACAATGATGTTTTTAAAAAAACAGTCAAAATGTGCTCCACTCGGGCTGAAAACGCTTGTTTGGGACATGACATTAATGTTGACTATAAATCATAAACTAAGCATTTTTCAGCTGAAATTATGAATGTAGTCCTCTTAATTCTTGCTTCTAAAGCATACGCAAGCAGAAATTTCAATGTACAATGATGTTTTTAAAAAAACAGTCAAAATGTGCTCCACTCGGGCTGAAAACGCTTGTTTGGGACATTACATTAATGTTGACTATAAATCATAAACTAAGCATTTTTCAGCTGAAATAATGAATGTAGTCCTCTTAATTCTTGCTTCTAAAGCATACGCAAAAAGAAATTTCAATGTACAATGATGTTTTTTAAAAAACGGTCAAAATGTGCTCCACTCGGGCTGAAAACGCTTGTTCGGAACATTTCCTTAATGTTGACTATAAATCATAAACTAAGCATTTTTCAGCTGAAATAATGAATGTAGTCCTCTTAATTCTTGCTTCTAAAGCATACGCAAGCAGAAATTTCAATGTACAATGATGTTTTTAAAAAAAACAGTCAAAATGCGCTCCACTCGGGCTGAAAACGCTGTTGGGGACATTTCATTAATGTTGACTACAAATCAAAAACTAAGCATTTTTCAGCTGAAATAATGAATGTAGTCCTCTTAATTCTTGCTTCTAAAGCATACGCAAGCAGAAATTTCAATGTACAATGATGTTTTTAAAAAAAGGGTCAAAATGTGCTCCACTCGGGCTGAAAACGCTTGTTTGGAACATTTCATTAATGTTGACTATAAATCATAAACTAAGCATTTTTCAGCTGAAATAATGAATGTAGTCCTCTTAATTCTTGCTTCTAAAGCATACGCAAGCAGAAATTTCAATGTACAATGATGTTTTTAAAAAAACAGTCAAAATGTGCTCCACTCGGGCTGAAAACGCTTGTTTGGGACATGACATTAATGTTGACTATAAATCATAAACTAAGCATTTTTCAGCTGAAATAATGAATGTAGTCCTCTTAATTCTTGCTTCTAAAGCATACGCAAGCAGAAATTTCAATGTACAATGATGTTTTTAAAAAAAACAGTCAAAATGCGCTCCACTCGGGCTGAAAACGCTGTTGGGGACATTTCATTAATGTTGACTACAAATCAAAAACTAAGCATTTTTCAGCTGAAATAATGAATGTAGTCCTCTTAATTCTTGCTTCTAAAGCATACGCAAGCAGAAATTTCAATGTACAATGATGTTTTTAAAAAAAGGGTCAAAATGTGCTCCACTCGGGCTGAAAACGCTTGTTTGGAACATTTCATTAATGTTGACTATAAATCATAAACTAAGCATTTTTCAGCTGAAATAATGAATGTAGTCCTCTTAATTCTTGCTTCTAAAGCATACGCAAGCAGAAATTTCAATGTACAATGATGTTTTTAAAAAAACAGTCAAAATGTGCTCCACTCGGGCTGAAAACGCTTGTTTGGGACATGACATTAATGTTGACTATAAATCATAAACTAAGCATTTTTCAGCTGAAATAATGAATGTAGTCCTCTTAATTCTTGCTTCTAAAGCATACGCAAAAAGAAATTTCAATGTACAATGATGTTTTTTAAAAAACGGTCAAAATGTGCTCCACTCGGGCTGAAAACGCTTGTTCGGAACATTTCCTTAATGTTGACTATAAATCATAAACTAAGCATTTTTCAGCTGAAATAATGAATGTAGTCCTCTTAATTCTTGCTTCTAAAGCATACGCAAGCAGAAATTTCAATGTACAATGATGTTTTTAAAAAAAACAGTCAAAATGCGCTCCACTCGGGCTGAAAACGCTTGTTTGGAACATTTCATTAATGTTGACTATAAATCATAAACTAAGCATTTTTCAGCTGAAATAATGAATGTAGTCCTCTTAATTCTTGCTTCTAAAGCATACGCAAGCAGAAATTTCAATGTACAATGATGTTTTTAAAAAAGCAGTCAAAATGTGCTCCACTCGGTCTGAAAACGCTTGTTTGGGACATTACATTAATGTTGACTATAAATCATAAACTAAGCATTTTTCAGCTGAAATAATGAATGTAGTCCTCTTAATTCTTGCTTCTAAAGCATACGCAAAAAGAAATTTCAATGTACAATGATGTTTTTTAAAAAACGGTCAAAATGTGCTCCACTCGGGCTGAAAACGCTTGTTCGGAACATTTCCTTAATGTTGACTATAAATCATAAACTAAGCATTTTTCAGCTGAAATAATGAATGTAGTCCTCTTAATTCTTGCTTCTAAAGCATACGCAAGCAGAAATTTCAATGTACAATGATGTTTTTAAAAAAAACAGTCAAAATGCGCTCCACTCGGGCTGAAAACGCTGTTGGGGACATTTCATTAATGTTGACTACAAATCAAAAACTAAGCATTTTTCAGCTGAAATAATGAATGTAGTCCTCTTAATTCTTGCTTCTAAAGCATACGCAAGCAGAAATTTCAATGTACAATGATGTTTTTAAAAAAAGGGTCAAAATGTGCTCCACTCGGGCTGAAAACGCTTGTTTGGAACATTTCATTAATGTTGACTATAAATCATAAACTAAGCATTTTTCAGCTGAAATAATGAATGTAGTCCTCTTAATTCTTGCTTCTAAAGCATACGCAAGCAGAAATTTCAATGTACAATGATGTTTTTAAAAAAACAGTCAAAATGTGCTCCACTCGGGCTGAAAACGCTTGTTTGGGACATGACATTAATGTTGACTATAAATCATAAACTAAGCATTTTTCAGCTGAAATAATGAATGTAGTCCTCTTAATTCTTGCTTCTAAAGCATACGCAAAAAGAAATTTCAATGTACAATGATGTTTTTTAAAAAACGGTCAAAATGTGCTCCACTCGGGCTGAAAACGCTTGTTCGGAACATTTCCTTAATGTTGACTATAAATCATAAACTAAGCATTTTTCAGCTGAAATAATGAATGTAGTCCTCTTAATTCTTGCTTCTAAAGCATACGCAAGCAGAAATTTCAATGTACAATGATGTTTTTAAAAAAAACAGTCAAAATGCGCTCCACTCGGGCTGAAAACGCTGTTGGGGACATTTCATTAATGTTGACTACAAATCAAAAACTAAGCATTTTTCAGCTGAAATAATGAATGTAGTCCTCTTAATTCTTGCTTCTAAAGCATACGCAAGCAGAAATTTCAATGTACAATGATGTTTTTAAAAAAGGGTCAAAATGTGCTCCACTCGGGCTGAAAACGCTTGTTTGGAACATTTCATTAATGTTGACTATAAATCATAAACTAAGCATTTTTCAGCTGAAATAATGAATGTAGTCCTCTTAATTCTTGCTTCTAAAGCATACGCAAGCAGAAATTTCAATGTACAATGATGTTTTTAAAAAAACAGTCAAAATGTGCTCCACTCGGGCTGAAAACGCTTGTTTGGGACATGACATTAATGTTGACTATAAATCATAAACTAAGCATTTTTCAGCTGAAATAATGAATGTAGTCCTCTTAATTCTTGCTTCTAAAGCATACGCAAGCAGAAATTTCAATGTACAATGATGTTTTTAAAAAAACAGTCAAAATGTGCTCCACTCGGGCTGAAAACGCTTGTTTGGAACATTTCATTAATGTTGACTATAAATCATAAACTAAGCATTTTTCAGCTGAAATAATGAATGTAGTCCTCTTAATTCTTGCTTCTAAAGCATACGCAAGCAGAAATTTCAATGTACAATGATGTTTTTAAAAAAACAGTCAAAATGTGCTCCACTCGGGCTGAAAACGCTGTTGGGGACATTTCATTAATGTTGACTATAAATCATAAACTAAGCATTTTTCAGCTGAAATAATGAATGTAGTCCTTTTAATTCTTGCTTCTAAAGCATACGCAAGCAGAAATTTCAATGTACAATGATGTTTTTAAAAAAAACAGTCAAAATGTGCTCCACTCGGGCTGAAAACGCTGTTGGGGACATTTCATTAATGTTGACTATAAATCAAAAACTAAGCATTTTTCAGCTGAAATAATGAATGTAGTCCTCTTAATTCTTGCTTCTAAAGCATACGCAAGCAGAAATTTCAATGTACAATGATGTTTTTAAAAAAACAGTCAAAATGTGCTCCACTCGGGCTGAAAACGCTGTTGGGGACATTTCATTAATGTTGACTATAAATCATAAACTAAGCATTTTTCAGCTGAAATAATGAATGTAGTCCTCTTAATTCTTGCTTCTAAAGCATACACAAACAGAAAATTCAATGTACAATGATGTTTTTAAAAAAACGGTCAAAATGTGCTCCACTCGGGCTGAAAACGCTGTTGGGGACATTTCATTAATGTTGACTATAAATCATAAACTAAGCATTTTTCAGCTGAAATAATGAATGTAGTCCTCTTAATTCTTGCTTCTAAAGCATACGCAAAAAGAAATTTCAATGTACAATGATGTTTTTAAAAAAACGGTCAAAATGTGCTCCACTCGGGCTGAAAACGCTTGTTTGGGACATTACATTAATGTTGACTATAAATCATAAACTAAGCATTTTTCAGCTGAAATAATGAATGTAGTCCTCTTAATTCTTGCTTCTAAAGCATACGCAAGCAGAAATTTCAATGTACAATGATGTTTTTAAAAAAAGGGTCAAAATGTGCTCCACTCGGGCTGAAAACGCTTGTTTGGAACATTTCATTAATGTTGACTATAAATCATAAACTAAGCATTTTTCAGCTGAAATAATGAATGTAGTCCTCTTAATTCTTGCTTCTAAAGCATACGCAAGCAGAAATTTCAATGTACAATGATGTTTTTAAAAAAACAGTCAAAATGTGCTCCACTCGGGCTGAAAACGCTTGTTTGGGACATGACATTAATGTTGACTATAAATCATAAACTAAGCATTTTTCAGCTGAAATAATGAATGTAGTCCTCTTAATTCTTGCTTCTAAAGCATACGCAAGCAGAAATTTCAATGTACAATGATGTTTTTAAAAAAAGGGTCAAAATGTGCTCCACTCGGGCTGAAAACGCTTGTTTGGAACATTTCATTAATGTTGACTATAAATCATAAACTAAGCATTTTTCAGCTGAAATAATGAATGTAGTCCTCTTAATTCTTGCTTCTAAAGCATACGCAAGCAGAAATTTCAATGTACAATGATGTTTTTAAAAAAACAGTCAAAATGTGCTCCACTCGGGCTGAAAACGCTTGTTTGGGACATGACATTAATGTTGACTATAAATCATAAACTAAGCATTTTTCAGCTGAAATAATGAATGTAGTCCTCTTAATTCTTGCTTCTAAAGCATACGCAAGCAGAAATTTCAATGTACAATGATGTTTTTAAAAAAAGGGTCAAAATGTGCTCCACTCGGGCTGAAAACGCTTGTTTGGAACATTTCATTAATGTTGACTATAAATCATAAACTAAGCATTTTTCAGCTGAAATAATGAATGTAGTCCTCTTAATTCTTGCTTCTAAAGCATACGCAAGCAGAAATTTCAATGTACAATGATGTTTTTAAAAAAACAGTCAAAATGTGCTCCACTCGGGCTGAAAACGCTTGTTTGGGACATGACATTAATGTTGACTATAAATCATAAACTAAGCATTTTTCAGCTGAAATAATGAATGTAGTCCTCTTAATTCTTGCTTCTAAAGCATACGCAAAAAGAAATTTCAATGTACAATGATGTTTTTTAAAAAACGGTCAAAATGTGCTCCACTCGGGCTGAAAACGCTTGTTCGGAACATTTCCTTAATGTTGACTATAAATCATAAACTAAGCATTTTTCAGCTGAAATAATGAATGTAGTCCTCTTAATTCTTGCTTCTAAAGCATACGCAAGCAGAAATTTCAATGTACAATGATGTTTTTAAAAAAAACAGTCAAAATGCGCTCCACTCGGGCTGAAAACGCTGTTGGGGACATTTCATTAATGTTGACTACAAATCAAAAACTAAGCATTTTTCAGCTGAAATAATGAATGTAGTCCTCTTAATTCTTGCTTCTAAAGCATACGCAAGCAGAAATTTCAATGTACAATGATGTTTTTAAAAAAAGGGTCAAAATGTGCTCCACTCGGGCTGAAAACGCTTGTTTGGAACATTTCATTAATGTTGACTATAAATCATAAACTAAGCATTTTTCAGCTGAAATAATGAATGTAGTCCTCTTAATTCTTGCTTCTAAAGCATACGCAAGCAGAAATTTCAATGTACAATGATGTTTTTAAAAAAGCAGTCAAAATGTGCTCCACTCGGGCTGAAAACGCTTGTTTGGGACATGACATTAATGTTGACTATAAATCATAAACTAAGCATTTTTCAGCTGAAATAATGAATGTAGTCCTCTTAATTCTTGCTTCTAAAGCATACGCAAAAAGAAATTTCAATGTACAATGATGTTTTTTAAAAAACGGTCAAAATGTGCTCCACTCGGGCTGAAAACGCTTGTTTGGAACATTTCATTAATGTTGACTATAAATCATAAACTAAGCATTTTTCAGCTGAAATAATGAATGTAGTCCTCTTAATTCTTGCTTCTAAAGCATACGCAAGCAGAAATTTCAATGTACAATGATGTTTTTAAAAAAACAGTCAAAATGTGCTCCACTCGGGCTGAAAACGCTTGTTTGGGACATGACATTAATGTTGACTATAAATCATAAACTAAGCATTTTTCAGCTGAAATAATGAATGTAGTCCTCTTAATTCTTGCTTCTAAAGCATACGCAAGCAGAAATTTCAATGTACAATGATGTTTTTAAAAAAACAGTCAAAATGTGCTCCACTCGGGCTGAAAACGCTTGTTTGGAACATTTCATTAATGTTGACTATAAATCATAAACTAAGCATTTTTCAGCTGAAATAATGAATGTAGTCCTCTTAATTCTTGCTTCTAAAGCATACGCAAGCAGAAATTTCAATGTACAATGATGTTTTTAAAAAAACAGTCAAAATGTGCTCCACTCGGGCTGAAAACGCTGTTGGGGACATTTCATTAATGTTGACTATAAATCATAAACTAAGCATTTTTCAGCTGAAATAATGAATGTAGTCCTTTTAATTCTTGCTTCTAAAGCATACGCAAGCAGAAATTTCAATGTACAATGATGTTTTTAAAAAAAACAGTCAAAATGTGCTCCACTCGGGCTGAAAACGCTGTTGGGGACATTTCATTAATGTTGACTATAAATCAAAAACTAAGCATTTTTCAGCTGAAATAATGAATGTAGTCCTCTTAATTCTTGCTTCTAAAGCATACGCAAGCAGAAATTTCAATGTACAATGATGTTTTTAAAAAAACAGTCAAAATGTGCTCCACTCGGGCTGAAAACGCTGTTGGGGACATTTCATTAATGTTGACTATAAATCATAAACTAGGCATTTTTCAGCTGAAATAATGAATGTAGTCCTCTTAATTCTTGCTTCTAAAGCATACACAAACAGAAAATTCAATGTACAATGATGTTTTTAAAAAAGCAGTCAAAATGTGCTCCACTCGGGCTGAAAACGCTGTTGGGGACATTTCATTAATGTTGACTATAAATCATAAACTAAGCATTTTTCAGCTGAAATAATGAATGTAGTCCTCTTAATTCTTGCTTCTAAAGCATACGCAAACAGAAATTTCAATGTACAATGATGTTTTTAAAAAAACGGTCAAAATGTGCTCCACTCGGGCTGAAAACGCTTGTTTGGGACATTACATTAATGTTGACTATAAATCATAAACTAAGCATTTTTCAGCTGAAATAATGAATGTAGTCCTCTTAATTCTTGCTTCTAAAGCATACGCAAGCAGAAATTTCAATGTACAATGATGTTTTTAAAAAAAGGGTCAAAATGTGCTCCACTCGGGCTGAAAACGCTTGTTTGGGACATGACATTAATGTTGACTATAAATCATAAACTAAGCATTTTTCAGCTGAAATAATGAATGTAGTCCTCTTAATTCTTGCTTCTAAAGCATACGCAAGCAGAAATTTCAATGTACAATGATGTTTTTAAAAAAAGGGTCAAAATGTGCTCCACTCGGGCTGAAAACGCTTGTTTGGAACATTTCATTAATGTTGACTATAAATCATAAACTAAGCATTTTTCAGCTGAAATAATGAATGTAGTCCTCTTAATTCTTGCTTCTAAAGCATACGCAAGCAGAAATTTCAATGTACAATGATGTTTTTAAAAAAACGGTCAAAATGTGCTCCACTCGGGCTGAAAACGCTTGTTTGGAACATTTCCTTAATGTTGACTATAAATCATAAACTAAGCATTTTTCAGCTGAAATAATGAATGTAGTCCTCTTAATTCTTGCTTCTAAAGCATACGCAAGCAGAAATTTCAATGTACAATGATGTTTTTAAAAAAAACAGTCAAAATGCGCTCCACTCGGGCTGAAAACGCTGTTGGGGACATTTCATTAATGTTGACTACAAATCAAAAACTAAGCATTTTTCAGCTGAAATAATGAATGTAGTCCTCTTAATTCTTGCTTCTAAAGCATACGCAAGCAGAAATTTCAATGTACAATGATGTTTTTAAAAAAAGGGTCAATATGTGCTCCACTCGGGCTGAAAACGCTTGTTTGGAACATTTCATTAATGTTGACTATAAATCATAAACTAAGCATTTTTCAGCTGAAATAATGAATGTAGTCCTCTTAATTCTTGCTTCTAAAGCATACGCAAGCAGAAATTTCAATGTACAATGATGTTTTTAAAAAAACAGTCAAAATGTGCTCCACTCGGGCTGAAAACGCTTGTTTGGGACATGACATTAATGTTGACTATAAATCATAAACTAAGCATTTTTCAGCTGAAATTATGAATGTAGTCCTCTTAATTCTTGCTTCTAAAGCATACGCAAGCAGAAATTTCAATGTACAATGATGTTTTTAAAAAAACAGTCAAAATGTGCTCCACTCGGGCTGAAAACGCTTGTTTGGGACATTACATTAATGTTGACTATAAATCATAAACTAAGCATTTTTCAGCTGAAATAATGAATGTAGTCCTCTTAATTCTTGCTTCTAAAGCATACGCAAAAAGAAATTTCAATGTACAATGATGTTTTTTAAAAAACGGTCAAAATGTGCTCCACTCGGGCTGAAAACGCTTGTTCGGAACATTTCCTTAATGTTGACTATAAATCATAAACTAAGCATTTTTCAGCTGAAATAATGAATGTAGTCCTCTTAATTCTTGCTTCTAAAGCATACGCAAGCAGAAATTTCAATGTACAATGATGTTTTTAAAAAAAACAGTCAAAATGCGCTCCACTCGGGCTGAAAACGCTGTTGGGGACATTTCATTAATGTTGACTACAAATCAAAAACTAAGCATTTTTCAGCTGAAATAATGAATGTAGTCCTCTTAATTCTTGCTTCTAAAGCATACGCAAGCAGAAATTTCAATGTACAATGATGTTTTTAAAAAAAGGGTCAAAATGTGCTCCACTCGGGCTGAAAACGCTTGTTTGGAACATTTCATTAATGTTGACTATAAATCATAAACTAAGCATTTTTCAGCTGAAATAATGAATGTAGTCCTCTTAATTCTTGCTTCTAAAGCATACGCAAGCAGAAATTTCAATGTACAATGATGTTTTTAAAAAAACAGTCAAAATGTGCTCCACTCGGGCTGAAAACGCTTGTTTGGGACATGACATTAATGTTGACTATAAATCATAAACTAAGCATTTTTCAGCTGAAATAATGAATGTAGTCCTCTTAATTCTTGCTTCTAAAGCATACGCAAGCAGAAATTTCAATGTACAATGATGTTTTTAAAAAAAGGGTCAAAATGTGCTCCACTCGGGCTGAAAACGCTTGTTTGGAACATTTCATTAATGTTGACTATAAATCATAAACTAAGCATTTTTCAGCTGAAATAATGAATGTAGTCCTCTTAATTCTTGCTTCTAAAGCATACGCAAGCAGAAATTTCAATGTACAATGATGTTTTTAAAAAAACAGTCAAAATGTGCTCCACTCGGGCTGAAAACGCTTGTTTGGGACATGACATTAATGTTGACTATAAATCATAAACTAAGCATTTTTCAGCTGAAATAATGAATGTAGTCCTCTTAATTCTTGCTTCTAAAGCATACGCAAGCAGAAATTTCAATGTACAATGATGTTTTTAAAAAAAGGGTCAAAATGTGCTCCACTCGGGCTGAAAACGCTTGTTTGGAACATTTCATTAATGTTGACTATAAATCATAAACTAAGCATTTTTCAGCTGAAATAATGAATGTAGTCCTCTTAATTCTTGCTTCTAAAGCATACGCAAGCAGAAATTTCAATGTACAATGATGTTTTTAAAAAAGCAGTCAAAATGTGCTCCACTCGGTCTGAAAACGCTTGTTTGGGACATTACATTAATGTTGACTATAAATCATAAACTAAGCATTTTTCAGCTGAAATAATGAATGTAGTCCTCTTAATTCTTGCTTCTAAAGCATACGCAAAAAGAAATTTCAATGTACAATGATGTTTTTTAAAAAACGGTCAAAATGTGCTCCACTCGGGCTGAAAACGCTTGTTCGGAACATTTCCTTAATGTTGACTATAAATCATAAACTAAGCATTTTTCAGCTGAAATAATGAATGTAGTCCTCTTAATTCTTGCTTCTAAAGCATACGCAAGCAGAAATTTCAATGTACAATGATGTTTTTAAAAAAAACAGTCAAAATGCGCTCCACTCGGGCTGAAAACGCTGTTGGGGACATTTCATTAATGTTGACTACAAATCAAAAACTAAGCATTTTTCAGCTGAAATAATGAATGTAGTCCTCTTAATTCTTGCTTCTAAAGCATACGCAAGCAGAAATTTCAATGTACAATGATGTTTTTAAAAAAAGGGTCAAAATGTGCTCCACTCGGGCTGAAAACGCTTGTTTGGAACATTTCATTAATGTTGACTATAAATCATAAACTAAGCATTTTTCAGCTGAAATAATGAATGTAGTATTCTTAATTCTTGCTTCTAAAGCATACGCAAGCAGAAATTTCAATGTACAATGATGTTTTTAAAAAAACAGTCAAAATGTGCTCCACTCGGGCTGAAAACGCTTGTTTGGGACATGACATTAATGTTGACTATAAATCATAAACTAAGCATTTTTCAGCTGAAATAATGAATGTAGTCCTCTTAATTCTTGCTTCTAAAGCATACGCAAGCAGAAATTTCAATGTACAATGATGTTTTTAAAAAAACAGTCAAAATGTGCTCCACTCGGGCTGAAAACGCTGTTGGGGACATTTCATTAATGTTGACTATAAATCATAAACTAAGCATTTTTCAGCTGAAATAATGAATGTAGTCCTCTTAATTCTTGCTTCTAAAGCATACGCAAGCAGAAATTTCAATGTACAATGATGTTTTTAAAAAAACAGTCAAAATGTGCTCCACTCGGGCTGAAAACGCTTGTTTGGGACATTACATTAATGTTGACTATAAATCATAAACTAAGCATTTTTCAGCTGAAATAATGAATGTAGTCCTCTTAATTCTTGCTTCTAAAGCATACGCAAAAAGAAATTTCAATGTACAATGATGTTTTTTAAAAAACGGTCAAAATGTGCTCCACTCGGGCTGAAAACGCTTGTTCGGAACATTTCCTTAATGTTGACTATAAATCATAAACTAAGCATTTTTCAGCTGAAATAATGAATGTAGTCCTCTTAATTCTTGCTTCTAAAGCATACGCAAGCAGAAATTTCAATGTACAATGATGTTTTTAGAAAAAACAGTCAAAATGCGCTCCACTCGGGCTGAAAACGCTGTTGGGGACATTTCATTAATGTTGACTACAAATCAAAAACTAAGCATTTTTCAGCTGAAATAATGAATGTAGTCCTCTTAATTCTTGCTTCTAAAGCATACGCAAGCAGAAATTTCAATGTACAATGATGTTTTTAAAAAAACAGTCAAAATGTGCTCCACTCGGGCTGAAAACGCTTGTTTGGAACATTTCATTAATGTTGACTATAAATCATAAACTAAGCATTTTTCAGCTGAAATAATGAATGTAGTCCTCTTAATTCTTGCTTCTAAAGCATACGCAAGCAGAAATTTCAATGTACAATGATGTTTTTAAAAAAACGGTCAAAATGTGCTCCACTCGGGCTGAAAACGCTTGTTTGGAACATTTCCTTAATGTTGACTATAAATCATAAACTAAGCATTTTTCAGCTGAAATAATGAATGTAGTCCTCTTAATTCTTGCTTCTAAAGCATACGCAAGCAGAAATTTCAATGTACAATGATGTTTTTAAAAAAAACAGTCAAAATGCGCTCCACTCGGGCTGAAAACGCTGTTGGGGACATTTCATTAATGTTGACTACAAATCAAAAACTAAGCATTTTTCAGCTGAAATAATGAATGTAGTCCTCTTAATTCTTGCTTCTAAAGCATACGCAAGCAGAAATTTCAATGTACAATGATGTTTTTAAAAAAAGGGTCAAAATGTGCTCCACTCGGGCTGAAAACGCTTGTTTGGAACATTTCATTAATGTTGACTATAAATCATAAACTAAGCATTTTTCAGCTGAAATAATGAATGTAGTCCTCTTAATTCTTGCTTCTAAAGCATACGCAAGCAGAAATTTCAATGTACAATGATGTTTTTAAAAAAACAGTCAAAATGTGCTCCACTCGGGCTGAAAACGCTTGTTTGGGACATGACATTAATGTTGACTATAAATCATAAACTAAGCATTTTTCAGCTGAAATAATGAATGTAGTCCTCTTAATTCTTGCTTCTAAAGCATACGCAAGCAGAAATTTCAATGTACAATGATGTTTTTAAAAAAACAGTCAAAATGTGCTCCACTCGGGCTGAAAACGCTTGTTTGGGACATTACATTAATGTTGACTATAAATCATAAACTAAGCATTTTTCAGCTGAAATAATGAATGTAGTCCTCTTAATTCTTGCTTCTAAAGCATACGCAAAAAGAAATTTCAATGTACAATGATGTTTTTTAAAAAACGGTAAAAATGTGCTCCACTCGGGCTGAAAACGCTTGTTCGGAACATTTCCTTAATGTTGACTATAAATCATAAACTAAGCATTTTTCAGCTGAAATAATGAATGTAGTCCTCTTAATTCTTGCTTCTAAAGCATACGCAAGCAGAAATTTCAATGTACAATGATGTTTTTAGAAAAAACAGTCAAAATGCGCTCCACTCGGGCTGAAAACGCTGTTGGGGACATTTCATTAATGTTGACTACAAATCAAAAACTAAGCATTTTTCAGCTGAAATAATGAATGTAGTCCTCTTAATTCTTGCTTCTAAAGCATACGCAAGCAGAAATTTCAATGTACAATGATGTTTTTAAAAAAAGGGTCAAAATGTGCTCCACTCGGGCTGAAAACGCTTGTTTGGAACATTTCATTAATGTTGACTATAAATCATAAACTAAGCATTTTTCAGCTGAAATAATGAATGTAGTCCTCTTAATTCTTGCTTCTAAAGCATACGCAAGCAGAAATTTCAATGTACAATGATGTTTTTAAAAAAACGGTCAAAATGTGCTCCACTCGGGCTGAAAACGCTTGTTTGGAACATTTCCTTAATGTTGACTATAAATCATAAACTAAGCATTTTTCAGCTGAAATAATGAATGTAGTCCTCTTAATTCTTGCTTCTAAAGCATACGCAAGCAGAAATTTCAATGTACAATGATGTTTTTAAAAAAAACAGTCAAAATGCGCTCCACTCGGGCTGAAAACGCTGTTGGGGACATTTCATTAATGTTGACTACAAATCAAAAACTAAGCATTTTTCAGCTGAAATAATGAATGTAGTCCTCTTAATTCTTGCTTCTAAAGCATACGCAAGCAGAAATTTCAATGTACAATGATGTTTTTAAAAAAAGGGTCAATATGTGCTCCACTCGGGCTGAAAACGCTTGTTTGGAACATTTCATTAATGTTGACTATAAATCATAAACTAAGCATTTTTCAGCTGAAATAATGAATGTAGTCCTCTTAATTCTTGCTTCTAAAGCATACGCAAGCAGAAATTTCAATGTACAATGATGTTTTTAAAAAAACAGTCAAAATGTGCTCCACTCGGGCTGAAAACGCTTGTTTGGGACATGACATTAATGTTGACTATAAATCATAAACTAAGCATTTTTCAGCTGAAATAATGAATGTAGTCCTCTTAATTCTTGCTTCTAAAGCATACGCAAGCAGAAATTTCAATGTACAATGATGTTTTTAAAAAAAGGGTCAAAATGTGCTCCACTCGGGCTGAAAACGCTTGTTTGGAACATTTCATTAATGTTGACTATAAATCATAAACTAAGCATTTTTCAGCTGAAATAATGAATGTAGTCCTCTTAATTCTTGCTTCTAAAGCATACGCAAGCAGAAATTTCAATGTACAATGATGTTTTTAAAAAAGCAGTCAAAATGTGCTCCACTCGGGCTGAAAACGCTTGTTTGGGACATGACATTAATGTTGACTATAAATCATAAACTAAGCATTTTTCAGCTGAAATAATGAATGTAGTCCTCTTAATTCTTGCTTCTAAAGCATACGCAAAAAGAAATTTCAATGTACAATGATGTTTTTTAAAAAACGGTCAAAATGTGCTCCACTCGGGCTGAAAACGCTTGTTCGGAACATTTCCTTAATGTTGACTATAAATCATAAACTAAGCATTTTTCAGCTGAAATAATGAATGTAGTCCTCTTAATTCTTGCTTCTAAAGCATACGCAAGCAGAAATTTCAATGTACAATGATGTTTTTAAAAAAAACAGTCAAAATGCGCTCCACTCGGGCTGAAAACGCTGTTGGGGACATTTCATTAATGTTGACTACAAATCAAAAACTAAGCATTTTTCAGCTGAAATAATGAATGTAGTCCTCTTAATTCTTGCTTCTAAAGCATACGCAAGCAGAAATTTCAATGTACAATGATGTTTTTAAAAAAAGGGTCAAAATGTGCTCCACTCGGGCTGAAAACGCTTGTTTGGAACATTTCATTAATGTTGACTATAAATCATAAACTAAGCATTTTTCAGCTGAAATAATGAATGTAGTCCTCTTAATTCTTGCTTCTAAAGCATACGCAAGCAGAAATTTCAATGTACAATGATGTTTTTAAAAAAGCAGTCAAAATGTGCTCCACTCGGGCTGAAAACGCTTGTTTGGGACATGACATTAATGTTGACTATAAATCATAAACTAAGCATTTTTCAGCTGAAATAATGAATGTAGTCCTCTTAATTCTTGCTTCTAAAGCATACGCAAAAAGAAATTTCAATGTACAATGATGTTTTTTAAAAAACGGTCAAAATGTGCTCCACTCGGGCTGAAAACGCTTGTTTGGAACATTTCATTAATGTTGACTATAAATCATAAACTAAGCATTTTTCAGCTGAAATAATGAATGTAGTCCTCTTAATTCTTGCTTCTAAAGCATACGCAAGCAGAAATTTCAATGTACAATGATGTTTTTAAAAAAACAGTCAAAATGTGCTCCACTCGGGCTGAAAACGCTTGTTTGGGACATGACATTAATGTTGACTATAAATCATAAACTAAGCATTTTTCAGCTGAAATAATGAATGTAGTCCTCTTAATTCTTGCTTCTAAAGCATACGCAAGCAGAAATTTCAATGTACAATGATGTTTTTAAAAAAACAGTCAAAATGTGCTCCACTCGGGCTGAAAACGCTTGTTTGGAACATTTCATTAATGTTGACTATAAATCATAAACTAAGCATTTTTCAGCTGAAATAATGAATGTAGTCCTCTTAATTCTTGCTTCTAAAGCATACGCAAGCAGAAATTTCAATGTACAATGATGTTTTTAAAAAAACAGTCAAAATGTGCTCCACTCGGGCTGAAAACGCTGTTGGGGACATTTCATTAATGTTGACTATAAATCATAAACTAAGCATTTTTCAGCTGAAATAATGAATGTAGTCCTTTTAATTCTTGCTTCTAAAGCATACGCAAGCAGAAATTTCAATGTACAATGATGTTTTTAAAAAAAACAGTCAAAATGTGCTCCACTCGGGCTGAAAACGCTGTTGGGGACATTTCATTAATGTTGACTATAAATCAAAAACTAAGCATTTTTCAGCTGAAATAATGAATGTAGTCCTCTTAATTCTTGCTTCTAAAGCATACGCAAGCAGAAATTTCAATGTACAATGATGTTTTTAAAAAAACAGTCAAAATGTGCTCCACTCGGGCTGAAAACGCTGTTGGGGACATTTCATTAATGTTGACTATAAATCATAAACTAGGCATTTTTCAGCTGAAATAATGAATGTAGTCCTCTTAATTCTTGCTTCTAAAGCATACACAAACAGAAAATTCAATGTACAATGATGTTTTTAAAAAAGCAGTCAAAATGTGCTCCACTCGGGCTGAAAACGCTGTTGGGGACATTTCATTAATGTTGACTATAAATCATAAACTAAGCATTTTTCAGCTGAAATAATGAATGTAGTCCTCTTAATTCTTGCTTCTAAAGCATACGCAAACAGAAATTTCAATGTACAATGATGTTTTTAAAAAAACGGTCAAAATGTGCTCCACTCGGGCTGAAAACGCTTGTTTGGGACATTACATTAATGTTGACTATAAATCATAAACTAAGCATTTTTCAGCTGAAATAATGAATGTAGTCCTCTTAATTCTTGCTTCTAAAGCATACGCAAGCAGAAATTTCAATGTACAATGATGTTTTTAAAAAAAGGGTCAAAATGTGCTCCACTCGGGCTGAAAACGCTTGTTTGGGACATGACATTAATGTTGACTATAAATCATAAACTAAGCATTTTTCAGCTGAAATAATGAATGTAGTCCTCTTAATTCTTGCTTCTAAAGCATACGCAAGCAGAAATTTCAATGTACAATGATGTTTTTAAAAAAAGGGTCAAAATGTGCTCCACTCGGGCTGAAAACGCTTGTTTGGAACATTTCATTAATGTTGACTATAAATCATAAACTAAGCATTTTTCAGCTGAAATAATGAATGTAGTCCTCTTAATTCTTGCTTCTAAAGCATACGCAAGCAGAAATTTCAATGTACAATGATGTTTTTAAAAAAACGGTCAAAATGTGCTCCACTCGGGCTGAAAACGCTTGTTTGGAACATTTCCTTAATGTTGACTATAAATCATAAACTAAGCATTTTTCAGCTGAAATAATGAATGTAGTCCTCTTAATTCTTGCTTCTAAAGCATACGCAAGCAGAAATTTCAATGTACAATGATGTTTTTAAAAAAAACAGTCAAAATGTGCTCCACTCGGGCTGAAAACGCTGTTGGGGACATTTCATTAATGTTGACTATAAATCAAAAACTAAGCATTTTTCAGCTGAAATAATGAATGTAGTCCTCTTAATTCTTGCTTCTAAAGCATACGCAAGCAGAAATTTCAATGTACAATGATGTTTTTAAAAAAAAGGGTCAAAATGCGCTCCACTCGGGCTGAAAACGCTTGTTTGGAACATTTCATTAATGTTGACTATAAATCATAAACTAAGCATTTTTCAGCTGAAATAATGAATGTAGTCCTCTTAATTCTTGCTTCTAAAGCATACGCAAGCAGAAATTTCAATGTACAATGATGTTTTTAAAAAAACAGTCAAAATGTGCTCCACTCGGGCTGAAAACGCTTGTTTGGAACATGACATTAATGTTGACTATAAATCATAAACTAAGCATTTTTCAGCTGAAATTATGAATGTAGTCCTCTTAATTCTTGCTTCTAAAGCATACGCAAGCAGAAATTTCAATGTACAATGATGTTTTTAAAAAAACAGTCAAAATGTGCTCCACTCGGGCTGAAAACGCTTGTTTGGGACATTACATTAATGTTGACTATAAATCATAAACTAAGCATTTTTCAGCTGAAATAATGAATGTAGTCCTCTTAATTCTTGCTTCTAAAGCATACGCAAAAAGAAATTTCAATGTACAATGATGTTTTTTAAAAAACGGTCAAAATGTGCTCCACTCGGGCTGAAAACGCTTGTTCGGAACATTTCCTTAATGTTGACTATAAATCATAAACTAAGCATTTTTCAGCTGAAATAATGAATGTAGTCCTCTTAATTCTTGCTTCTAAAGCATACGCAAGCAGAAATTTCAATGTACAATGATGTTTTTTAAAAAACAGTCAAAATGCGCTCCACTCGGGCTGAAAACGCTGTTGGGGACATTTCATTAATGTTGACTACAAATCAAAAACTAAGCATTTTTCAGCTGAAATAATGAATGTAGTCCTCTTAATTCTTGCTTCTAAAGCATACGCAAGCAGAAATTTCAATGTACAATGATGTTTTTAAAAAAAAGGGTCAAAATGTGCTCCACTCGGGCTGAAAACGCTTGTTTGGAACATTTCATTAATGTTGACTATAAATCATAAACTAAGCATTTTTCAGCTGAAATAATGAATGTAGTCCTCTTAATTCTTGCTTCTAAAGCATACGCAAGCAGAAATTTCAATGTACAATGATGTTTTTAAAAAAACAGTCAAAATGTGCTCCACTCGGGCTGAAAACGCTTGTTTGGGACATGACATTAATGTTGACTATAAATCATAAACTAAGCATTTTTCAGCTGAAATAATGAATGTAGTCCTCTTAATTCTTGCTTCTAAAGCATACGCAAGCAGAAATTTCAATGTACAATGATGTTTTTAAAAAAAACAGTCAAAATGCGCTCCACTCGGGCTGAAAACGCTGTTGGGGACATTTCATTAATGTTGACTACAAATCAAAAACTAAGCATTTTTCAGCTGAAATAATGAATGTAGTCCTCTTAATTCTTGCTTCTAAAGCATACGCAAGCAGAAATTTCAATGTACAATGATGTTTTTAAAAAAAGGGTCAAAATGTGCTCCACTCGGGCTGAAAACGCTTGTTTGGAACATTTCCTTAATGTTGACTATAAATCATAAACTAAGCATTTTTCAGCTGAAATAATGAATGTAGTCCTCTTAATTCTTGCTTCTAAAGCATACGCAAGCAGAAATTTCAATGTACAATGATGTTTTTAAAAAAAACAGTCAAAATGCGCTCCACTCGGGCTGAAAACGCTTGTTTGGAACATTTCATTAATGTTGACTACAAATCAAAAACTAAGCATTTTTCAGCTGAAATAATGAATGTAGTCCTCTTAATTCTTGCTTCTAAAGCATACGCAAGCAGAAATTTCAATGTACAATGATGTTTTTAAAAAAAGGGTCAAAATGTGCTCCACTCGGGCTGAAAACGCTTGTTTGGAACATTTCATTAATGTTGACTATAAATCATAAACTAAGCATTTTTCAGCTGAAATAATGAATGTAGTCCTCTTAATTCTTGCTTCTAAAGCATACGCAAGCAGAAATTTCAATGTACAATGATGTTTTTAAAAAAACAGTCAAAATGTGCTCCACTCGGGCTGAAAACGCTTGTTTGGGACATGACATTAATGTTGACTATAAATCATAAACTAAGCATTTTTCAGCTGAAATAATGAATGTAGTCCTCTTAATTCTTGCTTCTAAAGCATACGCAAAAAGAAATTTCAATGTACAATGATGTTTTTTAAAAAACGGTCAAAATGTGCTCCACTCGGGCTGAAAACGCTGTTGGGGACATTTCCTTAATGTTGACTATAAATCATAAACTAAGCATTTTTCAGCTGAAATAATGAATGTAGTCCTCTTAATTCTTGCTTCTAAAGCATACGCAAGCAGAAATTTCAATGTACAATGATGTTTTTAAAAAAAACAGTCAAAATGCGCTCCACTCGGGCTGAAAACGCTGTTGGGGACATTTCATTAATGTTGACTATAAATCAAAAACTAAGCATTTTTCAGCTGAAATAATGAATGTAGTCCTCTTAATTCTTGCTTCTAAAGCATACGCAAGCAGAAATTTCAATGTACAATGATGTTTTTAAAAAAGGGTCAAAATGTGCTCCACTCGGGCTGAAAACGCTTGTTTGGGACATGACATTAATGTTGACTATAAATCATAAACTAAGCATTTTTCAGCTGAAATAATGAATGTAGTCCTCTTAATTCTTGCTTCTAAAGCATACGCAAGCAGAAATTTCAATGTACAATGATGTTTTTAAAAAAACAGTCAAAATGTGCTCCACTCGGGCTGAAAACGCTTGTTTGGGACATGACATTAATGTTGACTATAAATCATAAACTAAGCATTTTTCAGCTGAAATAATGAATGTAGTCCTCTTAATTCTTGCTTCTAAAGCATACGCAAGCAGAAATTTCAATGTACAATGATGTTTTTAAAAAAACAGTCAAAATGTGCTCCACTCGGGCTGAAAACGCTTGTTTGGAACATTTCATTAATGTTGACTATAAATCATAAACTAAGCATTTTTCAGCTGAAATAATGAATGTAGTCCTCTTAATTCTTGCTTCTAAAGCATACGCAAGCAGAAATTTCAATGTACAATGATGTTTTTAAAAAAACAGTCAAAATGTGCTCCACTCGGGCTGAAAACGCTGTTGGGGACATTTCATTAATGTTGACTATAAATCATAAACTAAGCATTTTTCAGCTGAAATAATGAATGTAGTCCTTTTAATTCTTGCTTCTAAAGCATACGCAAGCAGAAATTTCAATGTACAATGATGTTTTTAAAAAAAACAGTCAAAATGTGCTCCACTCGGGCTGAAAACGCTGTTGGGGACATTTCATTAATGTTGACTATAAATCAAAAACTAAGCATTTTTCAGCTGAAATAATGAATGTAGTCCTCTTAATTCTTGCTTCTAAAGCATACGCAAGCAGAAATTTCAATGTACAATGATGTTTTTAAAAAAACAGTCAAAATGTGCTCCACTCGGGCTGAAAACGCTGTTGGGGACATTTCATTAATGTTGACTATAAATCATAAACTAAGCATTTTTCAGCTGAAATAATGAATGTAGTCCTCTTAATTCTTGCTTCTAAAGCATACACAAACAGAAAATTCAATGTACAATGATGTTTTTAAAAAAACGGTCAAAATGTGCTCCACTCGGGCTGAAAACGCTGTTGGGGACATTTCATTAATGTTGACTATAAATCATAAACTAAGCATTTTTCAGCTGAAATAATGAATGTAGTCCTCTTAATTCTTGCTTCTAAAGCATACGCAAAAAGAAATTTCAATGTACAATGATGTTTTTAAAAAAACGGTCAAAATGTGCTCCACTCGGGCTGAAAACGCTTGTTTGGGACATTACATTAATGTTGACTATAAATCATAAACTAAGCATTTTTCAGCTGAAATAATGAATGTAGTCCTCTTAATTCTTGCTTCTAAAGCATACGCAAGCAGAAATTTCAATGTACAATGATGTTTTTAAAAAAAGGGTCAAAATGTGCTCCACTCGGGCTGAAAACGCTTGTTTGGAACATTTCATTAATGTTGACTATAAATCATAAACTAAGCATTTTTCAGCTGAAATAATGAATGTAGTCCTCTTAATTCTTGCTTCTAAAGCATACGCAAGCAGAAATTTCAATGTACAATGATGTTTTTAAAAAAACAGTCAAAATGTGCTCCACTCGGGCTGAAAACGCTTGTTTGGGACATGACATTAATGTTGACTATAAATCATAAACTAAGCATTTTTCAGCTGAAATAATGAATGTAGTCCTCTTAATTCTTGCTTCTAAAGCATACGCAAGCAGAAATTTCAATGTACAATGATGTTTTTAAAAAAAGGGTCAAAATGTGCTCCACTCGGGCTGAAAACGCTTGTTTGGAACATTTCATTAATGTTGACTATAAATCATAAACTAAGCATTTTTCAGCTGAAATAATGAATGTAGTCCTCTTAATTCTTGCTTCTAAAGCATACGCAAGCAGAAATTTCAATGTACAATGATGTTTTTAAAAAAACAGTCAAAATGTGCTCCACTCGGGCTGAAAACGCTTGTTTGGGACATGACATTAATGTTGACTATAAATCATAAACTAAGCATTTTTCAGCTGAAATAATGAATGTAGTCCTCTTAATTCTTGCTTCTAAAGCATACGCAAGCAGAAATTTCAATGTACAATGATGTTTTTAAAAAAAGGGTCAAAATGTGCTCCACTCGGGCTGAAAACGCTTGTTTGGAACATTTCATTAATGTTGACTATAAATCATAAACTAAGCATTTTTCAGCTGAAATAATGAATGTAGTCCTCTTAATTCTTGCTTCTAAAGCATACGCAAGCAGAAATTTCAATGTACAATGATGTTTTTAAAAAAACAGTCAAAATGTGCTCCACTCGGGCTGAAAACGCTTGTTTGGGACATGACATTAATGTTGACTATAAATCATAAACTAAGCATTTTTCAGCTGAAATAATGAATGTAGTCCTCTTAATTCTTGCTTCTAAAGCATACGCAAAAAGAAATTTCAATGTACAATGATGTTTTTTAAAAAACGGTCAAAATGTGCTCCACTCGGGCTGAAAACGCTTGTTCGGAACATTTCCTTAATGTTGACTATAAATCATAAACTAAGCATTTTTCAGCTGAAATAATGAATGTAGTCCTCTTAATTCTTGCTTCTAAAGCATACGCAAGCAGAAATTTCAATGTACAATGATGTTTTTAAAAAAAACAGTCAAAATGCGCTCCACTCGGGCTGAAAACGCTGTTGGGGACATTTCATTAATGTTGACTACAAATCAAAAACTAAGCATTTTTCAGCTGAAATAATGAATGTAGTCCTCTTAATTCTTGCTTCTAAAGCATACGCAAGCAGAAATTTCAATGTACAATGATGTTTTTAAAAAAAGGGTCAAAATGTGCTCCACTCGGGCTGAAAACGCTTGTTTGGAACATTTCATTAATGTTGACTATAAATCATAAACTAAGCATTTTTCAGCTGAAATAATGAATGTAGTCCTCTTAATTCTTGCTTCTAAAGCATACGCAAGCAGAAATTTCAATGTACAATGATGTTTTTAAAAAAGCAGTCAAAATGTGCTCCACTCGGGCTGAAAACGCTTGTTTGGGACATGACATTAATGTTGACTATAAATCATAAACTAAGCATTTTTCAGCTGAAATAATGAATGTAGTCCTCTTAATTCTTGCTTCTAAAGCATACGCAAAAAGAAATTTCAATGTACAATGATGTTTTTTAAAAAACGGTCAAAATGTGCTCCACTCGGGCTGAAAACGCTTGTTTGGAACATTTCATTAATGTTGACTATAAATCATAAACTAAGCATTTTTCAGCTGAAATAATGAATGTAGTCCTCTTAATTCTTGCTTCTAAAGCATACGCAAGCAGAAATTTCAATGTACAATGATGTTTTTAAAAAAACAGTCAAAATGTGCTCCACTCGGGCTGAAAACGCTTGTTTGGGACATGACATTAATGTTGACTATAAATCATAAACTAAGCATTTTTCAGCTGAAATAATGAATGTAGTCCTCTTAATTCTTGCTTCTAAAGCATACGCAAGCAGAAATTTCAATGTACAATGATGTTTTTAAAAAAACAGTCAAAATGTGCTCCACTCGGGCTGAAAACGCTTGTTTGGAACATTTCATTAATGTTGACTATAAATCATAAACTAAGCATTTTTCAGCTGAAATAATGAATGTAGTCCTCTTAATTCTTGCTTCTAAAGCATACGCAAGCAGAAATTTCAATGTACAATGATGTTTTTAAAAAAACAGTCAAAATGTGCTCCACTCGGGCTGAAAACGCTGTTGGGGACATTTCATTAATGTTGACTATAAATCATAAACTAAGCATTTTTCAGCTGAAATAATGAATGTAGTCCTTTTAATTCTTGCTTCTAAAGCATACGCAAGCAGAAATTTCAATGTACAATGATGTTTTTAAAAAAAACAGTCAAAATGTGCTCCACTCGGGCTGAAAACGCTGTTGGGGACATTTCATTAATGTTGACTATAAATCAAAAACTAAGCATTTTTCAGCTGAAATAATGAATGTAGTCCTCTTAATTCTTGCTTCTAAAGCATACGCAAGCAGAAATTTCAATGTACAATGATGTTTTTAAAAAAACAGTCAAAATGTGCTCCACTCGGGCTGAAAACGCTGTTGGGGACATTTCATTAATGTTGACTATAAATCATAAACTAGGCATTTTTCAGCTGAAATAATGAATGTAGTCCTCTTAATTCTTGCTTCTAAAGCATACACAAACAGAAAATTCAATGTACAATGATGTTTTTAAAAAAGCAGTCAAAATGTGCTCCACTCGGGCTGAAAACGCTGTTGGGGACATTTCATTAATGTTGACTATAAATCATAAACTAAGCATTTTTCAGCTGAAATAATGAATGTAGTCCTCTTAATTCTTGCTTCTAAAGCATACGCAAACAGAAATTTCAATGTACAATGATGTTTTTAAAAAAACGGTCAAAATGTGCTCCACTCGGGCTGAAAACGCTTGTTTGGGACATTACATTAATGTTGACTATAAATCATAAACTAAGCATTTTTCAGCTGAAATAATGAATGTAGTCCTCTTAATTCTTGCTTCTAAAGCATACGCAAGCAGAAATTTCAATGTACAATGATGTTTTTAAAAAAAGGGTCAAAATGTGCTCCACTCGGGCTGAAAACGCTTGTTTGGGACATGACATTAATGTTGACTATAAATCATAAACTAAGCATTTTTCAGCTGAAATAATGAATGTAGTCCTCTTAATTCTTGCTTCTAAAGCATACGCAAGCAGAAATTTCAATGTACAATGATGTTTTTAAAAAAAGGGTCAAAATGTGCTCCACTCGGGCTGAAAACGCTTGTTTGGAACATTTCATTAATGTTGACTATAAATCATAAACTAAGCATTTTTCAGCTGAAATAATGAATGTAGTCCTCTTAATTCTTGCTTCTAAAGCATACGCAAGCAGAAATTTCAATGTACAATGATGTTTTTAAAAAAACGGTCAAAATGTGCTCCACTCGGGCTGAAAACGCTTGTTTGGAACATTTCCTTAATGTTGACTATAAATCATAAACTAAGCATTTTTCAGCTGAAATAATGAATGTAGTCCTCTTAATTCTTGCTTCTAAAGCATACGCAAGCAGAAATTTCAATGTACAATGATGTTTTTAAAAAAAACAGTCAAAATGCGCTCCACTCGGGCTGAAAACGCTGTTGGGGACATTTCATTAATGTTGACTACAAATCAAAAACTAAGCATTTTTCAGCTGAAATAATGAATGTAGTCCTCTTAATTCTTGCTTCTAAAGCATACGCAAGCAGAAATTTCAATGTACAATGATGTTTTTAAAAAAAGGGTCAATATGTGCTCCACTCGGGCTGAAAACGCTTGTTTGGAACATTTCATTAATGTTGACTAAATCATAAACTAAGCATTTTTCAGCTGAAATAATGAATGTAGTCCTCTTAATTCTTGCTTCTAAAGCATACGCAAGCAGAAATTTCAATGTACAATGATGTTTTTAAAAAAACAGTCAAAATGTGCTCCACTCGGGCTGAAAACGCTTGTTTGGGACATGACATTAATGTTGACTATAAATCATAAACTAAGCATTTTTCAGCTGAAATAATGAATGTAGTCCTCTTAATTCTTGCTTCTAATGCATACGCAAGCAGAAATTTCAATGTACAATGATGTTTTTAAAAAAACAGTCAAAATGTGCTCCACTCGGGCTGAAAACGCTTGTTTGGGACATTACATTAATGTTGACTTATAAATCATAAACTAAGCATTTTTCAGCTGAAATAATGAATGTAGTCCTCTTAATTCTTGCTTCTAAAGCATACGCAAAAAGAAATTTCAATGTACAATGATGTTTTTTAAAAAACGGTCAAAATGTGCTCCACTCGGCTGAAAACGCTTGTTCGGAACATTTCCTTAATGTTGACTATAAATCATAAACTAAGCATTTTTCAGCTGAAATAATGAATGTAGTCCTCTTAATTCTTGCTTCTAAGCATACGCAAGCAGAAATTTCAATGTACAATGATGTTTTTAAAAAAAACAGTCAAAATGCGCTCACTCGGGCTGAAAACGCTGTTGGGGACATTTCATTAATGTTGGACTACAAATCAAAAACTAAGCATTTTTCAGCTGAAATAATGAATGTAGTCCTCTTAATTCTTGCTTCTAAAGCATACGCAAGCAGAAATTTCAATGTACAATGATGTTTTTAAAAAAAGGGTCAAAATGTGCTCCACTCGGGCTGAAAACGCTTGTTTGGAACATTTCATTAATGTTTGACTATAAATCATAAACTAAGCATTTTTCAGCTGAAATAATGAATGTAGTCCTCTTAATTCTTGCTTCTAAAGCATACGCAAGCAGAAATTTCAATGTACAATGATGTTTTTAAAAAAAACAGTCAAAATGTGCTCCACTCGGGCTGAAAACGCTTGTTTGGGACATGACATTAATGTTGACTATAAATCATAAAACTAAGCATTTTTCAGCTGAAATAATGAATGTAGTCCTCTTAATTCTTGCTTCTAAAGCATACGCAAGCAGAAATTTCAATGTACAATGATGTTTTTTAAAAAAAGGGTCAAAATGTGCTCCACTCGGGCTGAAAACGCTTGTTTGGGAACATTTCATTAATGTTGACTATAAATCATAAACTAAGCATTTTTCAGCTGAAATAATGAATGTAGTCCTCTTAATTCTTGCTTCTAAAGCATACGCAAGCAGAAATTTCAATGTACAATGATGTTTTTAAAAAAACAGTCAAAATGTGCTCACTCGGGCTGAAAACGCTTGTTTGGGACATGACATTAATGTTGACTATAAATCATAAACTAAGCATTTTTCAGCTGAAATAATGAATGTAGTCCTCTTAATTCTTGCTTCTAAAGCATACGCAAGCAGAAATTTCAATGTACAATGATGTTTTTAAAAAAAGGGTCAAAATGTGCTCCACTCGGGCTGAAAACGCTTGTTTGGAACATTTCATTAATGTGACTATAAATCATAAACTAAGCATTTTTCAGCTGAAATAATGAATGTAGTCCTCTTAATTCTTGCTTCTAAAGCATACGCAAGCAGAAATTTCAATGTACAATGATGTTTTTAAAAAAGCAGTCAAAATGTGCTCCACTCGGTCTGAAAACGCTTGTTTGGGACATTACATTAATGTTGACTATAAATCATAAACTAAGCATTTTTCAGCTGAAATAATGAATGTAGTCCTCTTAATTCTTGCTTCTAAAGCATACGCAAAAAGAAATTTCAATGTACAATGATGTTTTTTAAAAAACGGTCAAAATGTGCTCCACTCGGGCTGAAAACGCTTGTTCGGAACATTTCCTTAATGTTGACTATAAATCATAAACTAAGCATTTTTCAGCTGAAATAATGAATGTAGTCCTCTTAATTCTTGCTTCTAAAGCATACGCAAGCAGAAATTTCAATGTACAATGATGTTTTTAAAAAAAACAGTCAAAATGCGCTCCACTCGGGCTGAAAACGCTGTTGGGGACATTTCATTAATGTTGACTACAAATCAAAAACTAAGCATTTTTCAGCTGAAATAATGAATGTAGTCCTCTTAATTCTTGCTTCTAAAGCATACGCAAGCAGAAATTTCAATGTACAATGATGTTTTTAAAAAAGGGTCAAAATGGTGCTCCACTCGGGCTGAAAACGCTTGTTTGGAACATTTCATTAATGTTGACTATAAATCATAAACTAAGCATTTTTCAGCTGAAATAATGAATGTAGTCCTCTTAATTCTTGCTTCTAAAGCATACGCAAGCAGAAATTTCAATGTACAATGATGTTTTTAAAAAAACAGTCAAAATGTGCTCCACTCGGGCTGAAAACGCTTGTTTGGGACATGACATTAATGTTGACTATAAATCATAAACTAAGCATTTTTCAGCTGAAATAATGAATGTAGTCCTCTTAATTCTTGCTTCTAAAGCATACGCAAAAAGAAATTTCAATGTACAATGATGTTTTTTAAAAAACGGTCAAAATGTGCTCCACTCGGGCTGAAAACGCTTGTTCGGAACATTTCCTTAATGTTGACTATAAATCATAAACTAAGCATTTTTCAGCTGAAATAATGAATGTAGTCCTCTTAATTCTTGCTTCTAAAGCATACGCAAGCAGAAATTTCAATGTACAATGATGTTTTTAAAAAAAACAGTCAAAATGCGCTCCACTCGGGCTGAAAACGCTTGTTTGGAACATTTCATTAATGTTGACTATAAATCATAAACTAAGCATTTTTCAGCTGAAATAATGAATGTAGTCCTCTTAATTCTTGCTTCTAAAGCATACGCAAGCAGAAATTTCAATGTACAATGATGTTTTTAAAAAAGCAGTCAAAATGTGCTCCACTCGGTCTGAAAACGCTTGTTTGGGACATTACATTAATGTTGACTATAAATCATAAACTAAGCATTTTTCAGCTGAAATAATGAATGTAGTCCTCTTAATTCTTGCTTCTAAAGCATACGCAAAAAGAAATTTCAATGTACAATGATGTTTTTTAAAAAACGGTCAAAATGTGCTCCACTCGGGCTGAAAACGCTTGTTCGGAACATTTCCTTAATGTTGACTATAAATCATAAACTAAGCATTTTTCAGCTGAAATAATGAATGTAGTCCTCTTAATTCTTGCTTCTAAAGCATACGCAAGCAGAAATTTCAATGTACAATGATGTTTTTAAAAAAAACAGTCAAAATGCGCTCCACTCGGGCTGAAAACGCTGTTGGGGACATTTCATTAATGTTGACTACAAATCAAAAACTAAGCATTTTTCAGCTGAAATAATGAATGTAGTCCTCTTAATTCTTGCTTCTAAAGCATACGCAAGCAGAAATTTCAATGTACAATGATGTTTTTAAAAAAAGGGTCAAAATGTGCTCCACTCGGGCTGAAAACGCTTGTTTGGAACATTTCATTAATGTTGACTATAAATCATAAACTAAGCATTTTTCAGCTGAAATAATGAATGTAGTCCTCTTAATTCTTGCTTCTAAAGCATACGCAAGCAGAAATTTCAATGTACAATGATGTTTTTAAAAAAACAGTCAAAATGTGCTCCACTCGGGCTGAAAACGCTTGTTTGGGACATGACATTAATGTTGACTATAAATCATAAACTAAGCATTTTTCAGCTGAAATAATGAATGTAGTCCTCTTAATTCTTGCTTCTAAAGCATACGCAAAAAGATATTTCAATGTACAATGATGTTTTTTAAAAAACGGTCAAAATGTGCTCCACTCGGGCTGAAAACGCTTGTTCGGAACATTTCCTTAATGTTGACTATAAATCATAAACTAAGCATTTTTCAGCTGAAATAATGAATGTAGTCCTCTTAATTCTTGCTTCTAAAGCATACGCAAGCAGAAATTTCAATGTACAATGATGTTTTTAAAAAAAACAGTCAAAATGCGCTCCACTCGGGCTGAAAACGCTGTTGGGGACATTTCATTAATGTTGACTACAAATCAAAAACTAAGCATTTTTCAGCTGAAATAATGAATGTAGTCCTCTTAATTCTTGCTTCTAAAGCATACGCAAGCAGAAATTTCAATGTACAATGATGTTTTTAAAAAAGGGTCAAAATGTGCTCCACTCGGGCTGAAAACGCTTGTTTGGAACATTTCATTAATGTTGACTATAAATCATAAACTAAGCATTTTTCAGCTGAAATAATGAATGTAGTCCTCTTAATTCTTGCTTCTAAAGCATACGCAAGCAGAAATTTCAATGTACAATGATGTTTTTAAAAAAACAGTCAAAATGTGCTCCACTCGGGCTGAAAACGCTTGTTTGGGACATGACATTAATGTTGACTATAAATCATAAACTAAGCATTTTTCAGCTGAAATAATGAATGTAGTCCTCTTAATTCTTGCTTCTAAAGCATACGCAAGCAGAAATTTCAATGTACAATGATGTTTTTAAAAAAACAGTCAAAATGTGCTCCACTCGGGCTGAAAACGCTTGTTTGGAACATTTCATTAATGTTGACTATAAATCATAAACTAAGCATTTTTCAGCTGAAATAATGAATGTAGTCCTCTTAATTCTTGCTTCTAAAGCATACGCAAGCAGAAATTTCAATGTACAATGATGTTTTTAAAAAAACAGTCAAAATGTGCTCCACTCGGGCTGAAAACGCTGTTGGGGACATTTCATTAATGTTGACTATAAATCATAAACTAAGCATTTTTCAGCTGAAATAATGAATGTAGTCCTTTTAATTCTTGCTTCTAAAGCATACGCAAGCAGAAATTTCAATGTACAATGATGTTTTTAAAAAAAACAGTCAAAATGTGCTCCACTCGGGCTGAAAACGCTGTTGGGGACATTTCATTAATGTTGACTATAAATCAAAAACTAAGCATTTTTCAGCTGAAATAATGAATGTAGTCCTCTTAATTCTTGCTTCTAAAGCATACGCAAGCAGAAATTTCAATGTACAATGATGTTTTTAAAAAAACAGTCAAAATGTGCTCCACTCGGGCTGAAAACGCTGTTGGGGACATTTCATTAATGTTGACTATAAATCATAAACTAAGCATTTTTCAGCTGAAATAATGAATGTAGTCCTCTTAATTCTTTCTTCTAAAGCATACACAAACAGAAAATTCAATGTACAATGATGTTTTTAAAAAAACGGTCAAAATGTGCTCCACTCGGGCTGAAAACGCTGTTGGGGACATTTCATTAATGTTGACTATAAATCATAAACTAAGCATTTTTCAGCTGAAATAATGAATGTAGTCCTCTTAATTCTTGCTTCTAAAGCATACGCAAAAAGAAATTTCAATGTACAATGATGTTTTTAAAAAAACGGTCAAAATGTGCTCCACTCGGGCTGAAAACGCTTGTTTGGGACATTACATTAATGTTGACTATAAATCATAAACTAAGCATTTTTCAGCTGAAATAATGAATGTAGTCCTCTTAATTCTTGCTTCTAAAGCATACGCAAGCAGAAATTTCAATGTACAATGATGTTTTTAAAAAAAGGGTCAAAATGTGCTCCACTCGGGCTGAAAACGCTTGTTTGGAACATTTCATTAATGTTGACTATAAATCATAAACTAAGCATTTTTCAGCTGAAATAATGAATGTAGTCCTCTTAATTCTTGCTTCTAAAGCATACGCAAGCAGAAATTTCAATGTACAATGATGTTTTTAAAAAAACAGTCAAAATGTGCTCCACTCGGGCTGAAAACGCTTGTTTGGGACATGACATTAATGTTGACTATAAATCATAAACTAAGCATTTTTCAGCTGAAATAATGAATGTAGTCCTCTTAATTCTTGCTTCTAAAGCATACGCAAGCAGAAATTTCAATGTACAATGATGTTTTTAAAAAAAGGGTCAAAATGTGCTCCACTCGGGCTGAAAACGCTTGTTTGGAACATTTCATTAATGTTGACTATAAATCATAAACTAAGCATTTTTCAGCTGAAATAATGAATGTAGTCCTCTTAATTCTTGCTTCTAAAGCATACGCAAGCAGAAATTTCAATGTACAATGATGTTTTTAAAAAAACAGTCAAAATGTGCTCCACTCGGGCTGAAAACGCTTGTTTGGGACATGACATTAATGTTGACTATAAATCATAAACTAAGCATTTTTCAGCTGAAATAATGAATGTAGTCCTCTTAATTCTTGCTTCTAAAGCATACGCAAGCAGAAATTTCAATGTACAATGATGTTTTTAAAAAAAGGGTCAAAATGTGCTCCACTCGGGCTGAAAACGCTTGTTTGGAACATTTCATTAATGTTGACTATAAATCATAAACTAAGCATTTTTCAGCTGAAATAATGAATGTAGTCCTCTTAATTCTTGCTTCTAAAGCATACGCAAGCAGAAATTTCAATGTACAATGATGTTTTTAAAAAAACAGTCAAAATGTGCTCCACTCGGGCTGAAAACGCTTGTTTGGGACATGACATTAATGTTGACTATAAATCATAAACTAAGCATTTTTCAGCTGAAATAATGAATGTAGTCCTCTTAATTCTTGCTTCTAAAGCATACGCAAAAAGAAATTTCAATGTACAATGATGTTTTTTAAAAAACGGTCAAAATGTGCTCCACTCGGGCTGAAAACGCTTGTTCGGAACATTTCCTTAATGTTGACTATAAATCATAAACTAAGCATTTTTCAGCTGAAATAATGAATGTAGTCCTCTTAATTCTTGCTTCTAAAGCATACGCAAGCAGAAATTTCAATGTACAATGATGTTTTTAAAAAAAACAGTCAAAATGCGCTCCACTCGGGCTGAAAACGCTGTTGGGGACATTTCATTAATGTTGACTACAAATCAAAAACTAAGCATTTTTCAGCTGAAATAATGAATGTAGTCCTCTTAATTCTTGCTTCTAAAGCATACGCAAGCAGAAATTTCAATGTACAATGATGTTTTTAAAAAAAGGGTCAAAATGTGCTCCACTCGGGCTGAAAACGCTTGTTTGGAACATTTCATTAATGTTGACTATAAATCATAAACTAAGCATTTTTCAGCTGAAATAATGAATGTAGTCCTCTTAATTCTTGCTTCTAAAGCATACGCAAGCAGAAATTTCAATGTACAATGATGTTTTTAAAAAAGCAGTCAAAATGTGCTCCACTCGGGCTGAAAACGCTTGTTTGGGACATGACATTAATGTTGACTATAAATCATAAACTAAGCATTTTTCAGCTGAAATAATGAATGTAGTCCTCTTAATTCTTGCTTCTAAAGCATACGCAAAAAGAAATTTCAATGTACAATGATGTTTTTTAAAAAACGGTCAAAATGTGCTCCACTCGGGCTGAAAACGCTTGTTTGGAACATTTCATTAATGTTGACTATAAATCATAAACTAAGCATTTTTCAGCTGAAATAATGAATGTAGTCCTCTTAATTCTTGCTTCTAAAGCATACGCAAGCAGAAATTTCAATGTACAATGATGTTTTTAAAAAAACAGTCAAAATGTGCTCCACTCGGGCTGAAAACGCTGTTGGGGACATTTCATTAATGTTGACTATAAATCATAAACTAAGCATTTTTCAGCTGAAATAATGAATGTAGTCCTTTTAATTCTTGCTTCTAAAGCATACGCAAGCAGAAATTTCAATGTACAATGATGTTTTTAAAAAAAACAGTCAAAATGTGCTCCACTCGGGCTGAAAACGCTGTTGGGGACATTTCATTAATGTTGACTATAAATCAAAAACTAAGCATTTTTCAGCTGAAATAATGAATGTAGTCCTCTTAATTCTTGCTTCTAAAGCATACGCAAGCAGAAATTTCAATGTACAATGATGTTTTTAAAAAAAGGGTCAAAATGTGCTCCACTCGGGCTGAAAACGCTTGTTTGGGACATGACATTAATGTTGACTATAAATCATAAACTAAGCATTTTTCAGCTGAAATAATGAATGTAGTCCTCTTAATTCTTGCTTCTAAAGCATACGCAAGCAGAAATTTCAATGTACAATGATGTTTTTAAAAAAAGGGTCAAAATGTGCTCCACTCGGGCTGAAAACGCTTGTTTGGAACATTTCATTAATGTTGACTATAAATCATAAACTAAGCATTTTTCAGCTGAAATAATGAATGTAGTCCTCTTAATTCTTGCTTCTAAAGCATACGCAAGCAGAAATTTCAATGTACAATGATGTTTTTAAAAAAACGGTCAAAATGTGCTCCACTCGGGCTGAAAACGCTTGTTTGGAACATTTCCTTAATGTTGACTATAAATCATAAACTAAGCATTTTTCAGCTGAAATAATGAATGTAGTCCTCTTAATTCTTGCTTCTAAAGCATACGCAAGCAGAAATTTCAATGTACAATGATGTTTTTAAAAAAAACAGTCAAAATGCGCTCCACTCGGGCTGAAAACGCTGTTGGGGACATTTCATTAATGTTGACTACAAATCAAAAACTAAGCATTTTTCAGCTGAAATAATGAATGTAGTCCTCTTAATTCTTGCTTCTAAAGCATACGCAAGCAGAAATTTCAATGTACAATGATGTTTTTAAAAAAAGGGTCAATATGTGCTCCACTCGGGCTGAAAACGCTTGTTTGGAACATTTCATTAATGTTGACTATAAATCATAAACTAAGCATTTTTCAGCTGAAATAATGAATGTAGTCCTCTTAATTCTTGCTTCTAAAGCATACGCAAGCAGAAATTTCAATGTACAATGATGTTTTTAAAAAAACAGTCAAAATGTGCTCCACTCGGGCTGAAAACGCTTGTTTGGGACATGACATTAATGTTGACTATAAATCATAAACTAAGCATTTTTCAGCTGAAATTATGAATGTAGTCCTCTTAATTCTTGCTTCTAAAGCATACGCAAGCAGAAATTTCAATGTACAATGATGTTTTTAAAAAAACAGTCAAAATGTGCTCCACTCGGGCTGAAAACGCTTGTTTGGGACATTACATTAATGTTGACTATAAATCATAAACTAAGCATTTTTCAGCTGAAATAATGAATGTAGTCCTCTTAATTCTTGCTTCTAAAGCATACGCAAAAAGAAATTTCAATGTACAATGATGTTTTTTAAAAAACGGTCAAAATGTGCTCCACTCGGGCTGAAAACGCTTGTTCGGAACATTTCCTTAATGTTGACTATAAATCATAAACTAAGCATTTTTCAGCTGAAATAATGAATGTAGTCCTCTTAATTCTTGCTTCTAAAGCATACGCAAGCAGAAATTTCAATGTACAATGATGTTTTTAAAAAAAACAGTCAAAATGCGCTCCACTCGGGCTGAAAACGCTGTTGGGGACATTTCATTAATGTTGACTACAAATCAAAAACTAAGCATTTTTCAGCTGAAATAATGAATGTAGTCCTCTTAATTCTTGCTTCTAAAGCATACGCAAGCAGAAATTTCAATGTACAATGATGTTTTTAAAAAAAGGGTCAAAATGTGCTCCACTCGGGCTGAAAACGCTTGTTTGGAACATTTCATTAATGTTGACTATAAATCATAAACTAAGCATTTTTCAGCTGAAATAATGAATGTAGTCCTCTTAATTCTTGCTTCTAAAGCATACGCAAGCAGAAATTTCAATGTACAATGATGTTTTTAAAAAAACAGTCAAAATGTGCTCCACTCGGGCTGAAAACGCTTGTTTGGGACATGACATTAATGTTGACTATAAATCATAAACTAAGCATTTTTCAGCTGAAATAATGAATGTAGTCCTCTTAATTCTTGCTTCTAAAGCATACGCAAGCAGAAATTTCAATGTACAATGATGTTTTTAAAAAAAGGGTCAAAATGTGCTCCACTCGGGCTGAAAACGCTTGTTTGGAACATTTCATTAATGTTGACTATAAATCATAAACTAAGCATTTTTCAGCTGAAATAATGAATGTAGTCCTCTTAATTCTTGCTTCTAAAGCATACGCAAGCAGAAATTTCAATGTACAATGATGTTTTTAAAAAAACAGTCAAAATGTGCTCCACTCGGGCTGAAAACGCTTGTTTGGGACATGACATTAATGTTGACTATAAATCATAAACTAAGCATTTTTCAGCTGAAATAATGAATGTAGTCCTCTTAATTCTTGCTTCTAAAGCATACGCAAGCAGAAATTTCAATGTACAATGATGTTTTTAAAAAAAGGGTCAAAATGTGCTCCACTCGGGCTGAAAACGCTTGTTTGGAACATTTCATTAATGTTGACTATAAATCATAAACTAAGCATTTTTCAGCTGAAATAATGAATGTAGTCCTCTTAATTCTTGCTTCTAAAGCATACGCAAGCAGAAATTTCAATGTACAATGATGTTTTTAAAAAAGCAGTCAAAATGTGCTCCACTCGGTCTGAAAACGCTTGTTTGGGACATTACATTAATGTTGACTATAAATCATAAACTAAGCATTTTTCAGCTGAAATAATGAATGTAGTCCTCTTAATTCTTGCTTCTAAAGCATACGCAAAAAGAAATTTCAATGTACAATGATGTTTTTTAAAAAACGGTCAAAATGTGCTCCACTCGGGCTGAAAACGCTTGTTCGGAACATTTCCTTAATGTTGACTATAAATCATAAACTAAGCATTTTTCAGCTGAAATAATGAATGTAGTCCTCTTAATTCTTGCTTCTAAAGCATACGCAAGCAGAAATTTCAATGTACAATGATGTTTTTAAAAAAAACAGTCAAAATGCGCTCCACTCGGGCTGAAAACGCTGTTGGGGACATTTCATTAATGTTGACTACAAATCAAAAACTAAGCATTTTTCAGCTGAAATAATGAATGTAGTCCTCTTAATTCTTGCTTCTAAAGCATACGCAAGCAGAAATTTCAATGTACAATGATGTTTTTAAAAAAAGGGTCAAAATGTGCTCCACTCGGGCTGAAAACGCTTGTTTGGAACATTTCATTAATGTTGACTATAAATCATAAACTAAGCATTTTTCAGCTGAAATAATGAATGTAGTCCTCTTAATTCTTGCTTCTAAAGCATACGCAAGCAGAAATTTCAATGTACAATGATGTTTTTAAAAAAACAGTCAAAATGTGCTCCACTCGGGCTGAAAACGCTTGTTTGGGACATGACATTAATGTTGACTATAAATCATAAACTAAGCATTTTTCAGCTGAAATAATGAATGTAGTCCTCTTAATTCTTGCTTCTAAAGCATACGCAAAAAGAAATTTCAATGTACAATGATGTTTTTTAAAAAACGGTCAAAATGTGCTCCACTCGGGCTGAAAACGCTTGTTCGGAACATTTCCTTAATGTTGACTATAAATCATAAACTAAGCATTTTTCAGCTGAAATAATGAATGTAGTCCTCTTAATTCTTGCTTCTAAAGCATACGCAAGCAGAAATTTCAATGTACAATGATGTTTTTAAAAAAAACAGTCAAAATGCGCTCCACTCGGGCTGAAAACGCTTGTTTGGAACATTTCATTAATGTTGACTATAAATCATAAACTAAGCATTTTTCAGCTGAAATAATGAATGTAGTCCTCTTAATTCTTGCTTCTAAAGCATACGCAAGCAGAAATTTCAATGTACAATGATGTTTTTAAAAAAGCAGTCAAAATGTGCTCCACTCGGTCTGAAAACGCTTGTTTGGGACATTACATTAATGTTGACTATAAATCATAAACTAAGCATTTTTCAGCTGAAATAATGAATGTAGTCCTCTTAATTCTTGCTTCTAAAGCATACGCAAAAAGAAATTTCAATGTACAATGATGTTTTTTAAAAAACGGTCAAAATGTGCTCCACTCGGGCTGAAAACGCTTGTTCGGAACATTTCCTTAATGTTGACTATAAATCATAAACTAAGCATTTTTCAGCTGAAATAATGAATGTAGTCCTCTTAATTCTTGCTTCTAAAGCATACGCAAGCAGAAATTTCAATGTACAATGATGTTTTTAAAAAAAACAGTCAAAATGCGCTCCACTCGGGCTGAAAACGCTGTTGGGGACATTTCATTAATGTTGACTACAAATCAAAAACTAAGCATTTTTCAGCTGAAATAATGAATGTAGTCCTCTTAATTCTTGCTTCTAAAGCATACGCAAGCAGAAATTTCAATGTACAATGATGTTTTTAAAAAAAGGGTCAAAATGTGCTCCACTCGGGCTGAAAACGCTTGTTTGGAACATTTCATTAATGTTGACTATAAATCATAAACTAAGCATTTTTCAGCTGAAATAATGAATGTAGTCCTCTTAATTCTTGCTTCTAAAGCATACGCAAGCAGAAATTTCAATGTACAATGATGTTTTTAAAAAAACAGTCAAAATGTGCTCCACTCGGGCTGAAAACGCTTGTTTGGGACATGACATTAATGTTGACTATAAATCATAAACTAAGCATTTTTCAGCTGAAATAATGAATGTAGTCCTCTTAATTCTTGCTTCTAAAGCATACGCAAAAAGAAATTTCAATGTACAATGATGTTTTTTAAAAAACGGTCAAAATGTGCTCCACTCGGGCTGAAAACGCTTGTTCGGAACATTTCCTTAATGTTGACTATAAATCATAAACTAAGCATTTTTCAGCTGAAATAATGAATGTAGTCCTCTTAATTCTTGCTTCTAAAGCATACGCAAGCAGAAATTTCAATGTACAATGATGTTTTTAAAAAAAACAGTCAAAATGCGCTCCACTCGGGCTGAAAACGCTGTTGGGGACATTTCATTAATGTTGACTACAAATCAAAAACTAAGCATTTTTCAGCTGAAATAATGAATGTAGTCCTCTTAATTCTTGCTTCTAAAGCATACGCAAGCAGAAATTTCAATGTACAATGATGTTTTTAAAAAAAGGGTCAAAATGTGCTCCACTCGGGCTGAAAACGCTTGTTTGGAACATTTCATTAATGTTGACTATAAATCATAAACTAAGCATTTTTCAGCTGAAATAATGAATGTAGTCCTCTTAATTCTTGCTTCTAAAGCATACGCAAGCAGAAATTTCAATGTACAATGATGTTTTTAAAAAAGCAGTCAAAATGTGCTCCACTCGGGCTGAAAACGCTTGTTTGGGACATGACATTAATGTTGACTATAAATCATAAACTAAGCATTTTTCAGCTGAAATAATGAATGTAGTCCTCTTAATTCTTGCTTCTAAAGCATACGCAAAAAGAAATTTCAATGTACAATGATGTTTTTTAAAAAACGGTCAAAATGTGCTCCACTCGGGCTGAAAACGCTTGTTTGGAACATTTCATTAATGTTGACTATAAATCATAAACTAAGCATTTTTCAGCTGAAATAATGAATGTAGTCCTCTTAATTCTTGCTTCTAAAGCATACGCAAGCAGAAATTTCAATGTACAATGATGTTTTTAAAAAAACAGTCAAAATGTGCTCCACTCGGGCTGAAAACGCTTGTTTGGGACATGACATTAATGTTGACTATAAATCATAAACTAAGCATTTTTCAGCTGAAATAATGAATGTAGTCCTCTTAATTCTTGCTTCTAAAGCATACGCAAGCAGAAATTTCAATGTACAATGATGTTTTTAAAAAAACAGTCAAAATGTGCTCCACTCGGGCTGAAAACGCTTGTTTGGAACATTTCATTAATGTTGACTATAAATCATAAACTAAGCATTTTTCAGCTGAAATAATGAATGTAGTCCTCTTAATTCTTGCTTCTAAAGCATACGCAAGCAGAAATTTCAATGTACAATGATGTTTTTAAAAAAACAGTCAAAATGTGCTCCACTCGGGCTGAAAACGCTGTTGGGGACATTTCATTAATGTTGACTATAAATCATAAACTAAGCATTTTTCAGCTGAAATAATGAATGTAGTCCTTTTAATTCTTGCTTCTAAAGCATACGCAAGCAGAAATTTCAATGTACAATGATGTTTTTAAAAAAAACAGTCAAAATGTGCTCCACTCGGGCTGAAAACGCTGTTGGGGACATTTCATTAATGTTGACTATAAATCAAAAACTAAGCATTTTTCAGCTGAAATAATGAATGTAGTCCTCTTAATTCTTGCTTCTAAAGCATACGCAAGCAGAAATTTCAATGTACAATGATGTTTTTAAAAAAAGGGTCAAAATGTGCTCCACTCGGGCTGAAAACGCTTGTTTGGGACATGACATTAATGTTGACTATAAATCATAAACTAAGCATTTTTCAGCTGAAATAATGAATGTAGTCCTCTTAATTCTTGCTTCTAAAGCATACGCAAGCAGAAATTTCAATGTACAATGATGTTTTTAAAAAAAGGGTCAAAATGTGCTCCACTCGGGCTGAAAACGCTTGTTTGGAACATTTCATTAATGTTGACTATAAATCATAAACTAAGCATTTTTCAGCTGAAATAATGAATGTAGTCCTCTTAATTCTTGCTTCTAAAGCATACGCAAGCAGAAATTTCAATGTACAATGATGTTTTTAAAAAAACGGTCAAAATGTGCTCCACTCGGGCTGAAAACGCTTGTTTGGAACATTTCCTTAATGTTGACTATAAATCATAAACTAAGCATTTTTCAGCTGAAATAATGAATGTAGTCCTCTTAATTCTTGCTTCTAAAGCATACGCAAGCAGAAATTTCAATGTACAATGATGTTTTTAAAAAAAACAGTCAAAATGCGCTCCACTCGGGCTGAAAACGCTGTTGGGGACATTTCATTAATGTTGACTACAAATCAAAAACTAAGCATTTTTCAGCTGAAATAATGAATGTAGTCCTCTTAATTCTTGCTTCTAAAGCATACGCAAGCAGAAATTTCAATGTACAATGATGTTTTTAAAAAAAGGGTCAATATGTGCTCCACTCGGGCTGAAAACGCTTGTTTGGAACATTTCATTAATGTTGACTATAAATCATAAACTAAGCATTTTTCAGCTGAAATAATGAATGTAGTCCTCTTAATTCTTGCTTCTAAAGCATACGCAAGCAGAAATTTCAATGTACAATGATGTTTTTAAAAAAACAGTCAAAATGTGCTCCACTCGGGCTGAAAACGCTTGTTTGGGACATGACATTAATGTTGACTATAAATCATAAACTAAGCATTTTTCAGCTGAAATTATGAATGTAGTCCTCTTAATTCTTGCTTCTAAAGCATACGCAAGCAGAAATTTCAATGTACAATGATGTTTTTAAAAAAACAGTCAAAATGTGCTCCACTCGGGCTGAAAACGCTTGTTTGGGACATTACATTAATGTTGACTATAAATCATAAACTAAGCATTTTTCAGCTGAAATAATGAATGTAGTCCTCTTAATTCTTGCTTCTAAAGCATACGCAAAAAGAAATTTCAATGTACAATGATGTTTTTTAAAAAACGGTCAAAATGTGCTCCACTCGGGCTGAAAACGCTTGTTCGGAACATTTCCTTAATGTTGACTATAAATCATAAACTAAGCATTTTTCAGCTGAAATAATGAATGTAGTCCTCTTAATTCTTGCTTCTAAAGCATACGCAAGCAGAAATTTCAATGTACAATGATGTTTTTAAAAAAAACAGTCAAAATGCGCTCCACTCGGGCTGAAAACGCTGTTGGGGACATTTCATTAATGTTGACTACAAATCAAAAACTAAGCATTTTTCAGCTGAAATAATGAATGTAGTCCTCTTAATTCTTGCTTCTAAAGCATACGCAAGCAGAAATTTCAATGTACAATGATGTTTTTAAAAAAAGGGTCAAAATGTGCTCCACTCGGGCTGAAAACGCTTGTTTGGAACATTTCATTAATGTTGACTATAAATCATAAACTAAGCATTTTTCAGCTGAAATAATGAATGTAGTCCTCTTAATTCTTGCTTCTAAAGCATACGCAAGCAGAAATTTCAATGTACAATGATGTTTTTAAAAAAACAGTCAAAATGTGCTCCACTCGGGCTGAAAACGCTTGTTTGGGACATGACATTAATGTTGACTATAAATCATAAACTAAGCATTTTTCAGCTGAAATAATGAATGTAGTCCTCTTAATTCTTGCTTCTAAAGCATACGCAAGCAGAAATTTCAATGTACAATGATGTTTTTAAAAAAAGGGTCAAAATGTGCTCCACTCGGGCTGAAAACGCTTGTTTGGAACATTTCATTAATGTTGACTATAAATCATAAACTAAGCATTTTTCAGCTGAAATAATGAATGTAGTCCTCTTAATTCTTGCTTCTAAAGCATACGCAAGCAGAAATTTCAATGTACAATGATGTTTTTAAAAAAACAGTCAAAATGTGCTCCACTCGGGCTGAAAACGCTTGTTTGGGACATGACATTAATGTTGACTATAAATCATAAACTAAGCATTTTTCAGCTGAAATAATGAATGTAGTCCTCTTAATTCTTGCTTCTAAAGCATACGCAAGCAGAAATTTCAATGTACAATGATGTTTTTAAAAAAAGGGTCAAAATGTGCTCCACTCGGGCTGAAAACGCTTGTTTGGAACATTTCATTAATGTTGACTATAAATCATAAACTAAGCATTTTTCAGCTGAAATAATGAATGTAGTCCTCTTAATTCTTGCTTCTAAAGCATACGCAAGCAGAAATTTCAATGTACAATGATGTTTTTAAAAAAGCAGTCAAAATGTGCTCCACTCGGTCTGAAAACGCTTGTTTGGGACATTACATTAATGTTGACTATAAATCATAAACTAAGCATTTTTCAGCTGAAATAATGAATGTAGTCCTCTTAATTCTTGCTTCTAAAGCATACGCAAAAAGAAATTTCAATGTACAATGATGTTTTTTAAAAAACGGTCAAAATGTGCTCCACTCGGGCTGAAAACGCTTGTTCGGAACATTTCCTTAATGTTGACTATAAATCATAAACTAAGCATTTTTCAGCTGAAATAATGAATGTAGTCCTCTTAATTCTTGCTTCTAAAGCATACGCAAGCAGAAATTTCAATGTACAATGATGTTTTTAAAAAAAACAGTCAAAATGCGCTCCACTCGGGCTGAAAACGCTGTTGGGGACATTTCATTAATGTTGACTACAAATCAAAAACTAAGCATTTTTCAGCTGAAATAATGAATGTAGTCCTCTTAATTCTTGCTTCTAAAGCATACGCAAGCAGAAATTTCAATGTACAATGATGTTTTTAAAAAAAGGGTCAAAATGTGCTCCACTCGGGCTGAAAACGCTTGTTTGGAACATTTCATTAATGTTGACTATAAATCATAAACTAAGCATTTTTCAGCTGAAATAATGAATGTAGTCCTCTTAATTCTTGCTTCTAAAGCATACGCAAGCAGAAATTTCAATGTACAATGATGTTTTTAAAAAAACAGTCAAAATGTGCTCCACTCGGGCTGAAAACGCTTGTTTGGGACATGACATTAATGTTGACTATAAATCATAAACTAAGCATTTTTCAGCTGAAATAATGAATGTAGTCCTCTTAATTCTTGCTTCTAAAGCATACGCAAAAAGAAATTTCAATGTACAATGATGTTTTTTAAAAAACGGTCAAAATGTGCTCCACTCGGGCTGAAAACGCTTGTTCGGAACATTTCCTTAATGTTGACTATAAATCATAAACTAAGCATTTTTCAGCTGAAATAATGAATGTAGTCCTCTTAATTCTTGCTTCTAAAGCATACGCAAGCAGAAATTTCAATGTACAATGATGTTTTTAAAAAAAACAGTCAAAATGCGCTCCACTCGGGCTGAAAACGCTTGTTTGGAACATTTCATTAATGTTGACTATAAATCATAAACTAAGCATTTTTCAGCTGAAATAATGAATGTAGTCCTCTTAATTCTTGCTTCTAAAGCATACGCAAGCAGAAATTTCAATGTACAATGATGTTTTTAAAAAAGCAGTCAAAATGTGCTCCACTCGGTCTGAAAACGCTTGTTTGGGACATTACATTAATGTTGACTATAAATCATAAACTAAGCATTTTTCAGCTGAAATAATGAATGTAGTCCTCTTAATTCTTGCTTCTAAAGCATACGCAAAAAGAAATTTCAATGTACAATGATGTTTTTTAAAAAACGGTCAAAATGTGCTCCACTCGGGCTGAAAACGCTTGTTCGGAACATTTCCTTAATGTTGACTATAAATCATAAACTAAGCATTTTTCAGCTGAAATAATGAATGTAGTCCTCTTAATTCTTGCTTCTAAAGCATACGCAAGCAGAAATTTCAATGTACAATGATGTTTTTAAAAAAAACAGTCAAAATGCGCTCCACTCGGGCTGAAAACGCTGTTGGGGACATTTCATTAATGTTGACTACAAATCAAAAACTAAGCATTTTTCAGCTGAAATAATGAATGTAGTCCTCTTAATTCTTGCTTCTAAAGCATACGCAAGCAGAAATTTCAATGTACAATGATGTTTTTAAAAAAAGGGTCAAAATGTGCTCCACTCGGGCTGAAAACGCTTGTTTGGAACATTTCATTAATGTTGACTATAAATCATAAACTAAGCATTTTTCAGCTGAAATAATGAATGTAGTCCTCTTAATTCTTGCTTCTAAAGCATACGCAAGCAGAAATTTCAATGTACAATGATGTTTTTAAAAAAACAGTCAAAATGTGCTCCACTCGGGCTGAAAACGCTTGTTTGGGACATGACATTAATGTTGACTATAAATCATAAACTAAGCATTTTTCAGCTGAAATAATGAATGTAGTCCTCTTAATTCTTGCTTCTAAAGCATACGCAAAAAGAAATTTCAATGTACAATGATGTTTTTTAAAAAACGGTCAAAATGTGCTCCACTCGGGCTGAAAACGCTTGTTCGGAACATTTCCTTAATGTTGACTATAAATCATAAACTAAGCATTTTTCAGCTGAAATAATGAATGTAGTCCTCTTAATTCTTGCTTCTAAAGCATACGCAAGCAGAAATTTCAATGTACAATGATGTTTTTAAAAAAAACAGTCAAAATGCGCTCCACTCGGGCTGAAAACGCTGTTGGGGACATTTCATTAATGTTGACTACAAATCAAAAACTAAGCATTTTTCAGCTGAAATAATGAATGTAGTCCTCTTAATTCTTGCTTCTAAAGCATACGCAAGCAGAAATTTCAATGTACAATGATGTTTTTAAAAAAGGGTCAAAATGTGCTCCACTCGGGCTGAAAACGCTTGTTTGGAACATTTCATTAATGTTGACTATAAATCATAAACTAAGCATTTTTCAGCTGAAATAATGAATGTAGTCCTCTTAATTCTTGCTTCTAAAGCATACGCAAGCAGAAATTTCAATGTACAATGATGTTTTTAAAAAAACAGTCAAAATGTGCTCCACTCGGGCTGAAAACGCTTGTTTGGGACATGACATTAATGTTGACTATAAATCATAAACTAAGCATTTTTCAGCTGAAATAATGAATGTAGTCCTCTTAATTCTTGCTTCTAAAGCATACGCAAGCAGAAATTTCAATGTACAATGATGTTTTTAAAAAAACAGTCAAAATGTGCTCCACTCGGGCTGAAAACGCTTGTTTGGAACATTTCATTAATGTTGACTATAAATCATAAACTAAGCATTTTTCAGCTGAAATAATGAATGTAGTCCTCTTAATTCTTGCTTCTAAAGCATACGCAAGCAGAAATTTCAATGTACAATGATGTTTTTAAAAAAACAGTCAAAATGTGCTCCACTCGGGCTGAAAACGCTGTTGGGGACATTTCATTAATGTTGACTATAAATCATAAACTAAGCATTTTTCAGCTGAAATAATGAATGTAGTCCTTTTAATTCTTGCTTCTAAAGCATACGCAAGCAGAAATTTCAATGTACAATGATGTTTTTAAAAAAAACAGTCAAAATGTGCTCCACTCGGGCTGAAAACGCTGTTGGGGACATTTCATTAATGTTGACTATAAATCAAAAACTAAGCATTTTTCAGCTGAAATAATGAATGTAGTCCTCTTAATTCTTGCTTCTAAAGCATACGCAAGCAGAAATTTCAATGTACAATGATGTTTTTAAAAAAACAGTCAAAATGTGCTCCACTCGGGCTGAAAACGCTGTTGGGGACATTTCATTAATGTTGACTATAAATCATAAACTAAGCATTTTTCAGCTGAAATAATGAATGTAGTCCTCTTAATTCTTGCTTCTAAAGCATACACAAACAGAAAATTCAATGTACAATGATGTTTTTAAAAAAACGGTCAAAATGTGCTCCACTCGGGCTGAAAACGCTGTTGGGGACATTTCATTAATGTTGACTATAAATCATAAACTAAGCATTTTTCAGCTGAAATAATGAATGTAGTCCTCTTAATTCTTGCTTCTAAAGCATACGCAAAAAGAAATTTCAATGTACAATGATGTTTTTAAAAAAACGGTCAAAATGTGCTCCACTCGGGCTGAAAACGCTTGTTTGGGACATTACATTAATGTTGACTATAAATCATAAACTAAGCATTTTTCAGCTGAAATAATGAATGTAGTCCTCTTAATTCTTGCTTCTAAAGCATACGCAAGCAGAAATTTCAATGTACAATGATGTTTTTAAAAAAAGGGTCAAAATGTGCTCCACTCGGGCTGAAAACGCTTGTTTGGAACATTTCATTAATGTTGACTATAAATCATAAACTAAGCATTTTTCAGCTGAAATAATGAATGTAGTCCTCTTAATTCTTGCTTCTAAAGCATACGCAAGCAGAAATTTCAATGTACAATGATGTTTTTAAAAAAACGGTCAAAATGTGCTCCACTCGGGCTGAAAACGCTTGTTTGGAACATTTCCTTAATGTTGACTATAAATCATAAACTAAGCATTTTTCAGCTGAAATAATGAATGTAGTCCTCTTAATTCTTGCTTCTAAAGCATACGCAAGCAGAAATTTCAATGTACAATGATGTTTTTTAAAAAAACAGTCAAAATGCGCTCCACTCGGGCTGAAAACGCTGTTGGGGACATTTCATTAATGTTGACTACAAATCAAAAACTAAGCATTTTTCAGCTGAAATAATGAATGTAGTCCTCTTAATTCTTGCTTCTAAAGCATACGCAAGCAGAAATTTCAATGTACAATGATGTTTTTAAAAAAAGGGTCAAAATGTGCTCCACTCGGGCTGAAAACGCTTGTTTGGAACATTTCATTAATGTTGACTATAAATCATAAACTAAGCATTTTTCAGCTGAAATAATGAATGTAGTCCTCTTAATTCTTGCTTCTAAAGCATACGCAAGCAGAAATTTCAATGTACAATGATGTTTTTAAAAAAACAGTCAAAATGTGCTCCACTCGGGCTGAAAACGCTTGTTTGGGACATGACATTAATGTTGACTATAAATCATAAACTAAGCATTTTTCAGCTGAAATAATGAATGTAGTCCTCTTAATTCTTGCTTCTAAAGCATACGCAAGCAGAAATTTCAATGTACAATGATGTTTTTAAAAAAACAGTCAAAATGTGCTCCACTCGGGCTGAAAACGCTTGTTTGGGACATGACATTAATGTTGACTATAAATCATAAACTAAGCATTTTTCAGCTGAAATAATGAATGTAGTCCTCTTAATTCTTGCTTCTAAAGCATACGCAAAAAGAAATTTCAATGTACAATGATGTTTTTTAAAAAACGGTCAAAATGTGCTCCACTCGGGCTGAAAACGCTTGTTCGGAACATTTCCTTAATGTTGACTATAAATCATAAACTAAGCATTTTTCAGCTGAAATAATGAATGTAGTCCTCTTAATTCTTGCTTCTAAAGCATACGCAAGCAGAAATTTCAATGTACAATGATGTTTTTAAAAAAAACAGTCAAAATGCGCTCCACTCGGGCTGAAAACGCTGTTGGGGACATTTCATTAATGTTGACTACAAATCAAAAACTAAGCATTTTTCAGCTGAAATAATGAATGTAGTCCTCTTAATTCTTGCTTCTAAAGAATACGCAAGCAGAAATTTCAATGTACAATGATGTTTTTAAAAAAAGGGTCAAAATGTGCTCCACTCGGGCTGAAAACGCTTGTTTGGAACATTTCATTAATGTTGACTATAAATCATAAACTAAGCATTTTTCAGCTGAAATAATGAATGTAGTCCTCTTAATTCTTGCTTCTAAAGCATACGCAAGCAGAAATTTCAATGTACAATGATGTTTTTAAAAAAGCAGTCAAAATGTGCTCCACTCGGGCTGAAAACGCTTGTTTGGGACATGACATTAATGTTGACTATAAATCATAAACTAAGCATTTTTCAGCTGAAATAATGAATGTAGTCCTCTTAATTCTTGCTTCTAAAGCATACGCAAAAAGAAATTTCAATGTACAATGATGTTTTTTAAAAAACGGTCAAAATGTGCTCCACTCGGGCTGAAAACGCTTGTTCGGAACATTTCCTTAATGTTGACTATAAATCATAAACTAAGCATTTTTCAGCTGAAATAATGAATGTAGTCCTCTTAATTCTTGCTTCTAAAGCATACGCAAGCAGAAATTTCAATGTACAATGATGTTTTTAAAAAAAACAGTCAAAATGCGCTCCACTCGGGCTGAAAACGCTGTTGGGGACATTTCATTAATGTTGACTACAAATCAAAAACTAAGCATTTTTCAGCTGAAATAATGAATGTAGTCCTCTTAATTCTTGCTTCTAAAGCATACGCAAAAAGAAATTTCAATGTACAATGATGTTTTTTAAAAAACGGTCAAAATGTGCTCCACTCGGGCTGAAAACGCTTGTTCGGAACATTTCCTTAATGTTGACTATAAATCATAAACTAAGCATTTTTCAGCTGAAATAATGAATGTAGTCCTCTTAATTCTTGCTTCTAAAGCATACGCAAGCAGAAATTTCAATGTACAATGATGTTTTTAAAAAAAGGGTCAAAATGTGCTCCACTCGGGCTGAAAACGCTTGTTTGGAACATTTCATTAATGTTGACTATAAATCATAAACTAAGCATTTTTCAGCTGAAATAATGAATGTAGTCCTCTTAATTCTTGCTTCTAAAGCATACGCAAGCAGAAATTTCAATGTACAATGATGTTTTTAAATAAACAGTCAAAATGTGCTCCACTCGGGCTGAAAACGCTTGTTTGGGACATGACATTAATGTTGACTATAAATCATAAACTAAGCATTTTTCAGCTGAAATAATGAATGTAGTCCTCTTAATTCTTGCTTCTAAAGCATACGCAAGCAGAAATTTCAATGTACAATGATGTTTTTTAAAAAACGGTCAAAATGTGCTCCACTCGGGCTGAAAACGCTTGTTCGGAACATTTCCTTAATGTTGACTATAAATCATAAACTAAGCATTTTTCAGCTGAAATAATGAATGTAGTCCTCTTAATTCTTGCTTCTAAAGCATACGCAAGCAGAAATTTCAATGTACAATGATGTTTTTAAAAAAAACAGTCAAAATGCGCTCCACTCGGGCTGAAAACGCTGTTGGGGACATTTCATTAATGTTGACTACAAATCAAAAACTAAGCATTTTTCAGCTGAAATAATGAATGTAGTCCTCTTAATTCTTGCTTCTAAAGCATACGCAAGCAGAAATTTCAATGTACAATGATGTTTTTAAAAAAGGGTCAAAATGTGCTCCACTCGGGCTGAAAACGCTTGTTTGGAACATTTCATTAATGTTGACTATAAATCATAAACTAAGCATTTTTCAGCTGAAATAATGAATGTAGTCCTCTTAATTCTTGCTTCTAAAGCATACGCAAGCAGAAATTTCAATGTACAATGATGTTTTTAAAAAAACAGTCAAAATGTGCTCCACTCGGGCTGAAAACGCTTGTTTGGGACATGACATTAATGTTGACTATAAATCATAAACTAAGCATTTTTCAGCTGAAATAATGAATGTAGTCCTCTTAATTCTTGCTTCTAAAGCATACGCAAGCAGAAATTTCAATGTACAATGATGTTTTTAAAAAAACAGTCAAAATGTGCTCCACTCGGGCTGAAAACGCTTGTTTGGAACATTTCATAAATGTTGACTATAAATCATAAACTAAGCATTTTTCAGCTGAAATAATGAATGTAGTCCTCTTAATTCTTGCTTCTAAAGCATACGCAAGCAGAAATTTCAATGTACAATGATGTTTTTAAAAAAACAGTCAAAATGTGCTCCACTCGGGCTGAAAACGCTGTTGGGGACATTTCATTAATGTTGACTATAAATCATAAACTAAGCATTTTTCAGCTGAAATAATGAATGTAGTCCTTTTAATTCTTGCTTCTAAAGCATACGCAAGCAGAAATTTCAATGTACAATGATGTTTTTAAAAAAAACAGTCAAAATGTGCTCCACTCGGGCTGAAAACGCTGTTGGGGACATTTCATTAATGTTGACTATAAATCAAAAACTAAGCATTTTTCAGCTGAAATAATGAATGTAGTCCTCTTAATTCTTGCTTCTAAAGCATACGCAAGCAGAAATTTCAATGTACAATGATGTTTTTAAAAAAACAGTCAAAATGTGCTCCACTCGGGCTGAAAACGCTGTTGGGGACATTTCATTAATGTTGACTATAAATCATAAACTAGGCATTTTTCAGCTGAAATAATGAATGTAGTCCTCTTAATTCTTGCTTCTAAAGCATACACAAACAGAAAATTCAATGTACAATGATGTTTTTAAAAAAACGGTCAAAATGTGCTCCACTCGGGCTGAAAACGCTGTTGGGGACATTTCATTAATGTTGACTATAAATCATAAACTAAGCATTTTTCAGCTGAAATAATGAATGTAGTCCTCTTAATTCTTGCTTCTAAAGCATACGCAAACAGAAATTTCAATGTACAATGATGTTTTTAAAAAAACGGTCAAAATGTGCTCCACTCGGGCTGAAAACGCTTGTTTGGGACATTACATTAATGTTGACTATAAATCATAAACTAAGCATTTTTCAGCTGAAATAATGAATGTAGTCCTCTTAATTCTTGCTTCTAAAGCATACGCAAGCAGAAATTTCAATGTACAATGATGTTTTTAAAAAAAGGGTCAAAATGTGCTCCACTCGGGCTGAAAACGCTTGTTTGGGACATGACATTAATGTTGACTATAAATCATAAACTAAGCATTTTTCAGCTGAAATAATGAATGTAGTCCTCTTAATTCTTGCTTCTAAAGCATACGCAAGCAGAAATTTCAGTGTACAATGATGTTTTTAAAAAAAGGGTCAAAATGTGCTCCACTCGGGCTGAAAACGCTTGTTTGGAACATTTCATTAATGTTGACTATAAATCATAAACTAAGCATTTTTCAGCTGAAATAATGAATGTAGTCCTCTTAATTCTTGCTTCTAAAGCATACGCAAGCAGAAATTTCAATGTACAATGATGTTTTTAAAAAAACAGTCAAAATGTGCTCCACTCGGGCTGAAAACGCTTGTTTGGGACATGACATTAATGTTGACTATAAATCATAAACTAAGCATTTTTCAGCTGAAATAATGAATGTAGTCCTCTTAATTCTTGCTTCTAAAGCATACGCAAGCAGAAATTTCAATGTACAATGATGTTTTTAAAAAAACAGTCAAAATGTGCTCCACTCGGGCTGAAAACGCTTGTTTGGGACATTACATTAATGTTAACTATAAATCATAAACTAAGCATTTTTCAGCTGAAATAATGAATGTAGTCCTCTTAATTCTTGCTTCTAAAGCATACGCAAAAAGAAATTTCAATGTACAATGATGTTTTTTAAAAAACGGTCAAAATGTGCTCCACTCGGGCTGAAAACGCTTGTTCGGAACATTTCATTAATGTTGACTATAAATCATAAACTAAGCATTTTTCAGCTGAAATAATGAATGTAGTCCTCTTAATTCTTGCTTCTAAAGCATACGCAAGCAGAAATTTCAATGTACAATGATGTTTTTAAAAAAAACAGTCAAAATGCGCTCCACTCGGGCTGAAAACGCTGTTGGGGACATTTCATTAATGTTGACTACAAATCAAAAACTAAGCATTTTTCAGCTGAAATAATGAAAGTAGTCCTCTTAATTCTTGCTTCTAAAGCATACGCAAGCAGAAATTTCAATGTACAATGATGTTTTTAAAAAAAACAGTCAAAATGTGCTCCACTCGGGCTGAAAACGCTGTTGGGGACATTTCATTAATGTTGACTACAAATCAAAAACTAAGCATTTTTCAGCTGAAATAATGAATGTAGTCCTCTTAATTCTTGCTTCTAAAGCATTCGCAAGCAGAAATTTCAATGTACAATGATGTTTTTAAAAAAACAGTCAAAATGTGCTCCACTCGGGCTGAAAACGCTGTTGGGGACATTTCATTAATGTTGACTATAAATCATAAACTAAGCATTTTTCAGCTGAAATAATGAATGTAGTCCTCTTAATTCTTGCTTCTAAAGCATACGCAAGCAGAAATTTCAATGTACAATGATGTTTTAAAAAAAACAGTCAAAATGTGCTCCACTCGGGCTGAAAACGCTTGTTTGGGACATTACATTAATGTTGACTATAAATCATAAACTAAGCATTTTTCAGCTGAAATAATGAATGTAGTCCTCTTAATTCTTGCTTCTAAAGCATACGCAAGCAGAAATTTCAATGTACAATGATGTTTTTTAAAAAACGGTCAAAATGTGCTCCACTCGGGCTGAAAACGCTTGTTCGGAACATTTCCTTAATGTTGACTATAAATCATAAACTAAGCATTTTTCAGCTGAAATAATGAATGTAGTCCTCTTAATTCTTGCTTCTAAAGCATACGCAAGCAGAAATTTCAATGTACAATGATGTTTTTAAAAAAAACAGTCAAAATGCGCTCCACTCGGGCTGAAAACGCTGTTGGGGACATTTCATTAATGTTGACTACAAATCAAAAACTAAGCATTTTTCAGCTGAAATAATGAATGTAGTCCTCTTAATTCTTGCTTCTAAAGCATACGCAAGCAGAAATTTCAATGTACAATGATGTTTTTAAAAAAAGGGTCAAAATGTGCTCCACTCGGGCTGAAAACGCTTGTTTGGAACATTTCATTAATGTTGACTATAAATCATAAACTAAGCATTTTTCAGCTGAAATAATGAATGTAGTCCTCTTAATTCTTGCTTCTAAAGCATACGCAAGCAGAAATTTCAATGTACAATGATGTTTTTAAAAAAACAGTCAAAATGTGCTCCACTCGGGCTGAAAACGCTTGTTTGGGACATGACATTAATGTTGACTATAAATCATAAACTAAGCATTTTTCAGCTGAAATAATGAATGTAGTCCTCTTAATTCTTGCTTCTAAAGCATACGCAAGCAGAAATTTCAATGTACAATGATGTTTTTAAAAAAACAGTCAAAATGTGCTCCACTCGGGCTGAAAACGCTTGTTTGGGACATTACATTAATGTTGACTATAAATCATAAACTAAGCATTTTTCAGCTGAAATAATGAATGTAGTCCTCTTAATTCTTGCTTCTAAAGCATACGCAAACAGAAATTTCAATGTACAATGATGTTTTTTAAAAAACGGTCAAAATGTGCTCCACTCGGGCTGAAAACGCTTGTTCGGAACATTTCCTTAATGTTGACTATAAATCATAAACTAAGCATTTTTCAGCTGAAATAATGAATGTAGTCCTCTTAATTCTTGCTTCTAAAGCATACGCAAACAGAAATTTCAATGTACAATGATGTTTTTTAAAAAACGGTCAAAATGTGCTCCACTCGGGCTGAAAACGCTTGTTCGGAACATTTCCTTAATGTTGACTATAAATCATAAACTAAGCATTTTTCAGCTGAAATAATGAATGTAGTCCTCTTAATTCTTGCTTCTAAAGCATACGCAAGCAGAAATTTCAATGTACAATGATGTTTTTAAAAAAAGGGTCAAAATGTGCTCCACTCGGGCTGAAAACGCTTGTTTGGAACATTTCATTAATGTTGACTATAAATCATAAACTAAGCATTTTTCAGCTGAAATAATGAATGTAGTCCTCTTAATTCTTGCTTCTAAAGCATACGCAAGCAGAAATTTCAATGTACAATGATGTTTTTAAAAAAACAGTCAAAATGTGCTCCACTCGGGCTGAAAACGCTGTTGGGGACATTTCATTAATGTTGACTATAAATCATAAACTAAGCATTTTTCAGCTGAAATAATGAATGTAGTCCTTTTAATTCTTGCTTCTAAAGCATACGCAAGCAGAAATTTCAATGTACAATGATGTTTTTAAAAAAAACAGTCAAAATGTGCTCCACTCGGGCTGAAAACGCTGTTGGGGACATTTCATTAATGTTGACTATAAATCAAAAACTAAGCATTTTTCAGCTGAAATAATGAATGTAGTCCTCTTAATTCTTGCTTCTAAAGCATACGCAAGCAGAAATTTCAATGTACAATGATGTTTTTAAAAAAACAGTCAAAATGTGCTCCACTCGGGCTGAAAACGCTGTTGGGGACATTTCATTAATGTTGACTATAAATCATAAACTAGGCATTTTTCAGCTGAAATAATGAATGTAGTCCTCTTAATTCTTGCTTCTAAAGCATACACAAACAGAAAATTCAATGTACAATGATGTTTTTAAAAAAGCAGTCAAAATGTGCTCCACTCGGGCTGAAAACGCTGTTGGGGACATTTCATTAATGTTGACTATAAATCATAAACTAAGCATTTTTCAGCTGAAATAATGAATGTAGTCCTCTTAATTCTTGCTTCTAAAGCATACGCAAGCAGAAATTTCAATGTACAATGATGTTTTTAAAAAAAGGGTCAAAATGTGCTCCACTCGGGCTGAAAACGCTTGTTTGGAACATTTCATTAATGTTGACTATAAATCATAAACTAAGCATTTTTCAGCTGAAATAATGAATGTAGTCCTCTTAATTCTTGCTTCTAAAGCATACGCAAGCAGAAATTTCAATGTACAATGATGTTTTTAAAAAAAACAGTCAAAATGCGCTCCACTCGGGCTGAAAACGCTGTTGGGGACATTTCATTAATGTTGACTACAAATCAAAAACTAAGCATTTTTCAGCTGAAATAATGAAAGTAGTCCTCTTAATTCTTGCTTCTAAAGCATACGCAAGCAGAAATTTCAATGTACAATGATGTTTTTAAAAAAAACAGTCAAAATGTGCTCCACTCGGGCTGAAAACGCTGTTGGGGACATTTCATTAATGTTGACTACAAATCAAAAACTAAGCATTTTTCAGCTGAAATAATGAATGTAGTCCTCTTAATTCTTGCTTCTAAAGCATTCGCAAGCAGAAATTTCAATGTACAATGATGTTTTTAAAAAAACAGTCAAAATGTGCTCCACTCGGGCTGAAAACGCTGTTGGGGACATTTCATTAATGTTGACTATAAATCATAAACTAAGCATTTTTCAGCTGAAATAATGAATGTAGTCCTCTTAATTCTTGCTTCTAAAGCATACGCAAGCAGAAATTTCAATGTACAATGATGTTTTAAAAAAAACAGTCAAAATGTGCTCCACTCGGGCTGAAAACGCTTGTTTGGGACATTACATTAATGTTGACTATAAATCATAAACTAAGCATTTTTCAGCTGAAATAATGAATGTAGTCCTCTTAATTCTTGCTTCTAAAGCATACGCAAGCAGAAATTTCAATGTACAATGATGTTTTTTAAAAAACGGTCAAAATGTGCTCCACTCGGGCTGAAAACGCTTGTTCGGAACATTTCCTTAATGTTGACTATAAATCATAAACTAAGCATTTTTCAGCTGAAATAATGAATGTAGTCCTCTTAATTCTTGCTTCTAAAGCATACGCAAGCAGAAATTTCAATGTACAATGATGTTTTTAAAAAAAACAGTCAAAATGCGCTCCACTCGGGCTGAAAACGCTGTTGGGGACATTTCATTAATGTTGACTACAAATCAAAAACTAAGCATTTTTCAGCTGAAATAATGAATGTAGTCCTCTTAATTCTTGCTTCTAAAGCATACGCAAGCAGAAATTTCAATGTACAATGATGTTTTTAAAAAAAGGGTCAAAATGTGCTCCACTCGGGCTGAAAACGCTTGTTTGGAACATTTCATTAATGTTGACTATAAATCATAAACTAAGCATTTTTCAGCTGAAATAATGAATGTAGTCCTCTTAATTCTTGCTTCTAAAGCATACGCAAGCAGAAATTTCAATGTACAATGATGTTTTTAAAAAAACAGTCAAAATGTGCTCCACTCGGGCTGAAAACGCTTGTTTGGGACATGACATTAATGTTGACTATAAATCATAAACTAAGCATTTTTCAGCTGAAATAATGAATGTAGTCCTCTTAATTCTTGCTTCTAAAGCATACGCAAGCAGAAATTTCAATGTACAATGATGTTTTTAAAAAAACAGTCAAAATGTGCTCCACTCGGGCTGAAAACGCTTGTTTGGGACATTACATTAATGTTGACTATAAATCATAAACTAAGCATTTTTCAGCTGAAATAATGAATGTAGTCCTCTTAATTCTTGCTTCTAAAGCATACGCAAACAGAAATTTCAATGTACAATGATGTTTTTTAAAAAACGGTCAAAATGTGCTCCACTCGGGCTGAAAACGCTTGTTCGGAACATTTCCTTAATGTTGACTATAAATCATAAACTAAGCATTTTTCAGCTGAAATAATGAATGTAGTCCTCTTAATTCTTGCTTCTAAAGCATACGCAAACAGAAATTTCAATGTACAATGATGTTTTTTAAAAAACGGTCAAAATGTGCTCCACTCGGGCTGAAAACGCTTGTTCGGAACATTTCCTTAATGTTGACTATAAATCATAAACTAAGCATTTTTCAGCTGAAATAATGAATGTAGTCCTCTTAATTCTTGCTTCTAAAGCATACGCAAGCAGAAATTTCAATGTACAATGATGTTTTTAAAAAAAGGGTCAAAATGTGCTCCACTCGGGCTGAAAACGCTTGTTTGGAACATTTCATTAATGTTGACTATAAATCATAAACTAAGCATTTTTCAGCTGAAATAATGAATGTAGTCCTCTTAATTCTTGCTTCTAAAGCATACGCAAGCAGAAATTTCAATGTACAATGATGTTTTTAAAAAAGCAGTCAAAATGTGCTCCACTCGGGCTGAAAACGCTTGTTTGGGACATGACATTAATGTTGACTATAAATCATAAACTAAGCATTTTTCAGCTGAAATAATGAATGTAGTCCTCTTAATTCTTGCTTCTAAAGCATACGCAAAAAGAAATTTCAATGTACAATGATGTTTTTTAAAAAACGGTCAAAATGTGCTCCACTCGGGCTGAAAACGCTTGTTCGGAACATTTCCTTAATGTTGACTATAAATCATAAACTAAGCATTTTTCAGCTGAAATAATGAATGTAGTCCTCTTAATTCTTGCTTCTAAAGCATACGCAAGCAGAAATTTCAATGTACAATGATGTTTTTAAAAAAAACAGTCAAAATGCGCTCCACTCGGGCTGAAAACGCTGTTGGGGACATTTCATTAATGTTGACTACAAATCAAAAACTAAGCATTTTTCAGCTGAAATAATGAATGTAGTCCTCTTAATTCTTGCTTCTAAAGCATACGCAAGCAGAAATTTCAATGTACAATGATGTTTTTAAAAAAAGGGTCAAAATGTGCTCCACTCGGGCTGAAAACGCTTGTTTGGAACATTTCATTAATGTTGACTATAAATCATAAACTAAGCATTTTTCAGCTGAAATAATGAATGTAGTCCTCTTAATTCTTGCTTCTAAAGCATACGCAAGCAGAAATTTCAATGTACAATGATGTTTTTAAAAAAACAGTCAAAATGTGCTCCACTCGGGCTGAAAACGCTTGTTTGGGACATGACATTAATGTTGACTATAAATCATAAACTAAGCATTTTTCAGCTGAAATAATGAATGTAGTCCTCTTAATTCTTGCTTCTAAAGCATACGCAAAAAGAAATTTCAATGTACAATGATGTTTTTTAAAAAACGGTCAAAATGTGCTCCACTCGGGCTGAAAACGCTTGTTCGGAACATTTCCTTAATGTTGACTATAAATCATAAACTAAGCATTTTTCAGCTGAAATAATGAATGTAGTCCTCTTAATTCTTGCTTCTAAAGCATACGCAAGCAGAAATTTCAATGTACAATGATGTTTTTAAAAAAAACAGTCAAAATGCGCTCCACTCGGGCTGAAAACGCTGTTGGGGACATTTCATTAATGTTGACTACAAATCAAAAACTAAGCATTTTTCAGCTGAAATAATGAATGTAGTCCTCTTAATTCTTGCTTCTAAAGCATACGCAAGCAGAAATTTCAATGTACAATGATGTTTTTAAAAAAGGGTCAAAATGTGCTCCACTCGGGCTGAAAACGCTTGTTTGGAACATTTCATTAATGTTGACTATAAATCATAAACTAAGCATTTTTCAGCTGAAATAATGAATGTAGTCCTCTTAATTCTTGCTTCTAAAGCATACGCAAGCAGAAATTTCAATGTACAATGATGTTTTTAAAAAAACAGTCAAAATGTGCTCCACTCGGGCTGAAAACGCTTGTTTGGGACATGACATTAATGTTGACTATAAATCATAAACTAAGCATTTTTCAGCTGAAATAATGAATGTAGTCCTCTTAATTCTTGCTTCTAAAGCATACGCAAGCAGAAATTTCAATGTACAATGATGTTTTTAAAAAAACAGTCAAAATGTGCTCCACTCGGGCTGAAAACGCTTGTTTGGAACATTTCATTAATGTTGACTACAAATCAAAAACTAAGCATTTTTCAGCTGAAATAATGAATGTAGTCCTCTTAATTCTTGCTTCTAAAGCATACGCAAGCAGAAATTTCAATGTACAATGATGTTTTTAAAAAAAAGGGTCAAAATGTGCTCCACTCGGGCTGAAAACGCTTGTTTGGAACATTTCATTAATGTTGACTATAAATCATAAACTAAGCATTTTTCAGCTGAAATAATGAATGTAGTCCTCTTAATTCTTGCTTCTAAAGCATACGCAAGCAGAAATTTCAATGTACAATGATGTTTTTAAAAAAGCAGTCAAAATGTGCTCCACTCGGGCTGAAAACGCTTGTTTGGAACATTTCATTAATGTTGACTATAAATCATAAACTAAGCATTTTTCAGCTGAAATAATGAATGTAGTCCTCTTAATTCTTGCTTCTAAAGCATACGCAAGCAGAAATTTCAATGTACAATGATGTTTTTAAAAAAACAGTCAAAATGTGCTCCACTCGGGCTGAAAACGCTTGTTTGGGACATGACATTAATGTTGACTATAAATCATAAACTAAGCATTTTTCAGCTGAAATAATGAATGTAGTCCTCTTAATTCTTGCTTCTAAAGCATACGCAAAAAGAAATTTCAATGTACAATGATGTTTTTTAAAAAACGGTCAAAATGTGCTCCACTCGGGCTGAAAACGCTTGTTCGGAACATTTCCTTAATGTTGACTATAAATCATAAACTAAGCATTTTTCAGCTGAAATAATGAATGTAGTCCTCTTAATTCTTGCTTCTAAAGCATACGCAAGCAGAAATTTCAATGTACAATGATGTTTTTAAAAAAAACAGTCAAAATGCGCTCCACTCGGGCTGAAAACGCTGTTGGGGACATTTCATTAATGTTGACTACAAATCAAAAACTAAGCATTTTTCAGCTGAAATAATGAATGTAGTCCTCTTAATTCTTGCTTCTAAAGCATACGCAAGCAGAAATTTCAATGTACAATGAAGTTTTTAAAAAAGGGTCAAAATGTGCTCCACTCGGGCTGAAAACGCTTGTTTGGAACATTTCATTAATGTTGACTATAAATCATAAACTAAGCATTTTTCAGCTGAAATAATGAATGTAGTCCTCTTAATTCTTGCTTCTAAAGCATACGCAAGCAGAAATTTCAATGTACAATGATGTTTTTAAAAAAGCAGTCAAAATGTGCTCCACTCGGGCTGAAAACGCTTGTTTGGGACATGACATTAATGTTGACTATAAATCATAAACTAAGCATTTTTCAGCTGAAATAATGAATGTAGTCCTCTTAATTCTTGCTTCTAAAGCATACGCAAGCAGAAATTTCAATGTACAATGATGTTTTTAAAAAAACAGTCAAAATGTGCTCCACTCGGGCTGAAAACGCTTGTTTGGGACATGACATTAATGTTGACTATAAATCATAAACTAAGCATTTTTCAGCTGAAATAATGAATGTAGTCCTCTTAATTCTTGCTTCTAAAGCATACGCAAGCAGAAATTTCAATGTACAATGATGTTTTTAAAAAAAGGGTCAAAATGTGCTCCACTCGGGCTGAAAACGCTTGTTTGGAACATTTCATTAATGTTGACTATAAATCATAAACTAAGCATTTTTCAGCTGAAATAATGAATGTAGTCCTCTTAATTCTTGCTTCTAAAGCATACGCAAGCAGAAATTTCAATGTACAATGATGTTTTTAAAAAAAGGGTCAAAATGTGCTCCACTCGGGCTGAAAACGCTTGTTTGGGACATGACATTAATGTTGACTATAAATCATAAACTAAGCATTTTTCAGCTGAAATAATGAATGTAGTCCTCTTAATTCTTGCTTCTAAAGCATACGCAAGCAGAAATTTCAATGTACAATGATGTTTTTAAAAAAAACAGTCAAAATGTGCTCCACTCGGGCTGAAAACGCTGTTGGGGACATTTCATTAATGTTGACTATAAATCAAAAACTAAGCATTTTTCAGCTGAAATAATGAATGTAGTCCTCTTAATTCTTGCTTCTAAAGCATACGCAAGCAGAAATTTCAATGTACAATGATGTTTTTAAAAAAACAGTCAAAATGTGCTCCACTCGGGCTGAAAACGCTGTTGGGGACATTTCATTAATGTTGACTATAAATCATAAACTAAGCATTTTTCAGCTGAAATAATGAATGTAGTCCTCTTAATTCTTGCTTCTAAAGCATACGCAAACAGAAAATTCAATGTACAATGATGTTTTTAAAAAAATGGTCAAAATGTGCTCCACTCGGGCTGAAAACGCTGTTGGGGACATGACATTAATGTTGACTATAAATCATAAACTAAGCATTTTTCAGCTGAAATAATGAATGTAGTCCTCTTAATTCTTGCTTCTAAAGCATACGCAAAAAGAAATTTCAATGTACAATGATGTTTTTTAAAAAACGGTCAAAATGTGCTCCACTCGGGCTGAAAACGCTTGTTCGGAACATTTCCTTAATGTTGACTATAAATCATAAACTAAGCATTTTTCAGCTGAAATAATGAATGTAGTCCTCTTAATTCTTGCTTCTAAAGCATACGCAAGCAGAAATTTCAATGTACAATGATGTTTTTAAAAAAAACAGTCAAAATGCGCTCCACTCGGGCTGAAAACGCTGTTGGGGACATTTCATTAATGTTGACTACAAATCAAAAACTAAGCATTTTTCAGCTGAAATAATGAATGTAGTCCTCTTAATTCTTGCTTCTAAAGCATACGCAAGCAGAAATTTCAATGTACAATGATGTTTTTAAAAAAGGGTCAAAATGTGCTCCACTCGGGCTGAAAACGCTTGTTTGGAACATTTCATTAATGTTGACTATAAATCATAAACTAAGCATTTTTCAGCTGAAATAATGAATGTAGTCCTCTTAATTCTTGCTTCTAAAGCATACGCAAGCAGAAATTTCAATGTACAATGATGTTTTTAAAAAAACAGTCAAAATGTGCTCCACTCGGGCTGAAAACGCTTGTTTGGGACATGACATTAATGTTGACTATAAATCATAAACTAAGCATTTTTCAGCTGAAATAATGAATGTAGTCCTCTTAATTCTTGCTTCTAAAGCATACGCAAGCAGAAATTTCAATGTACAATGATGTTTTTAAAAAAACAGTCAAAATGTGCTCCACTCGGGCTGAAAACGCTTGTTTGGAACATTTCATTAATGTTGACTACAAATCAAAAACTAAGCATTTTTCAGCTGAAATAATGAATGTAGTCCTCTTAATTCTTGCTTCTAAAGCATACGCAAGCAGAAATTTCAATGTACAATGATGTTTTTAAAAAAAAGGGTCAAAATGTGCTCCACTCGGGCTGAAAACGCTTGTTTGGAACATTTCATTAATGTTGACTATAAATCATAAACTAAGCATTTTTCAGCTGAAATAATGAATGTAGTCCTCTTAATTCTTGCTTCTAAAGCATACGCAAGCAGAAATTTCAATGTACAATGATGTTTTTAAAAAAGCAGTCAAAATGTGCTCCACTCGGGCTGAAAACGCTTGTTTGGAACATTTCATTAATGTTGACTATAAATCATAAACTAAGCATTTTTCAGCTGAAATAATGAATGTAGTCCTCTTAATTCTTGCTTCTAAAGCATACGCAAGCAGAAATTTCAATGTACAATGATGTTTTTAAAAAAACAGTCAAAATGTGCTCCACTCGGGCTGAAAACGCTTGTTTGGGACATGACATTAATGTTGACTATAAATCATAAACTAAGCATTTTTCAGCTGAAATAATGAATGTAGTCCTCTTAATTCTTGCTTCTAAAGCATACGCAAAAAGAAATTTCAATGTACAATGATGTTTTTTAAAAAACGGTCAAAATGTGCTCCACTCGGGCTGAAAACGCTTGTTCGGAACATTTCCTTAATGTTGACTATAAATCATAAACTAAGCATTTTTCAGCTGAAATAATGAATGTAGTCCTCTTAATTCTTGCTTCTAAAGCATACGCAAGCAGAAATTTCAATGTACAATGATGTTTTTAAAAAAAACAGTCAAAATGCGCTCCACTCGGGCTGAAAACGCTGTTGGGGACATTTCATTAATGTTGACTACAAATCAAAAACTAAGCATTTTTCAGCTGAAATAATGAATGTAGTCCTCTTAATTCTTGCTTCTAAAGCATACGCAAGCAGAAATTTCAATGTACAATGATGTTTTTAAAAAAGGGTCAAAATGTGCTCCACTCGGGCTGAAAACGCTTGTTTGGAACATTTCATTAATGTTGACTATAAATCATAAACTAAGCATTTTTCAGCTGAAATAATGAATGTAGTCCTCTTAATTCTTGCTTCTAAAGCATACGCAAGCAGAAATTTCAATGTACAATGATGTTTTTAAAAAAGCAGTCAAAATGTGCTCCACTCGGGCTGAAAACGCTTGTTTGGGACATGACATTAATGTTGACTATAAATCATAAACTAAGCATTTTTCAGCTGAAATAATGAATGTAGTCCTCTTAATTCTTGCTTCTAAAGCATACGCAAGCAGAAATTTCAATGTACAATGATGTTTTTAAAAAAACAGTCAAAATGTGCTCCACTCGGGCTGAAAACGCTTGTTTGGGACATGACATTAATGTTGACTATAAATCATAAACTAAGCATTTTTCAGCTGAAATAATGAATGTAGTCCTCTTAATTCTTGCTTCTAAAGCATACGCAAGCAGAAATTTCAATGTACAATGATGTTTTTAAAAAAACAGTCAAAATGTGCTCCACTCGGGCTGAAAACGCTTGTTTGGAACATTTCATTAATGTTGACTATAAATCATAAACTAAGCATTTTTCAGCTGAAATAATGAATGTAGTCCTCTTAATTCTTGCTTCTAAAGCATACGCAAGCAGAAATTTCAATGTACAATGATGTTTTTAAAAAAAGGGTCAAAATGTGCTCCACTCGGGCTGAAAACGCTTGTTTGGGACATGACATTAATGTTGACTATAAATCATAAACTAAGCATTTTTCAGCTGAAATAATGAATGTAGTCCTCTTAATTCTTGCTTCTAAAGCATACGCAAGCAGAAATTTCAATGTACAATGATGTTTTTAAAAAAAACAGTCAAAATGTGCTCCACTCGGGCTGAAAACGCTGTTGGGGACATTTCATTAATGTTGACTATAAATCAAAAACTAAGCATTTTTCAGCTGAAATAATGAATGTAGTCCTCTTAATTCTTGCTTCTAAAGCATACGCAAGCAGAAATTTCAATGTACAATGATGTTTTTAAAAAAACAGTCAAAATGTGCTCCACTCGGGCTGAAAACGCTGTTGGGGACATTTCATTAATGTTGACTATAAATCATAAACTAAGCATTTTTCAGCTGAAATAATGAATGTAGTCCTCTTAATTCTTGCTTCTAAAGCATACGCAAACAGAAAATTCAATGTACAATGATGTTTTTAAAAAAACGGTCAAAATGTGCTCCACTCGGGCTGAAAACGCTGTTGGGGACATTTCATTAATGTTGACTATAAATCATAAACTAAGCATTTTTCAGCTGAAATAATGAATGTAGTCCTCTTAATTCTTGCTTCTAAAGCATACGCAAACAGAAATTTCAATGTACAATGATGTTTTTAAAAAAACGGTCAAAATGTGCTCCACTCGGGCTGAAAACGCTTGTTTGGGACATTACATTAATGTTGACTATAAATCATAAACTAAGCATTTTTCAGCTGAAATAATGAATGTAGTCCTCTTAATTCTTGCTTCTAAAGCATACGCAAGCAGAAATTTCAATGTACAATGATGTTTTTAAAAAAAGGGTCAAAATGTGCTCCACTCGGGCTGAAAACGCTTGTTTGGGACATGACATTAATGTTGACTATAAATCATAAACTAAGCATTTTTCAGCTGAAATAATGAATGTAGTCCTCTTAATTCTTGCTTCTAAAGCATACGCAAGCAGAAATTTCAATGTACAATGATGTTTTTAAAAAAAGGGTCAAAATGTGCTCCACTCGGGCTGAAAACGCTTGTTTGGAACATTTCATTAATGTTGACTATAAATCATAAACTAAGCATTTTTCAGCTGAAATAATGAATGTAGTCCTCTTAATTCTTGCTTCTAAAGCATACGCAAGCAGAAATTTCAATGTACAATGATGTTTTTTAAAAAACGGTCAAAATGTGCTCCACTCGGGCTGAAAACGCTTGTTCGGAACATTTCCTTAATGTTGACTATAAATCATAAACTAAGCATTTTTCAGCTGAAATAATGAATGTAGTCCTCTTAATTCTTGCTTCTAAAGCATACGCAAGCAGAAATTTCAATGTACAATGATGTTTTTAAAAAAAACAGTCAAAATGCGCTCCACTCGGGCTGAAAACGCTGTTGGGGACATTTCATTAATGTTGACTACAAATCAAAAACTAAGCATTTTTCAGCTGAAATAATGAATGTAGTCCTCTTAATTCTTGCTTCTAAAGCATACGCAAGCAGAAATTTCAATGTACAATGATGTTTTTAAAAAAACAGTCAAAATGTGCTCCACTCGGGCTGAAAACGCTTGTTTGGAACATTTCATTAATGTTGACTACAAATCAAAAACTAAGCATTTTTCAGCTGAAATAATGAATGTAGTCCTCTTAATTCTTGCTTCTAAAGCATACGCAAGCAGAAATTTCAATGTACAATGATGTTTTTAAAAAAAGGGTCAAAATGTGCTCCACTCGGGCTGAAAACGCTTGTTTGGAACATTTCATTAATGTTGACTACAAATCAAAAACTAAGCATTTTTCAGCTGAAATAATGAATGTAGTCCTCTTAATTCTTGCTTCTAAAGCATACGCAAGCAGAAATTTCAATGTACAATGATGTTTTTAAAAAAGGGTCAAAATGTGCTCCACTCGGGCTGAAAACGCTTGTTTGGAACATTTCATTAATGTTGACTATAAATCATAAACTAAGCATTTTTCAGCTGAAATAATGAATGTAGTCCTCTTAATTCTTGCTTCTAAAGCATACGCAAGCAGAAATTTCAATGTACAATGATGTTTTTAAAAAAACAGTCAAAATGTGCTCCACTCGGGCTGAAAACGCTTGTTTGGGACATGACATTAATGTTGACTATAAATCATAAACTAAGCATTTTTCAGCTGAAATAATGAATGTAGTCCTCTTAATTCTTGCTTCTAAAGCATACGCAAGCAGAAATTTCAATGTACAATGATGTTTTTAAAAAAACAGTCAAAATGTGCTCCACTCGGGCTGAAAACGCTTGTTTGGAACATTTCATTAATGTTGACTACAAATCAAAAACTAAGCATTTTTCAGCTGAAATAATGAATGTAGTCCTCTTAATTCTTGCTTCTAAAGCATACGCAAGCAGAAATTTCAATGTACAATGATGTTTTTAAAAAAAGGGTCAAAATGTGCTCCACTCGGGCTGAAAACGCTTGTTTGGAACATTTCATTAATGTTGACTATAAATCATAAACTAAGCATTTTTCAGCTGAAATAATGAATGTAGTCCTCTTAATTCTTGCTTCTAAAGCATACGCAAGCAGAAATTTCAATGTACAATGATGTTTTTAAAAAAGCAGTCAAAATGTGCTCCACTCGGGCTGAAAACGCTTGTTTGGAACATTTCATTAATGTTGACTATAAATCATAAACTAAGCATTTTTCAGCTGAAATAATGAATGTAGTCCTCTTAATTCTTGCTTCTAAAGCATACGCAAGCAGAAATTTCAATGTACAATGATGTTTTTAAAAAAACAGTCAAAATGTGCTCCACTCGGGCTGAAAACGCTTGTTTGGGACATGACATTAATGTTGACTATAAATCATAAACTAAGCATTTTTCAGCTGAAATAATGAATGTAGTCCTCTTAATTCTTGCTTCTAAAGCATACGCAAGCAGAAATTTCAATGTACAATGATGTTTTTTAAAAAACGGTCAAAATGTGCTCCACTCGGGCTGAAAACGCTTGTTCGGAACATTTCCTTAATGTTGACTATAAATCATAAACTAAGCATTTTTCAGCTGAAATAATGAATGTAGTCCTCTTAATTCTTGCTTCTAAAGCATACGCAAGCAGAAATTTCAATGTACAATGATGTTTTTAAAAAAAGGGTCAAAATGTGCTCCACTCGGGCTGAAAACGCTTGTTTGGAACATTTCATTAATGTTGACTACAAATCAAAAACTAAGCATTTTTCAGCTGAAATAATGAATGTAGTCCTCTTAATTCTTGCTTCTAAAGCATACGCAAGCAGAAATTTCAATGTACAATGATGTTTTTAAAAAAGGGTCAAAATGTGCTCCACTCGGGCTGAAAACGCTTGTTTGGAACATTTCATTAATGTTGACTATAAATCATAAACTAAGCATTTTTCAGCTGAAATAATGAATGTAGTCCTCTTAATTCTTGCTTCTAAAGCATACGCAAGCAGAAATTTCAATGTACAATGATGTTTTTAAAAAAACAGTCAAAATGTGCTCCACTCGGGCTGAAAACGCTTGTTTGGGACATGACATTAATGTTGACTATAAATCATAAACTAAGCATTTTTCAGCTGAAATAATGAATGTAGTCCTCTTAATTCTTGCTTCTAAAGCATACGCAAGCAGAAATTTCAATGTACAATGGTGTTTTTAAAAAAACAGTCAAAATGTGCTCCACTCGGGCTGAAAACGCTTGTTTGGAACATTTCATTAATGTTGACTATAAATCATAAACTAAGCATTTTTCAGCTGAAATAATGAATGTAGTCCTCTTAATTCTTGCTTCTAAAGCATACGCAAGCAGAAATTTCAATGTACAATGATGTTTTTAAAAAAAGGGTCAAAATGTGCTCCACTCGGGCTGAAAACGCTTGTTTGGGACATGACATTAATGTTGACTATAAATCATAAACTAAGCATTTTTCAGCTGAAATAATGAATGTAGTCCTCTTAATTCTTGCTTCTAAAGCATACGCAAGCAGAAATTTCAATGTACAATGATGTTTTTAAAAAAAGGGTCAAAATGTGCTCCACTCGGGCTGAAAACGCTTGTTTGGAACATTTCATTAATGTTGACTATAAATCATAAACTAAGCATTTTTCAGCTGAAATAATGAATGTAGTCCTCTTAATTCTTGCTTCTAAAGCATACGCAAGCAGAAATTTCAATGTACAATGATGTTTTTTAAAAAACGGTCAAAATGTGCTCCACTCGGGCTGAAAACGCTTGTTCGGAACATTTCCTTAATGTTGACTATAAATCATAAACTAAGCATTTTTCAGCTGAAATAATGAATGTAGTCCTCTTAATTCTTGCTTCTAAAGCATACGCAAGCAGAAATTTCAATGTACAATGATGTTTTTAAAAAAAACAGTCAAAATGCGCTCCACTCGGGCTGAAAACGCTGTTGGGGACATTTCATTAATGTTGACTACAAATCAAAAACTAAGCATTTTTCAGCTGAAATAATGAATGTAGTCCTCTTAATTCTTGCTTCTAAAGCATACGCAAGCAGAAATTTCAATGTACAATGATGTTTTTAAAAAAAGGGTCAAAATGTGCTCCACTCGGGCTGAAAACGCTTGTTTGGAACATTTCATTAATGTTGACTATAAATCATAAACTAAGCATTTTTCAGCTGAAATAATGAATGTAGTCCTCTTAATTCTTGCTTCTAAAGCATACGCAAAAGCAGAAATTTCAATGTACAATGATGTTTTTAAAAAAACAGTCAAAATGTGCTCCACTCGGGCTGAAAACGCTTGTTTGGGACATGACATTAATGTTGACTATAAATCATAAACTAAGCATTTTTCAGCTGAAATAATGAATGTAGTCCTCTTAATTCTTGCTTCTAAAGCATACGCAAGCAGAAATTTCAATGTACAATGATGTTTTTAAAAAAAGGGTCAAAATGTGCTCCACTCGGGCTGAAAACGCTTGTTTGGAACATTTCATTAATGTTGACTATAAATCATAAACTAAGCATTTTTCAGCTGAAATAATGAATGTAGTCCTCTTAATTCTTGCTTCTAAAGCATACGCAAGCAGAAATTTCAATGTACAATGTGTTTTTAAAAAAACAGTCAAAATGTGCTCCACTCGGGCTGAAAACGCTTGTTTGGGACATGACATTAATGTTGACTATAAATCATAAACTAAGCATTTTTCAGCTGAAATAATGAATGTAGTCCTCTTAATTCTTGCTTCTAAAGCATACGCAAGCAGAAATTTCAATGTACAATGATGTTTTTAAAAAAAGGGTCAAAATGTGCTCCACTCGGGCTGAAAACGCTTGTTTGGAACATTTCATTAATGTTGACTATAAATCATAAACTAAGCATTTTTCAGCTGAAATAATGAATGTAGTCCTCTTAATTCTTGCTTCTAAAGCATACGCAAGCAGAAATTTCAATGTACAATGATGTTTTTAAAAAAGCAGTCAAAATGTGCTCCACTCGGGCTGAAAACGCTTGTTTGGGACATGACATTAATGTTGACTATAAATCATAAACTAAGCATTTTTCAGCTGAAATAATGAATGTAGTCCTCTTAATTCTTGCTTCTAAAGCATACGCAAAAAGAAATTTCAATGTACAATGATGTTTTTTAAAAAACGGTCAAAATGTGCTCCACTCGGGCTGAAAACGCTTGTTCGGAACATTTCCTTAATGTTGACTATAAATCATAAACTAAGCATTTTTCAGCTGAAATAATGAATGTAGTCCTCTTAATTCTTGCTTCTAAAGCATACGCAAGCAGAAATTTCAATGTACAATGATGTTTTTAAAAAAAACAGTCAAAATGCGCTCCACTCGGGCTGAAAACGCTGTTGGGGACATTTCATTAATGTTGACTACAAATCAAAAACTAAGCATTTTTCAGCTGAAATAATGAATGTAGTCCTCTTAATTCTTGCTTCTAAAGCATACGCAAGCAGAAATTTCAATGTACAATGATGTTTTTAAAAAAAGGGTCAAAATGTGCTCCACTCGGGCTGAAAACGCTTGTTTGGAACATTTCATTAATGTTGACTATAAATCATAAACTAAGCATTTTTCAGCTGAAATAATGAATGTAGTCCTCTTAATTCTTGCTTCTAAAGCATACGCAAGCAGAAATTTCAATGTACAATGATGTTTTTAAAAAAACAGTCAAAATGTGCTCCACTCGGGCTGAAAACGCTTGTTTGGGACATGACATTAATGTTGACTATAAATCATAAACTAAGCATTTTTCAGCTGAAATAATGAATGTAGTCCTCTTAATTCTTGCTTCTAAAGCATACGCAAAAAGAAATTTCAATGTACAATGATGTTTTTTAAAAAACGGTCAAAATGTGCTCCACTCGGGCTGAAAACGCTTGTTCGGAACATTTCCTTAATGTTGACTATAAATCATAAACTAAGCATTTTTCAGCTGAAATAATGAATGTAGTCCTCTTAATTCTTGCTTCTAAAGCATACGCAAGCAGAAATTTCAATGTACAATGATGTTTTTAAAAAAAACAGTCAAAATGCGCTCCACTCGGGCTGAAAACGCTGTTGGGGACATTTCATTAATGTTGACTACAAATCAAAAACTAAGCATTTTTCAGCTGAAATAATGAATGTAGTCCTCTTAATTCTTGCTTCTAAAGCATACGCAAGCAGAAATTTCAATGTACAATGATGTTTTTAAAAAAGGGTCAAAATGTGCTCCACTCGGGCTGAAAACGCTTGTTTGGAACATTTCATTAATGTTGACTATAAATCATAAACTAAGCATTTTTCAGCTGAAATAATGAATGTAGTCCTCTTAATTCTTGCTTCTAAAGCATACGCAAGCAGAAATTTCAATGTACAATGATGTTTTTAAAAAAGCAGTCAAAATGTGCTCCACTCGGGCTGAAAACGCTTGTTTGGAACATTTCATTAATGTTGACTATAAATCATAAACTAAGCATTTTTCAGCTGAAATAATGAATGTAGTCCTCTTAATTCTTGCTTCTAAAGCATACGCAAGCAGAAATTTCAATGTACAATGATGTTTTTAAAAAAAGGGTCAAAATGTGCTCCACTCGGGCTGAAAACGCTTGTTTGGGACATGACATTAATGTTGACTATAAATCATAAACTAAGCATTTTTCAGCTGAAATAATGAATGTAGTCCTCTTAATTCTTGCTTCTAAAGCATACGCAAAAAGAAATTTCAATGTACAATGATGTTTTTTAAAAAACGGTCAAAATGTGCTCCACTCGGGCTGAAAACGCTTGTTCGGAACATTTCCTTAATGTTGACTATAAATCATAAACTAAGCATTTTTCAGCTGAAATAATGAATGTAGTCCTCTTAATTCTTGCTTCTAAAGCATACGCAAGCAGAAATTTCAATGTACAATGATGTTTTTAAAAAAAGGGTCAAAATGTGCTCCACTCGGGCTGAAAACGCTTGTTTGGAACATTTCATTAATGTTGACTACAAATCAAAAACTAAGCATTTTTCAGCTGAAATAATGAATGTAGTCCTCTTAATTCTTGCTTCTAAAGCATACGCAAGCAGAAATTTCAATGTACAATGATGTTTTTAAAAAAGGGTCAAAATGTGCTCCACTCGGGCTGAAAACGCTTGTTTGGAACATTTCATTAATGTTGACTATAAATCATAAACTAAGCATTTTTCAGCTGAAATAATGAATGTAGTCCTCTTAATTCTTGCTTCTAAAGCATACGCAAGCAGAAATTTCAATGTACAATGATGTTTTTAAAAAAACAGTCAAAATGTGCTCCACTCGGGCTGAAAACGCTTGTTTGGGACATGACATTAATGTTGACTATAAATCATAAACTAAGCATTTTTCAGCTGAAATAATGAATGTAGTCCTCTTAATTCTTGCTTCTAAAGCATACGCAAGCAGAAATTTCAATGTACAATGGTGTTTTTAAAAAAACAGTCAAAATGTGCTCCACTCGGGCTGAAAACGCTTGTTTGGAACATTTCATTAATGTTGACTATAAATCATAAACTAAGCATTTTTCAGCTGAAATAATGAATGTAGTCCTCTTAATTCTTGCTTCTAAAGCATACGCAAGCAGAAATTTCAATGTACAATGATGTTTTTAAAAAAAGGGTCAAAATGTGCTCCACTCGGGCTGAAAACGCTTGTTTGGGACATGACATTAATGTTGACTATAAATCATAAACTAAGCATTTTTCAGCTGAAATAATGAATGTAGTCCTCTTAATTCTTGCTTCTAAAGCATACGCAAGCAGAAATTTCAATGTACAATGATGTTTTTAAAAAAAGGGTCAAAATGTGCTCCACTCGGGCTGAAAACGCTTGTTTGGAACATTTCATTAATGTTGACTATAAATCATAAACTAAGCATTTTTCAGCTGAAATAATGAATGTAGTCCTCTTAATTCTTGCTTCTAAAGCATACGCAAGCAGAAATTTCAATGTACAATGATGTTTTTTAAAAAACGGTCAAAATGTGCTCCACTCGGGCTGAAAACGCTTGTTCGGAACATTTCCTTAATGTTGACTATAAATCATAAACTAAGCATTTTTCAGCTGAAATAATGAATGTAGTCCTCTTAATTCTTGCTTCTAAAGCATACGCAAGCAGAAATTTCAATGTACAATGATGTTTTTAAAAAAAACAGTCAAAATGCGCTCCACTCGGGCTGAAAACGCTGTTGGGGACATTTCATTAATGTTGACTACAAATCAAAAACTAAGCATTTTTCAGCTGAAATAATGAATGTAGTCCTCTTAATTCTTGCTTCTAAAGCATACGCAAGCAGAAATTTCAATGTACAATGATGTTTTTAAAAAAAGGGTCAAAATGTGCTCCACTCGGGCTGAAAACGCTTGTTTGGAACATTTCATTAATGTTGACTATAAATCATAAACTAAGCATTTTTCAGCTGAAATAATGAATGTAGTCCTCTTAATTCTTGCTTCTAAAGCATACGCAAAAGCAGAAATTTCAATGTACAATGATGTTTTTAAAAAAACAGTCAAAATGTGCTCCACTCGGGCTGAAAACGCTTGTTTGGGACATGACATTAATGTTGACTATAAATCATAAACTAAGCATTTTTCAGCTGAAATAATGAATGTAGTCCTCTTAATTCTTGCTTCTAAAGCATACGCAAGCAGAAATTTCAATGTACAATGATGTTTTTAAAAAAAGGGTCAAAATGTGCTCCACTCGGGCTGAAAACGCTTGTTTGGAACATTTCATTAATGTTGACTATAAATCATAAACTAAGCATTTTTCAGCTGAAATAATGAATGTAGTCCTCTTAATTCTTGCTTCTAAAGCATACGCAAGCAGAAATTTCAATGTACAATGTGTTTTTAAAAAAACAGTCAAAATGTGCTCCACTCGGGCTGAAAACGCTTGTTTGGGACATGACATTAATGTTGACTATAAATCATAAACTAAGCATTTTTCAGCTGAAATAATGAATGTAGTCCTCTTAATTCTTGCTTCTAAAGCATACGCAAGCAGAAATTTCAATGTACAATGATGTTTTTAAAAAAAGGGTCAAAATGTGCTCCACTCGGGCTGAAAACGCTTGTTTGGAACATTTCATTAATGTTGACTATAAATCATAAACTAAGCATTTTTCAGCTGAAATAATGAATGTAGTCCTCTTAATTCTTGCTTCTAAAGCATACGCAAGCAGAAATTTCAATGTACAATGATGTTTTTAAAAAAGCAGTCAAAATGTGCTCCACTCGGGCTGAAAACGCTTGTTTGGGACATGACATTAATGTTGACTATAAATCATAAACTAAGCATTTTTCAGCTGAAATAATGAATGTAGTCCTCTTAATTCTTGCTTCTAAAGCATACGCAAAAAGAAATTTCAATGTACAATGATGTTTTTTAAAAAACGGTCAAAATGTGCTCCACTCGGGCTGAAAACGCTTGTTCGGAACATTTCCTTAATGTTGACTATAAATCATAAACTAAGCATTTTTCAGCTGAAATAATGAATGTAGTCCTCTTAATTCTTGCTTCTAAAGCATACGCAAGCAGAAATTTCAATGTACAATGATGTTTTTAAAAAAAACAGTCAAAATGCGCTCCACTCGGGCTGAAAACGCTGTTGGGGACATTTCATTAATGTTGACTACAAATCAAAAACTAAGCATTTTTCAGCTGAAATAATGAATGTAGTCCTCTTAATTCTTGCTTCTAAAGCATACGCAAGCAGAAATTTCAATGTACAATGATGTTTTTAAAAAAAGGGTCAAAATGTGCTCCACTCGGGCTGAAAACGCTTGTTTGGAACATTTCATTAATGTTGACTATAAATCATAAACTAAGCATTTTTCAGCTGAAATAATGAATGTAGTCCTCTTAATTCTTGCTTCTAAAGCATACGCAAGCAGAAATTTCAATGTACAATGATGTTTTTTAAAAAACGGTCAAAATGTGCTCCACTCGGGCTGAAAACGCTTGTTCGGAACATTTCCTTAATAATGACTATTAATCATAAACTAAGCATTTTTCAGCTGAAATAATGAATGTAGTCCTCTTAATTCTTGCTTCTAAAGCATACGCAAGCAGAAATTTCAATGTACAATGATGTTTTTAAAAAAACAGTCAAAATGCGCTCCACTCGGGCTGAAAACGCTGTTGGGGACATTTCATTAATGTTGACTACAAATCAAAAACTAAGCATTTTTCAGCTGAAATAATGAATGTAGTCCTCTTAATTCTTGCTTCTAAAGCATACGCAAGCAGAAATTTCAATGTACAATGATGTTTTTAAAAAAAGGGTCAAAATGTGCTCCACTCGGGCTGAAAACGCTTGTTTGGAACATTTCATTAATGTTGACTATAAATCATAAACTAAGCATTTTTCAGCTGAAATAATGAATGTAGTCCTCTTAATTCTTGCTTCTAAAGCATACGCAAGCAGAAATTTCAATGTACAATGATGTTTTTAAAAAAACAGTCAAAATGTGCTCCACTCGGGCTGAAAACGCTTGTTTGGGACATGACATTAATGTTGACTATAAATCATAAACTAAGCATTTTTCAGCTGAAATAATGAATGTAGTCCTCTTAATTCTTGCTTCTAAAGCATACGCAAGCAGAAATTTCAATGTACAATGATGTTTTTAAAAAAACAGTCAAAATGTGCTCCACTCGGGCTGAAAACGCTTGTTTGGAACATTTCATTAATGTTGACTATAAATCATAAACTAAGCATTTTTCAGCTGAAATAATGAATGTAGTCCTCTTAATTCTTGCTTCTAAAGCATACGCAAGCAGAAATTTCAATGTACAATGATGTTTTTAAAAAAACAGTCAAAATGTGCTCCACTCGGGCTGAAAACGCTGTTGGGGACATTTCATTAATGTTGACTACAAATCAAAAACTAAGCATTTTTCAGCTGAAATAATGAATGTAGTCCTCTTAATTCTTGCTTCTAAAGCATACGCAAGCAGAAATTTCAATGTACAATGATGTTTTTAAAAAAGGGTCAAAATGTGCTCCACTCGGGCTGAAAACGCTTGTTTGGAACATTTCATTAATGTTGACTATAAATCATAAACTAAGCATTTTTCAGCTGAAATAATGAATGTAGTCCTCTTAATTCTTGCTTCTAAAGCATACGCAAGCAGAAATTTCAATGTACAATGATGTTTTTAAAAAAACAGTCAAAATGTGCTCCACTCGGGCTGAAAACGCTTGTTTGGGACATGACATTAATGTTGACTATAAATCATAAACTAAGCATTTTTCAGCTGAAATAATGAATGTAGTCCTCTTAATTCTTGCTTCTAAAGCATACGCAAGCAGAAATTTCAATGTACAATGATGTTTTTAAAAAAACAGTCAAAATGTGCTCCACTCGGGCTGAAAACGCTTGTTTGGAACATTTCATTAATGTTGACTACAAATCAAAAACTAAGCATTTTTCAGCTGAAATAATGAATGTAGTCCTCTTAATTCTTGCTTCTAAAGCATACGCAAGCAGAAATTTCAATGTACAATGATGTTTTTAAAAAAAAGGGTCAAAATGTGCTCCACTCGGGCTGAAAACGCTTGTTTGGAACATTTCATTAATGTTGACTACAAATCAAAAACTAAGCATTTTTCAGCTGAAATAATGAATGTAGTCCTCTTAATTCTTGCTTCTAAAGCATACGCAAGCAGAAATTTCAATGTACAATGATGTTTTTAAAAAAGGGTCAAAATGTGCTCCACTCGGGCTGAAAACGCTTGTTTGGAACATTTCATTAATGTTGACTATAAATCATAAACTAAGCATTTTTCAGCTGAAATAATGAATGTAGTCCTCTTAATTCTTGCTTCTAAAGCATACGCAAGCAGAAATTTCAATGTACAATGATGTTTTTAAAAAAACAGTCAAAATGTGCTCCACTCGGGCTGAAAACGCTTGTTTGGGACATGACATTAATGTTGACTATAAATCATAAACTAAGCATTTTTCAGCTGAAATAATGAATGTAGTCCTCTTAATTCTTGCTTCTAAAGCATACGCAAGCAGAAATTTCAATGTACAATGATGTTTTTAAAAAAACAGTCAAAATGTGCTCCACTCGGGCTGAAAACGCTTGTTTGGAACATTTCATTAATGTTGACTACAAATCAAAAACTAAGCATTTTTCAGCTGAAATAATGAATGTAGTCCTCTTAATTCTTGCTTCTAAAGCATACGCAAGCAGAAATTTCAATGTACAATGATGTTTTTAAAAAAAGGGTCAAAATGTGCTCCACTCGGGCTGAAAACGCTTGTTTGGAACATTTCATTAATGTTGACTATAAATCATAAACTAAGCATTTTTCAGCTGAAATAATGAATGTAGTCCTCTTAATTCTTGCTTCTAAAGCATACGCAAGCAGAAATTTCAATGTACAATGATGTTTTTAAAAAAAACAGTCAAAATGCGCTCCACTCGGGCTGAAAACGCTGTTGGGGACATTTCATTAATGTTGACTACAAATCAAAAACTAAGCATTTTTCAGCTGAAATAATGAATGTAGTCCTCTTAATTCTTGCTTCTAAAGCATACGCAAGCAGAAATTTCAATGTACAATGATGTTTTTAAAAAAAGGGTCAAAATGTGCTCCACTCGGGCTGAAAACGCTTGTTTGGAACATTTCATTAATGTTGACTATAAATCATAAACTAAGCATTTTTCAGCTGAAATAATGAATGTAGTCCTCTTAATTCTTGCTTCTAAAGCATACGCAAGCAGAAATTTCAATGTACAATGTGTTTTTAAAAAAACAGTCAAAATGTGCTCCACTCGGGCTGAAAACGCTTGTTTGGGACATGACATTAATGTTGACTATAAATCATAAACTAAGCATTTTTCAGCTGAAATAATGAATGTAGTCCTCTTAATTCTTGCTTCTAAAGCATACGCAAGCAGAAATTTCAATGTACAATGATGTTTTTAAAAAAAGGGTCAAAATGTGCTCCACTCGGGCTGAAAACGCTTGTTTGGAACATTTCATTAATGTTGACTATAAATCATAAACTAAGCATTTTTCAGCTGAAATAATGAATGTAGTCCTCTTAATTCTTGCTTCTAAAGCATACGCAAGCAGAAATTTCAATGTACAATGATGTTTTTAAAAAAGCAGTCAAAATGTGCTCCACTCGGGCTGAAAACGCTTGTTTGGGACATGACATTAATGTTGACTATAAATCATAAACTAAGCATTTTTCAGCTGAAATAATGAATGTAGTCCTCTTAATTCTTGCTTCTAAAGCATACGCAAAAAGAAATTTCAATGTACAATGATGTTTTTTAAAAAACGGTCAAAATGTGCTCCACTCGGGCTGAAAACGCTTGTTCGGAACATTTCCTTAATGTTGACTATAAATCATAAACTAAGCATTTTTCAGCTGAAATAATGAATGTAGTCCTCTTAATTCTTGCTTCTAAAGCATACGCAAGCAGAAATTTCAATGTACAATGATGTTTTTAAAAAAAACAGTCAAAATGCGCTCCACTCGGGCTGAAAACGCTGTTGGGGACATTTCATTAATGTTGACTACAAATCAAAAACTAAGCATTTTTCAGCTGAAATAATGAATGTAGTCCTCTTAATTCTTGCTTCTAAAGCATACGCAAGCAGAAATTTCAATGTACAATGATGTTTTTAAAAAAAGGGTCAAAATGTGCTCCACTCGGGCTGAAAACGCTTGTTTGGAACATTTCATTAATGTTGACTATAAATCATAAACTAAGCATTTTTCAGCTGAAATAATGAATGTAGTCCTCTTAATTCTTGCTTCTAAAGCATACGCAAGCAGAAATTTCAATGTACAATGATGTTTTTTAAAAAACGGTCAAAATGTGCTCCACTCGGGCTGAAAACGCTTGTTCGGAACATTTCCTTAATGTTGACTATAAATCATAAACTAAGCATTTTTCAGCTGAAATAATGAATGTAGTCCTCTTAATTCTTGCTTCTAAAGCATACGCAAGCAGAAATTTCAATGTACAATGATGTTTTTAAAAAAACAGTCAAAATGCGCTCCACTCGGGCTGAAAACGCTGTTGGGGACATTTCATTAATGTTGACTACAAATCAAAAACTAAGCATTTTTCAGCTGAAATAATGAATGTAGTCCTCTTAATTCTTGCTTCTAAAGCATACGCAAGCAGAAATTTCAATGTACAATGATGTTTTTAAAAAAAGGGTCAAAATGTGCTCCACTCGGGCTGAAAACGCTTGTTTGGAACATTTCATTAATGTTGACTATAAATCATAAACTAAGCATTTTTCAGCTGAAATAATGAATGTAGTCCTCTTAATTCTTGCTTCTAAAGCATACGCAAGCAGAAATTTCAATGTACAATGATGTTTTTAAAAAAACAGTCAAAATGTGCTCCACTCGGGCTGAAAACGCTTGTTTGGGACATGACATTAATGTTGACTATAAATCATAAACTAAGCATTTTTCAGCTGAAATAATGAATGTAGTCCTCTTAATTCTTGCTTCTAAAGCATACGCAAGCAGAAATTTCAATGTACAATGATGTTTTTAAAAAAACAGTCAAAATGTGCTCCACTCGGGCTGAAAACGCTTGTTTGGAACATTTCATTAATGTTGACTATAAATCATAAACTAAGCATTTTTCAGCTGAAATAATGAATGTAGTCCTCTTAATTCTTGCTTCTAAAGCATACGCAAGCAGAAATTTCAATGTACAATGATGTTTTTAAAAAAACAGTCAAAATGTGCTCCACTCGGGCTGAAAACGCTGTTGGGGACATTTCATTAATGTTGACTACAAATCAAAAACTAAGCATTTTTCAGCTGAAATAATGAATGTAGTCCTCTTAATTCTTGCTTCTAAAGCATACGCAAGCAGAAATTTCAATGTACAATGATGTTTTTAAAAAAGGGTCAAAATGTGCTCCACTCGGGCTGAAAACGCTTGTTTGGAACATTTCATTAATGTTGACTATAAATCATAAACTAAGCATTTTTCAGCTGAAATAATGAATGTAGTCCTCTTAATTCTTGCTTCTAAAGCATACGCAAGCAGAAATTTCAATGTACAATGATGTTTTTAAAAAAGCAGTCAAAATGTGCTCCACTCGGGCTGAAAACGCTTGTTTGGGACATGACATTAATGTTGACTATAAATCATAAACTAAGCATTTTTCAGCTGAAATAATGAATGTAGTCCTCTTAATTCTTGCTTCTAAAGCATACGCAAAAAGAAATTTCAATGTACAATGATGTTTTTTAAAAAACGGTCAAAATGTGCTCCACTCGGGCTGAAAACGCTTGTTCGGAACATTTCCTTAATGTTGACTATAAATCATAAACTAAGCATTTTTCAGCTGAAATAATGAATGTAGTCCTCTTAATTCTTGCTTCTAAAGCATACGCAAGCAGAAATTTCAATGTACAATGATGTTTTTAAAAAAAACAGTCAAAATGCGCTCCACTCGGGCTGAAAACGCTGTTGGGGACATTTCATTAATGTTGACTACAAATCAAAAACTAAGCATTTTTCAGCTGAAATAATGAATGTAGTCCTCTTAATTCTTGCTTCTAAAGCATACGCAAGCAGAAATTTCAATGTACAATGATGTTTTTAAAAAAAGGGTCAAAATGTGCTCCACTCGGGCTGAAAACGCTTGTTTGGAACATTTCATTAATGTTGACTATAAATCATAAACTAAGCATTTTTCAGCTGAAATAATGAATGTAGTCCTCTTAATTCTTGCTTCTAAAGCATACGCAAGCAGAAATTTCAATGTACAATGATGTTTTTTAAAAAACGGTCAAAATGTGCTCCACTCGGGCTGAAAACGCTTGTTCGGAACATTTCCTTAATGTTGACTATAAATCATAAACTAAGCATTTTTCAGCTGAAATAATGAATGTAGTCCTCTTAATTCTTGCTTCTAAAGCATACGCAAGCAGAAATTTCAATGTACAATGATGTTTTTAAAAAAACAGTCAAAATGCGCTCCACTCGGGCTGAAAACGCTGTTGGGGACATTTCATTAATGTTGACTACAAATCAAAAACTAAGCATTTTTCAGCTGAAATAATGAATGTAGTCCTCTTAATTCTTGCTTCTAAAGCATACGCAAGCAGAAATTTCAATGTACAATGATGTTTTTAAAAAAAGGGTCAAAATGTGCTCCACTCGGGCTGAAAACGCTTGTTTGGAACATTTCATTAATGTTGACTATAAATCATAAACTAAGCATTTTTCAGCTGAAATAATGAATGTAGTCCTCTTAATTCTTGCTTCTAAAGCATACGCAAGCAGAAATTTCAATGTACAATGATGTTTTTAAAAAAACAGTCAAAATGTGCTCCACTCGGGCTGAAAACGCTTGTTTGGGACATGACATTAATGTTGACTATAAATCATAAACTAAGCATTTTTCAGCTGAAATAATGAATGTAGTCCTCTTAATTCTTGCTTCTAAAGCATACGCAAGCAGAAATTTCAATGTACAATGATGTTTTTAAAAAAACAGTCAAAATGTGCTCCACTCGGGCTGAAAACGCTTGTTTGGAACATTTCATTAATGTTGACTATAAATCATAAACTAAGCATTTTTCAGCTGAAATAATGAATGTAGTCCTCTTAATTCTTGCTTCTAAAGCATACGCAAGCAGAAATTTCAATGTACAATGATGTTTTTAAAAAAACAGTCAAAATGTGCTCCACTCGGGCTGAAAACGCTGTTGGGGACATTTCATTAATGTTGACTACAAATCAAAAACTAAGCATTTTTCAGCTGAAATAATGAATGTAGTCCTCTTAATTCTTGCTTCTAAAGCATACGCAAGCAGAAATTTCAATGTACAATGATGTTTTTAAAAAAGGGTCAAAATGTGCTCCACTCGGGCTGAAAACGCTTGTTTGGAACATTTCATTAATGTTGACTATAAATCATAAACTAAGCATTTTTCAGCTGAAATAATGAATGTAGTCCTCTTAATTCTTGCTTCTAAAGCATACGCAAGCAGAAATTTCAATGTACAATGATGTTTTTAAAAAAACAGTCAAAATGTGCTCCACTCGGGCTGAAAACGCTTGTTTGGGACATGACATTAATGTTGACTATAAATCATAAACTAAGCATTTTTCAGCTGAAATAATGAATGTAGTCCTCTTAATTCTTGCTTCTAAAGCATACGCAAGCAGAAATTTCAATGTACAATGATGTTTTTAAAAAAACAGTCAAAATGTGCTCCACTCGGGCTGAAAACGCTTGTTTGGAACATTTCATTAATGTTGACTACAAATCAAAAACTAAGCATTTTTCAGCTGAAATAATGAATGTAGTCCTCTTAATTCTTGCTTCTAAAGCATACGCAAGCAGAAATTTCAATGTACAATGATGTTTTTAAAAAAAAGGGTCAAAATGTGCTCCACTCGGGCTGAAAACGCTTGTTTGGAACATTTCATTAATGTTGACTACAAATCAAAAACTAAGCATTTTTCAGCTGAAATAATGAATGTAGTCCTCTTAATTCTTGCTTCTAAAGCATACGCAAGCAGAAATTTCAATGTACAATGATGTTTTTAAAAAAGGGTCAAAATGTGCTCCACTCGGGCTGAAAACGCTTGTTTGGAACATTTCATTAATGTTGACTATAAATCATAAACTAAGCATTTTTCAGCTGAAATAATGAATGTAGTCCTCTTAATTCTTGCTTCTAAAGCATACGCAAGCAGAAATTTCAATGTACAATGATGTTTTTAAAAAAACAGTCAAAATGTGCTCCACTCGGGCTGAAAACGCTTGTTTGGGACATGACATTAATGTTGACTATAAATCATAAACTAAGCATTTTTCAGCTGAAATAATGAATGTAGTCCTCTTAATTCTTGCTTCTAAAGCATACGCAAGCAGAAATTTCAATGTACAATGATGTTTTTAAAAAAACAGTCAAAATGTGCTCCACTCGGGCTGAAAACGCTTGTTTGGAACATTTCATTAATGTTGACTACAAATCAAAAACTAAGCATTTTTCAGCTGAAATAATGAATGTAGTCCTCTTAATTCTTGCTTCTAAAGCATACGCAAGCAGAAATTTCAATGTACAATGATGTTTTTAAAAAAAGGGTCAAAATGTGCTCCACTCGGGCTGAAAACGCTTGTTTGGAACATTTCATTAATGTTGACTATAAATCATAAACTAAGCATTTTTCAGCTGAAATAATGAATGTAGTCCTCTTAATTCTTGCTTCTAAAGCATACGCAAGCAGAAATTTCAATGTACAATGATGTTTTTAAAAAAAACAGTCAAAATGCGCTCCACTCGGGCTGAAAACGCTGTTGGGGACATTTCATTAATGTTGACTACAAATCAAAAACTAAGCATTTTTCAGCTGAAATAATGAATGTAGTCCTCTTAATTCTTGCTTCTAAAGCATACGCAAGCAGAAATTTCAATGTACAATGATGTTTTTAAAAAAAGGGTCAAAATGTGCTCCACTCGGGCTGAAAACGCTTGTTTGGAACATTTCATTAATGTTGACTATAAATCATAAACTAAGCATTTTTCAGCTGAAATAATGAATGTAGTCCTCTTAATTCTTGCTTCTAAAGCATACGCAAGCAGAAATTTCAATGTACAATGATGTTTTTAAAAAAACAGTCAAAATGTGCTCCACTCGGGCTGAAAACGCTTGTTTGGGACATGACATTAATGTTGACTATAAATCATAAACTAAGCATTTTTCAGCTGAAATAATGAATGTAGTCCTCTTAATTCTTGCTTCTAAAGCATACGCAAAAAGAAATTTCAATGTACAATGATGTTTTTTAAAAAACGGTCAAAATGTGCTCCACTCGGGCTGAAAACGCTTGTTCGGAACATTTCCTTAATGTTGACTATAAATCATAAACTAAGCATTTTTCAGCTGAAATAATGAATGTAGTCCTCTTAATTCTTGCTTCTAAAGCATACGCAAGCAGAAATTTCAATGTACAATGATGTTTTTAAAAAAAACAGTCAAAATGCGCTCCACTCGGGCTGAAAACGCTGTTGGGGACATTTCATTAATGTTGACTACAAATCAAAAACTAAGCATTTTTCAGCTGAAATTATGAATGTAGTCCTCTTAATTCTTGCTTCTAAAGCATACGCAAGCAGAAATTTCAATGTACAATGATGTTTTTAAAAAAAGGGTCAAAATGTGCTCCACTCGGGCTGAAAACGCTTGTTTGGAACATTTCATTAATGTTGACTATAAATCATAAACTAAGCATTTTTCAGCTGAAATAATGAATGTAGTCCTCTTAATTCTTGCTTCTAAAGCATACGCAAGCAGAAATTTCAATGTACAATGATGTTTTTAAAAAAGCAGTCAAAATGTGCTCCACTCGGGCTGAAAACGCTTGTTTGGAACATTTCATTAATGTTGACTATAAATCATAAACTAAGCATTTTTCAGCTGAAATAATGAATGTAGTCCTCTTAATTCTTGCTTCTAAAGCATACGCAAGCAGAAATTTCAATGTACAATGATGTTTTTAAAAAAACAGTCAAAATGTGCTCCACTCGGGCTGAAAACGCTTGTTTGGGACATGACATTAATGTTGACTATAAATCATAAACTAAGCATTTTTCAGCTGAAATAATGAATGTAGTCCTCTTAATTCTTGCTTCTAAAGCATACGCAAGCAGAAATTTCAATGTACAATGATGTTTTTTAAAAAACGGTCAAAATGTGCTCCACTCGGGCTGAAAACGCTTGTTCGGAACATTTCCTTAATGTTGACTATAAATCATAAACTAAGCATTTTTCAGCTGAAATAATGAATGTAGTCCTCTTAATTCTTGCTTCTAAAGCATACGCAAGCAGAAATTTCAATGTACAATGATGTTTTTAAAAAAAGGGTCAAAATGTGCTCCACTCGGGCTGAAAACGCTTGTTTGGAACATTTCATTAATGTTGACTACAAATCAAAAACTAAGCATTTTTCAGCTGAAATAATGAATGTAGTCCTCTTAATTCTTGCTTCTAAAGCATACGCAAGCAGAAATTTCAATGTACAATGATGTTTTTAAAAAAGGGTCAAAATGTGCTCCACTCGGGCTGAAAACGCTTGTTTGGAACATTTCATTAATGTTGACTATAAATCATAAACTAAGCATTTTTCAGCTGAAATAATGAATGTAGTCCTCTTAATTCTTGCTTCTAAAGCATACGCAAGCAGAAATTTCAATGTACAATGATGTTTTTTAAAAAACGGTCAAAATGTGCTCCACTCGGGCTGAAAACGCTTGTTCGGAACATTTCCTTAATGTTGACTATAAATCATAAACTAAGCATTTTTCAGCTGAAATAATGAATGTAGTCCTCTTAATTCTTGCTTCTAAAGCATACGCAAGCAGAAATTTCAATGTACAATGATGTTTTTAAAAAAAACAGTCAAAATGCGCTCCACTCGGGCTGAAAACGCTGTTGGGGACATTTCATTAATGTTGACTACAAATCAAAAACTAAGCATTTTTCAGCTGAAATAATGAATGTAGTCCTCTTAATTCTTGCTTCTAAAGCATACGCAAGCAGAAATTTCAATGTACAATGATGTTTTTAAAAAAAGGGTCAAAATGTGCTCCACTCGGGCTGAAAACGCTTGTTTGGAACATTTCATTAATGTTGACTATAAATCATAAACTAAGCATTTTTCAGCTGAAATAATGAATGTAGTCCTCTTAATTCTTGCTTCTAAAGCATACGCAAGCAGAAATTTCAATGTACAATGATGTTTTTTAAAAAACGGTCAAAATGTGCTCCACTCGGGCTGAAAACGCTTGTTCGGAACATTTCCTTAATGTTGACTATAAATCATAAACTAAGCATTTTTCAGCTGAAATAATGAATGTAGTCCTCTTAATTCTTGCTTCTAAAGCATACGCAAGCAGAAATTTCAATGTACAATGATGTTTTTAAAAAAAGGGTCAAAATGTGCTCCACTCGGGCTGAAAACGCTTGTTTGGAACATTTCATTAATGTTGACTATAAATCATAAACTAAGCATTTTTCAGCTGAAATAATGAATGTAGTCCTCTTAATTCTTGCTTCTAAAGCATACGCAAGCAGAAATTTCAATGTACAATGTGTTTTTAAAAAAACAGTCAAAATGTGCTCCACTCGGGCTGAAAACGCTTGTTTGGGACATGACATTAATGTTGACTATAAATCATAAACTAAGCATTTTTCAGCTGAAATAATGAATGTAGTCCTCTTAATTCTTGCTTCTAAAGCATACGCAAGCAGAAATTTCAATGTACAATGATGTTTTTAAAAAAAGGGTCAAAATGTGCTCCACTCGGGCTGAAAACGCTTGTTTGGAACATTTCATTAATGTTGACTATAAATCATAAACTAAGCATTTTTCAGCTGAAATAATGAATGTAGTCCTCTTAATTCTTGCTTCTAAAGCATACGCAAGCAGAAATTTCAATGTACAATGTGTTTTTAAAAAAACAGTCAAAATGTGCTCCACTCGGGCTGAAAACGCTTGTTTGGGACATGACATTAATGTTGACTATAAATCATAAACTAAGCATTTTTCAGCTGAAATAATGAATGTAGTCCTCTTAATTCTTGCTTCTAAAGCATACGCAAGCAGAAATTTCAATGTACAATGATGTTTTTAAAAAAAAGGGTCAAAATGTGCTCCACTCGGGCTGAAAACGCTTGTTTGGAACATTTCATTAATGTTGACTATAAATCATAAACTAAGCATTTTTCAGCTGAAATAATGAATGTAGTCCTCTTAATTCTTGCTTCTAAAGCATACGCAAGCAGAAATTTCAATGTACAATGATGTTTTTAAAAAAGCAGTCAAAATGTGCTCCACTCGGGCTGAAAACGCTTGTTTGGAACATTTCATTAATGTTGACTATAAATCATAAACTAAGCATTTTTCAGCTGAAATAATGAATGTAGTCCTCTTAATTCTTGCTTCTAAAGCATACGCAAGCAGAAATTTCAATGTACAATGATGTTTTTAAAAAAACAGTCAAAATGTGCTCCACTCGGGCTGAAAACGCTTGTTTGGGACATGACATTAATGTTGACTATAAATCATAAACTAAGCATTTTTCAGCTGAAATAATGAATGTAGTCCTCTTAATTCTTGCTTCTAAAGCATACGCAAAAAGAAATTTCAATGTACAATGATGTTTTTTAAAAAACGGTCAAAATGTGCTCCACTCGGGCTGAAAACGCTTGTTCGGAACATTTCCTTAATGTTGACTATAAATCATAAACTAAGCATTTTTCAGCTGAAATAATGAATGTAGTCCTCTTAATTCTTGCTTCTAAAGCATACGCAAGCAGAAATTTCAATGTACAATGATGTTTTTAAAAAAAACAGTCAAAATGCGCTCCACTCGGGCTGAAAACGCTGTTGGGGACATTTCATTAATGTTGACTACAAATCAAAAACTAAGCATTTTTCAGCTGAAATAATGAATGTAGTCCTCTTAATTCTTGCTTCTAAAGCATACGCAAGCAGAAATTTCAATGTACAATGATGTTTTTAAAAAAGGGTCAAAATGTGCTCCACTCGGGCTGAAAACGCTTGTTTGGAACATTTCATTAATGTTGACTATAAATCATAAACTAAGCATTTTTCAGCTGAAATAATGAATGTAGTCCTCTTAATTCTTGCTTCTAAAGCATACGCAAGCAGAAATTTCAATGTACAATGATGTTTTTAAAAAAGCAGTCAAAATGTGCTCCACTCGGGCTGAAAACGCTTGTTTGGGACATGACATTAATGTTGACTATAAATCATAAACTAAGCATTTTTCAGCTGAAATAATGAATGTAGTCCTCTTAATTCTTGCTTCTAAAGCATACGCAAGCAGAAATTTCAATGTACAATGATGTTTTTAAAAAAACAGTCAAAATGTGCTCCACTCGGGCTGAAAACGCTTGTTTGGGACATGACATTAATGTTGACTATAAATCATAAACTAAGCATTTTTCAGCTGAAATAATGAATGTAGTCCTCTTAATTCTTGCTTCTAAAGCATACGCAAGCAGAAATTTCAATGTACAATGATGTTTTTAAAAAAACAGTCAAAATGTGCTCCACTCGGGCTGAAAACGCTTGTTTGGAACATTTCATTAATGTTGACTATAAATCATAAACTAAGCATTTTTCAGCTGAAATAATGAATGTAGTCCTCTTAATTCTTGCTTCTAAAGCATACGCAAGCAGAAATTTCAATGTACAATGATGTTTTTAAAAAAAGGGTCAAAATGTGCTCCACTCGGGCTGAAAACGCTTGTTTGGGACATGACATTAATGTTGACTATAAATCATAAACTAAGCATTTTTCAGCTGAAATAATGAATGTAGTCCTCTTAATTCTTGCTTCTAAAGCATACGCAAGCAGAAATTTCAATGTACAATGATGTTTTTAAAAAAAACAGTCAAAATGTGCTCCACTCGGGCTGAAAACGCTGTTGGGGACATTTCATTAATGTTGACTATAAATCAAAAACTAAGCATTTTTCAGCTGAAATAATGAATGTAGTCCTCTTAATTCTTGCTTCTAAAGCATACGCAAGCAGAAATTTCAATGTACAATGATGTTTTTAAAAAAACAGTCAAAATGTGCTCCACTCGGGCTGAAAACGCTGTTGGGGACATTTCATTAATGTTGACTATAAATCATAAACTAAGCATTTTTCAGCTGAAATAATGAATGTAGTCCTCTTAATTCTTGCTTCTAAAGCATACGCAAACAGAAAATTCAATGTACAATGATGTTTTTAAAAAAACGGTCAAAATGTGCTCCACTCGGGCTGAAAACGCTGTTGGGGACATTTCATTAATGTTGACTATAAATCATAAACTAAGCATTTTTCAGCTGAAATAATGAATGTAGTCCTCTTAATTCTTGCTTCTAAAGCATACGCAAGCAGAAATTTCAATGTACAATGATGTTTTTAAAAAAAGGGTCAAAATGTGCTCCACTCGGGCTGAAAACGCTTGTTTGGAACATTTCATTAATGTTGACTATAAATCATAAACTAAGCATTTTTCAGCTGAAATAATGAATGTAGTCCTCTTAATTCTTGCTTCTAAAGCATACGCAAGCAGAAATTTCAATGTACAATGATGTTTTTAAAAAAACAGTCAAAATGTGCTCCACTCGGGCTGAAAACGCTTGTTTGGGACATGACATTAATGTTGACTATAAATCATAAACTAAGCATTTTTCAGCGTAGTCCTCTTAATTCTTGCTTCTAAAGCATACGCAAGCAGAAATTTCAATGTACAATGATGTTTTTAAAAAAACAGTCAAAATGTGCTCCACTCGGGCTGAAAACGCTTGTTTGGAACATTTCATTAATGTTGACTATAAATCATAAACTAAGCATTTTTCAGCTGAAATAATGAATGTAGTCCTCTTAATTCTTGCTTCTAAAGCATACGCAAGCAGAAATTTCAATGTACAATGATGTTTTTAAAAAAACAGTCAAAATGTGCTCCACTCGGGCTGAAAACGCTGTTGGGGACATTTCATTAATGTTGACTACAAATCAAAAACTAAGCATTTTTCAGCTGAAATAATGAATGTAGTCCTCTTAATTCTTGCTTCTAAAGCATACGCAAGCAGAAATTTCAATGTACAATGATGTTTTTAAAAAAGGGTCAAAATGTGCTCCACTCGGGCTGAAAACGCTTGTTTGGAACATTTCATTAATGTTGACTATAAATCATAAACTAAGCATTTTTCAGCTGAAATAATGAATGTAGTCCTCTTAATTCTTGCTTCTAAAGCATACGCAAGCAGAAATTTCAATGTACAATGATGTTTTTTAAAAAACGGTCAAAATGTGCTCCACTCGGGCTGAAAACGCTTGTTCGGAACATTTCCTTAATGTTGACTATAAATCATAAACTAAGCATTTTTCAGCTGAAATAATGAATGTAGTCCTCTTAATTCTTGCTTCTAAAGCATACGCAAAAAGAAATTTCAATGTACAATGATGTTTTTTAAAAAACGGTCAAAATGTGCTCCACTCGGGCTGAAAACGCTTGTTTGGGACATGACATTAATGTTGACTATAAATCATAAACTAAGCATTTTTCAGCTGAAATAATGAATGTAGTCCTCTTAATTCTTGCTTCTAAAGCATACGCAAGCAGAAATTTCAATGTACAATGATGTTTTTAAAAAAACAGTCAAAATGTGCTCCACTCGGGCTGAAAACGCTTGTTTGGAACATTTCATTAATGTTGACTATAAATCATAAACTAAGCATTTTTCAGCTGAAATAATGAATGTAGTCCTCTTAATTCTTGCTTCTAAAGCATACGCAAGCAGAAATTTCAATGTACAATGATGTTTTTAAAAAAAGGGTCAAAATGTGCTCCACTCGGGCTGAAAACGCTTGTTTGGGACATGACATTAATGTTGACTATAAATCATAAACTAAGCATTTTTCAGCTGAAATAATGAATGTAGTCCTCTTAATTCTTGCTTCTAAAGCATACGCAAGCAGAAATTTCAATGTACAATGATGTTTTTAAAAAAAACAGTCAAAATGTGCTCCACTCGGGCTGAAAACGCTGTTGGGGACATTTCATTAATGTTGACTATAAATCAAAAACTAAGCATTTTTCAGCTGAAATAATGAATGTAGTCCTCTTAATTCTTGCTTCTAAAGCATACGCAAGCAGAAATTTCAATGTACAATGATGTTTTTAAAAAAACAGTCAAAATGTGCTCCACTCGGGCTGAAAACGCTGTTGGGGACATTTCATTAATGTTGACTATAAATCATAAACTAAGCATTTTTCAGCTGAAATAATGAATGTAGTCCTCTTAATTCTTGCTTCTAAAGCATACGCAAACAGAAAATTCAATGTACAATGATGTTTTTAAAAAAACGGTCAAAATGTGCTCCACTCGGGCTGAAAACGCTGTTGGGGACATTTCATTAATGTTGACTATAAATCATAAACTAAGCATTTTTCAGCTGAAATAATGAATGTAGTCCTCTTAATTCTTGCTTCTAAAGCATACGCAAGCAGAAATTTCAATGTACAATGATGTTTTTAAAAAAAGGGTCAAAATGTGCTCCACTCGGGCTGAAAACGCTTGTTTGGAACATTTCATTAATGTTGACTATAAATCATAAACTAAGCATTTTTCAGCTGAAATAATGAATGTAGTCCTCTTAATTCTTGCTTCTAAAGCATACGCAAGCAGAAATTTCAATGTACAATGATGTTTTTAAAAAAACAGTCAAAATGTGCTCCACTCGGGCTGAAAACGCTTGTTTGGGACATGACATTAATGTTGACTATAAATCATAAACTAAGCATTTTTCAGCGTAGTCCTCTTAATTCTTGCTTCTAAAGCATACGCAAGCAGAAATTTCAATGTACAATGATGTTTTTAAAAAAACAGTCAAAATGTGCTCCACTCGGGCTGAAAACGCTTGTTTGGAACATTTCATTAATGTTGACTATAAATCATAAACTAAGCATTTTTCAGCTGAAATAATGAATGTAGTCCTCTTAATTCTTGCTTCTAAAGCATACGCAAGCAGAAATTTCAATGTACAATGATGTTTTTAAAAAAACAGTCAAAATGTGCTCCACTCGGGCTGAAAACGCTGTTGGGGACATTTCATTAATGTTGACTACAAATCAAAAACTAAGCATTTTTCAGCTGAAATAATGAATGTAGTCCTCTTAATTCTTGCTTCTAAAGCATACGCAAGCAGAAATTTCAATGTACAATGATGTTTTTAAAAAAGGGTCAAAATGTGCTCCACTCGGGCTGAAAACGCTTGTTTGGAACATTTCATTAATGTTGACTATAAATCATAAACTAAGCATTTTTCAGCTGAAATAATGAATGTAGTCCTCTTAATTCTTGCTTCTAAAGCATACGCAAGCAGAAATTTCAATGTACAATGATGTTTTTTAAAAAACGGTCAAAATGTGCTCCACTCGGGCTGAAAACGCTTGTTCGGAACATTTCCTTAATGTTGACTATAAATCATAAACTAAGCATTTTTCAGCTGAAATAATGAATGTAGTCCTCTTAATTCTTGCTTCTAAAGCATACGCAAAAAGAAATTTCAATGTACAATGATGTTTTTTAAAAAACGGTCAAAATGTGCTCCACTCGGGCTGAAAACGCTTGTTTGGGACATGACATTAATGTTGACTATAAATCATAAACTAAGCATTTTTCAGCTGAAATAATGAATGTAGTCCTCTTAATTCTTGCTTCTAAAGCATACGCAAGCAGAAATTTCAATGTACAATGATGTTTTTAAAAAAACAGTCAAAATGTGCTCCACTCGGGCTGAAAACGCTTGTTTGGAACATTTCATTAATGTTGACTACAAATCAAAAACTAAGCATTTTTCAGCTGAAATAATGAATGTAGTCCTCTTAATTCTTGCTTCTAAAGCATACGCAAGCAGAAATTTCAATGTACAATGATGTTTTTAAAAAAAGGGTCAAAATGTGCTCCACTCGGGCTGAAAACGCTTGTTTGGAACATTTCATTAATGTTGACTACAAATCAAAAACTAAGCATTTTTCAGCTGAAATAATGAATGTAGTCCTCTTAATTCTTGCTTCTAAAGCATACGCAAGCAGAAATTTCAATGTACAATGATGTTTTTAAAAAAGGGTCAAAATGTGCTCCACTCGGGCTGAAAACGCTTGTTTGGAACATTTCATTAATGTTGACTATAAATCATAAACTAAGCATTTTTCAGCTGAAATAATGAATGTAGTCCTCTTAATTCTTGCTTCTAAAGCATACGCAAGCAGAAATTTCAATGTACAATGATGTTTTTAAAAAAACAGTCAAAATGTGCTCCACTCGGGCTGAAAACGCTTGTTTGGGACATGACATTAATGTTGACTATAAATCATAAACTAAGCATTTTTCAGCTGAAATAATGAATGTAGTCCTCTTAATTCTTGCTTCTAAAGCATACGCAAGCAGAAATTTCAATGTACAATGATGTTTTTAAAAAAACAGTCAAAATGTGCTCCACTCGGGCTGAAAACGCTTGTTTGGAACATTTCATTAATGTTGACTACAAATCAAAAACTAAGCATTTTTCAGCTGAAATAATGAATGTAGTCCTCTTAATTCTTGCTTCTAAAGCATACGCAAGCAGAAATTTCAATGTACAATGATGTTTTTAAAAAAAGGGTCAAAATGTGCTCCACTCGGGCTGAAAACGCTTGTTTGGAACATTTCATTAATGTTGACTATAAATCATAAACTAAGCATTTTTCAGCTGAAATAATGAATGTAGTCCTCTTAATTCTTGCTTCTAAAGCATACGCAAGCAGAAATTTCAATGTACAATGATGTTTTTAAAAAAGCAGTCAAAATGTGCTCCACTCGGGCTGAAAACGCTTGTTTGGAACATTTCATTAATGTTGACTATAAATCATAAACTAAGCATTTTTCAGCTGAAATAATGAATGTAGTCCTCTTAATTCTTGCTTCTAAAGCATACGCAAGCAGAAATTTCAATGTACAATGATGTTTTTAAAAAAACAGTCAAAATGTGCTCCACTCGGGCTGAAAACGCTTGTTTGGGACATGACATTAATGTTGACTATAAATCATAAACTAAGCATTTTTCAGCTGAAATAATGAATGTAGTCCTCTTAATTCTTGCTTCTAAAGCATACGCAAGCAGAAATTTCAATGTACAATGATGTTTTTTAAAAAACGGTCAAAATGTGCTCCACTCGGGCTGAAAACGCTTGTTCGGAACATTTCCTTAATGTTGACTATAAATCATAAACTAAGCATTTTTCAGCTGAAATAATGAATGTAGTCCTCTTAATTCTTGCTTCTAAAGCATACGCAAGCAGAAATTTCAATGTACAATGATGTTTTTAAAAAAAGGGTCAAAATGTGCTCCACTCGGGCTGAAAACGCTTGTTTGGAACATTTCATTAATGTTGACTACAAATCAAAAACTAAGCATTTTTCAGCTGAAATAATGAATGTAGTCCTCTTAATTCTTGCTTCTAAAGCATACGCAAGCAGAAATTTCAATGTACAATGATGTTTTTAAAAAAGGGTCAAAATGTGCTCCACTCGGGCTGAAAACGCTTGTTTGGAACATTTCATTAATGTTGACTATAAATCATAAACTAAGCATTTTTCAGCTGAAATAATGAATGTAGTCCTCTTAATTCTTGCTTCTAAAGCATACGCAAGCAGAAATTTCAATGTACAATGATGTTTTTAAAAAAACAGTCAAAATGTGCTCCACTCGGGCTGAAAACGCTTGTTTGGGACATGACATTAATGTTGACTATAAATCATAAACTAAGCATTTTTCAGCTGAAATAATGAATGTAGTCCTCTTAATTCTTGCTTCTAAAGCATACGCAAGCAGAAATTTCAATGTACAATGGTGTTTTTAAAAAAACAGTCAAAATGTGCTCCACTCGGGCTGAAAACGCTTGTTTGGAACATTTCATTAATGTTGACTATAAATCATAAACTAAGCATTTTTCAGCTGAAATAATGAATGTAGTCCTCTTAATTCTTGCTTCTAAAGCATACGCAAGCAGAAATTTCAATGTACAATGATGTTTTTAAAAAAAGGGTCAAAATGTGCTCCACTCGGGCTGAAAACGCTTGTTTGGGACATGACATTAATGTTGACTATAAATCATAAACTAAGCATTTTTCAGCTGAAATAATGAATGTAGTCCTCTTAATTCTTGCTTCTAAAGTATACGCAAGCAGAAAATTCAATGTACAATGATGTTTTTAAAAAAACGGTCAAAATGTGCTCCACTCGGGCTGAAAACGCTGTTGGGGACATTTCATTAATGTTGACTATAAATCATAAACTAAGCATTTTTCAGCTGAAATAATGAATGTAGTCCTCTTAATTCTTGCTTCTAAAGCATACGCAAGCAGAAATTTCAATGTACAATGATGTTTTTAAAAAAAGGGTCAAAATGTGCTCCACTCGGGCTGAAAACGCTTGTTTGGAACATTTCATTAATGTTGACTATAAATCATAAACTAAGCATTTTTCAGCTGAAATAATGAATGTAGTCCTCTTAATTCTTGCTTCTAAAGCATACGCAAGCAGAAATTTCAATGTACAATGATGTTTTTAAAAAAACAGTCAAAATGTGCTCCACTCGGGCTGAAAACGCTTGTTTGGGACATGACATTAATGTTGACTATAAATCATAAACTAAGCATTTTTCAGCTGAAATAATGAATGTAGTCCTCTTAATTCTTGCTTCTAAAGCATACGCAAAAAGAAATTTCAATGTACAATGATGTTTTTTAAAAAACGGTCAAAATGTGCTCCACTCGGGCTGAAAACGCTTGTTCGGAACATTTCCTTAATGTTGACTATAAATCATAAACTAAGCATTTTTCAGCTGAAATAATGAATGTAGTCCTCTTAATTCTTGCTTCTAAAGCATACGCAAGCAGAAATTTCAATGTACAATGATGTTTTTAAAAAAAACAGTCAAAATGCGCTCCACTCGGGCTGAAAACGCTGTTGGGGACATTTCATTAATGTTGACTACAAATCAAAAACTAAGCATTTTTCAGCTGAAATAATGAATGTAGTCCTCTTAATTCTTGCTTCTAAAGCATACGCAAGCAGAAATTTCAATGTACAATGATGTTTTTAAAAAAACAGTCAAAATGTGCTCCACTCGGGCTGAAAACGCTTGTTTGGGACATGACATTAATGTTGACTATAAATCATAAACTAAGCATTTTTCAGCTGAAATAATGAATGTAGTCCTCTTAATTCTTGCTTCTAAAGCATACGCAAAAAGAAATTTCAATGTACAATGATGTTTTTTAAAAAACGGTCAAAATGTGCTCCACTCGGGCTGAAAACGCTTGTTCGGAACATTTCCTTAATGTTGACTATAAATCATAAACTAAGCATTTTTCAGCTGAAATAATGAATGTAGTCCTCTTAATTCTTGCTTCTAAAGCATACGCAAGCAGAAATTTCAATGTACAATGATGTTTTTAAAAAAAACAGTCAAAATGCGCTCCACTCGGGCTGAAAACGCTGTTGGGGACATTTCATTAATGTTGACTACAAATCAAAAACTAAGCATTTTTCAGCTGAAATAATGAATGTAGTCCTCTTAATTCTTGCTTCTAAAGCATACGCAAGCAGAAATTTCAATGTACAATGATGTTTTTAAAAAAAGGGTCAAAATGTGCTCCACTCGGGCTGAAAACGCTTGTTTGGAACATTTCATTAATGTTGACTATAAATCATAAACTAAGCATTTTTCAGCTGAAATAATGAATGTAGTCCTCTTAATTCTTGCTTCTAAAGCATACGCAAGCAGAAATTTCAATGTACAATGATGTTTTTAAAAAAACAGTCAAAATGTGCTCCACTCGGGCTGAAAACGCTTGTTTGGGACATGACATTAATGTTGACTATAAATCATAAACTAAGCATTTTTCAGCGTAGTCCTCTTAATTCTTGCTTCTAAAGCATACGCAAGCAGAAATTTCAATGTACAATGATGTTTTTAAAAAAACAGTCAAAATGTGCTCCACTCGGGCTGAAAACGCTTGTTTGGAACATTTCATTAATGTTGACTATAAATCATAAACTAAGCATTTTTCAGCTGAAATAATGAATGTAGTCCTCTTAATTCTTGCTTCTAAAGCATACGCAAGCAGAAATTTCAATGTACAATGATGTTTTTAAAAAAACAGTCAAAATGTGCTCCACTCGGGCTGAAAACGCTGTTGGGGACATTTCATTAATGTTGACTACAAATCAAAAACTAAGCATTTTTCAGCTGAAATAATGAATGTAGTCCTCTTAATTCTTGCTTCTAAAGCATACGCAAGCAGAAATTTCAATGTACAATGATGTTTTTAAAAAAGGGTCAAAATGTGCTCCACTCGGGCTGAAAACGCTTGTTTGGAACATTTCATTAATGTTGACTATAAATCATAAACTAAGCATTTTTCAGCTGAAATAATGAATGTAGTCCTCTTAATTCTTGCTTCTAAAGCATACGCAAGCAGAAATTTCAATGTACAATGATGTTTTTAAAAAAACAGTCAAAATGTGCTCCACTCGGGCTGAAAACGCTTGTTTGGGACATGACATTAATGTTGACTATAAATCATAAACTAAGCATTTTTCAGCTGAAATAATGAATGTAGTCCTCTTAATTCTTGCTTCTAAAGCATACGCAAGCAGAAATTTCAATGTACAATGATGTTTTTAAAAAAACAGTCAAAATGTGCTCCACTCGGGCTGAAAACGCTTGTTTGGAACATTTCATTAATGTTGACTACAAATCAAAAACTAAGCATTTTTCAGCTGAAATAATGAATGTAGTCCTCTTAATTCTTGCTTCTAAAGCATACGCAAGCAGAAATTTCAATGTACAATGATGTTTTTAAAAAAAGGGTCAAAATGTGCTCCACTCGGGCTGAAAACGCTTGTTTGGAACATTTCATTAATGTTGACTACAAATCAAAAACTAAGCATTTTTCAGCTGAAATAATGAATGTAGTCCTCTTAATTCTTGCTTCTAAAGCATACGCAAGCAGAAATTTCAATGTACAATGATGTTTTTAAAAAAGGGTCAAAATGTGCTCCACTCGGGCTGAAAACGCTTGTTTGGAACATTTCATTAATGTTGACTATAAATCATAAACTAAGCATTTTTCAGCTGAAATAATGAATGTAGTCCTCTTAATTCTTGCTTCTAAAGCATACGCAAGCAGAAATTTCAATGTACAATGATGTTTTTAAAAAAACAGTCAAAATGTGCTCCACTCGGGCTGAAAACGCTTGTTTGGGACATGACATTAATGTTGACTATAAATCATAAACTAAGCATTTTTCAGCTGAAATAATGAATGTAGTCCTCTTAATTCTTGCTTCTAAAGCATACGCAAGCAGAAATTTCAATGTACAATGATGTTTTTAAAAAAACAGTCAAAATGTGCTCCACTCGGGCTGAAAACGCTTGTTTGGAACATTTCATTAATGTTGACTACAAATCAAAAACTAAGCATTTTTCAGCTGAAATAATGAATGTAGTCCTCTTAATTCTTGCTTCTAAAGCATACGCAAGCAGAAATTTCAATGTACAATGATGTTTTTAAAAAAAGGGTCAAAATGTGCTCCACTCGGGCTGAAAACGCTTGTTTGGAACATTTCATTAATGTTGACTATAAATCATAAACTAAGCATTTTTCAGCTGAAATAATGAATGTAGTCCTCTTAATTCTTGCTTCTAAAGCATACGCAAGCAGAAATTTCAATGTACAATGATGTTTTTAAAAAAGCAGTCAAAATGTGCTCCACTCGGGCTGAAAACGCTTGTTTGGAACATTTCATTAATGTTGACTATAAATCATAAACTAAGCATTTTTCAGCTGAAATAATGAATGTAGTCCTCTTAATTCTTGCTTCTAAAGCATACGCAAGCAGAAATTTCAATGTACAATGATGTTTTTAAAAAAACAGTCAAAATGTGCTCCACTCGGGCTGAAAACGCTTGTTTGGGACATGACATTAATGTTGACTATAAATCATAAACTAAGCATTTTTCAGCTGAAATAATGAATGTAGTCCTCTTAATTCTTGCTTCTAAAGCATACGCAAGCAGAAATTTCAATGTACAATGATGTTTTTTAAAAAACGGTCAAAATGTGCTCCACTCGGGCTGAAAACGCTTGTTCGGAACATTTCCTTAATGTTGACTATAAATCATAAACTAAGCATTTTTCAGCTGAAATAATGAATGTAGTCCTCTTAATTCTTGCTTCTAAAGCATACGCAAGCAGAAATTTCAATGTACAATGATGTTTTTAAAAAAAGGGTCAAAATGTGCTCCACTCGGGCTGAAAACGCTTGTTTGGAACATTTCATTAATGTTGACTACAAATCAAAAACTAAGCATTTTTCAGCTGAAATAATGAATGTAGTCCTCTTAATTCTTGCTTCTAAAGCATACGCAAGCAGAAATTTCAATGTACAATGATGTTTTTAAAAAAGGGTCAAAATGTGCTCCACTCGGGCTGAAAACGCTTGTTTGGAACATTTCATTAATGTTGACTATAAATCATAAACTAAGCATTTTTCAGCTGAAATAATGAATGTAGTCCTCTTAATTCTTGCTTCTAAAGCATACGCAAGCAGAAATTTCAATGTACAATGATGTTTTTAAAAAAACAGTCAAAATGTGCTCCACTCGGGCTGAAAACGCTTGTTTGGGACATGACATTAATGTTGACTATAAATCATAAACTAAGCATTTTTCAGCTGAAATAATGAATGTAGTCCTCTTAATTCTTGCTTCTAAAGCATACGCAAGCAGAAATTTCAATGTACAATGGTGTTTTTAAAAAAACAGTCAAAATGTGCTCCACTCGGGCTGAAAACGCTTGTTTGGAACATTTCATTAATGTTGACTATAAATCATAAACTAAGCATTTTTCAGCTGAAATAATGAATGTAGTCCTCTTAATTCTTGCTTCTAAAGCATACGCAAGCAGAAATTTCAATGTACAATGATGTTTTTAAAAAAAGGGTCAAAATGTGCTCCACTCGGGCTGAAAACGCTTGTTTGGGACATGACATTAATGTTGACTATAAATCATAAACTAAGCATTTTTCAGCTGAAATAATGAATGTAGTCCTCTTAATTCTTGCTTCTAAAGCATACGCAAGCAGAAATTTCAATGTACAATGATGTTTTTAAAAAAGGGTCAAAATGTGCTCCACTCGGGCTGAAAACGCTTGTTTGGAACATTTCATTAATGTTGACTATAAATCATAAACTAAGCATTTTTCAGCTGAAATAATGAATGTAGTCCTCTTAATTCTTGCTTCTAAAGCATACGCAAGCAGAAATTTCAATGTACAATGATGTTTTTAAAAAAACAGTCAAAATGTGCTCCACTCGGGCTGAAAACGCTTGTTTGGGACATGACATTAATGTTGACTATAAATCATAAACTAAGCATTTTTCAGCTGAAATAATGAATGTAGTCCTCTTAATTCTTGCTTCTAAAGCATACGCAAGCAGAAATTTCAATGTACAATGATGTTTTTTAAAAAACGGTCAAAATGTGCTCCACTCGGGCTGAAAACGCTTGTTCGGAACATTTCCTTAATGTTGACTATAAATCATAAACTAAGCATTTTTCAGCTGAAATAATGAATGTAGTCCTCTTAATTCTTGCTTCTAAAGCATACGCAAGCAGAAATTTCAATGTACAATGATGTTTTTAAAAAAAACAGTCAAAATGCGCTCCACTCGGGCTGAAAACGCTGTTGGGGACATTTCATTAATGTTGACTATAAATCATAAACTAAGCATTTTTCAGCTGAAATAATGAATGTAGTCCTCTTAATTCTTGCTTCTAAAGCATACGCAAGCAGAAATTTCAATGTACAATGATGTTTTTAAAAAAAACAGTCAAAATGCGCTCCACTCGGGCTGAAAACGCTGTTGGGGACATTTCATTAATGTTGACTACAAATCAAAAACTAAGCATTTTTCAGCTGAAATAATGAATGTAGTCCTCTTAATTCTTGCTTCTAAAGCATACGCAAGCAGAAATTTCAATGTACAATGATGTTTTTAAAAAAAGGGTCAAAATGTGCTCCACTCGGGCTGAAAACGCTTGTTTGGAACATTTCATTAATGTTGACTATAAATCATAAACTAAGCATTTTTCAGCTGAAATAATGAATGTAGTCCTCTTAATTCTTGCTTCTAAAGCATACGCAAGCAGAAATTTCAATGTACAATGATGTTTTTTAAAAAACGGTCAAAATGTGCTCCACTCGGGCTGAAAACGCTTGTTCGGAACATTTCCTTAATGTTGACTATAAATCATAAACTAAGCATTTTTCAGCTGAAATAATGAATGTAGTCCTCTTAATTCTTGCTTCTAAAGCATACGCAAGCAGAAATTTCAATGTACAATGATGTTTTTAAAAAAAACAGTCAAAATGCGCTCCACTCGGGCTGAAAACGCTGTTGGGGACATTTCATTAATGTTGACTACAAATCAAAAACTAAGCATTTTTCAGCTGAAATAATGAATGTAGTCCTCTTAATTCTTGCTTCTAAAGCATACGCAAGCAGAAATTTCAATGTACAATGATGTTTTTAAAAAAAGGGTCAAAATGTGCTCCACTCGGGCTGAAAACGCTTGTTTGGAACATTTCATTAATGTTGACTATAAATCATAAACTAAGCATTTTTCAGCTGAAATAATGAATGTAGTCCTCTTAATTCTTGCTTCTAAAGCATACGCAAGCAGAAATTTCAATGTACAATGATGTTTTTAAAAAAACAGTCAAAATGTGCTCCACTCGGGCTGAAAACGCTTGTTTGGGACATGACATTAATGTTGACTATAAATCATAAACTAAGCATTTTTCAGCTGAAATAATGAATGTAGTCCTCTTAATTCTTGCTTCTAAAGCATACGCAAGCAGAAATTTCAATGTACAATGATGTTTTTAAAAAAACAGTCAAAATGTGCTCCACTCGGGCTGAAAACGCTTGTTTGGAACATTTCATTAATGTTGACTATAAATCATAAACTAAGCATTTTTCAGCTGAAATAATGAATGTAGTCCTCTTAATTCTTGCTTCTAAAGCATACGCAAGCAGAAATTTCAATGTACAATGATGTTTTTAAAAAAACAGTCAAAATGTGCTCCACTCGGGCTGAAAACGCTGTTGGGGACATTTCATTAATGTTGACTACAAATCAAAAACTAAGCATTTTTCAGCTGAAATAATGAATGTAGTCCTCTTAATTCTTGCTTCTAAAGCATACGCAAGCAGAAATTTCAATGTACAATGATGTTTTTAAAAAAGGGTCAAAATGTGCTCCACTCGGGCTGAAAACGCTTGTTTGGAACATTTCATTAATGTTGACTATAAATCATAAACTAAGCATTTTTCAGCTGAAATAATGAATGTAGTCCTCTTAATTCTTGCTTCTAAAGCATACGCAAGCAGAAATTTCAATGTACAATGATGTTTTTAAAAAAACAGTCAAAATGTGCTCCACTCGGGCTGAAAACGCTTGTTTGGGACATGACATTAATGTTGACTATAAATCATAAACTAAGCATTTTTCAGCTGAAATAATGAATGTAGTCCTCTTAATTCTTGCTTCTAAAGCATACGCAAGCAGAAATTTCAATGTACAATGATGTTTTTAAAAAAAGGGTCAAAATGTGCTCCACTCGGGCTGAAAACGCTTGTTTGGGACATGACATTAATGTTGACTATAAATCATAAACTAAGCATTTTTCAGCTGAAATAATGAATGTAGTCCTCTTAATTCTTGCTTCTAAAGCATACGCAAAAAGAAATTTCAATGTACAATGATGTTTTTAAAAAAACGGTCAAAATGTGCTCCACTCGGGCTGAAAACGCTTGTTCGGAACATTTCCTTAATGTTGACTATAAATCATAAACTAAGCATTTTTCAGCTGAAATAATGAATGTAGTCCTCTTAATTCTTGCTTCTAAAGCATACGCAAGCAGAAATTTCAATGTACAATGATGTTTTTAAAAAAAGGGTCAAAATGTGCTCCACTCGGGCTGAAAACGCTTGTTTGGAACATTTCATTAATGTTGACTACAAATCAAAAACTAAGCATTTTTCAGCTGAAATAATGAATGTAGTCCTCTTAATTCTTGCTTCTAAAGCATACGCAAGCAGAAATTTCAATGTACAATGATGTTTTTAAAAAAACAGTCAAAATGTGCTCCACTCGGGCTGAAAACGCTTGTTTGGGACATGACATTAATGTTGACTATAAATCATAAACTAAGCATTTTTCAGCTGAAATAATGAATGTAGTCCTCTTAATTCTTGCTTCTAAAGCATACGCAAGCAGAAATTTCAATGTACAATGATGTTTTTAAAAAAACAGTCAAAATGTGCTCCACTCGGGCTGAAAACGCTTGTTTGGAACATTTCATTAATGTTGACTATAAATCATAAACTAAGCATTTTTCAGCTGAAATAATGAATGTAGTCCTCTTAATTCTTGCTTCTAAAGCATACGCAAGCAGAAATTTCAATGTACAATGATGTTTTTAAAAAAACAGTCAAAATGTGCTCCACTCGGGCTGAAAACGCTGTTGGGGACATTTCATTAATGTTGACTACAAATCAAAAACTAAGCATTTTTCAGCTGAAATAATGAATGTAGTCCTCTTAATTCTTGCTTCTAAAGCATACGCAAGCAGAAATTTCAATGTACAATGATGTTTTTAAAAAAGGGTCAAAATGTGCTCCACTCGGGCTGAAAACGCTTGTTTGGAACATTTCATTAATGTTGACTATAAATCATAAACTAAGCATTTTTCAGCTGAAATAATGAATGTAGTCCTCTTAATTCTTGCTTCTAAAGCATACGCAAGCAGAAATTTCAATGTACAATGATGTTTTTAAAAAAACAGTCAAAATGTGCTCCACTCGGGCTGAAAACGCTTGTTTGGGACATGACATTAATGTTGACTATAAATCATAAACTAAGCATTTTTCAGCTGAAATAATGAATGTAGTCCTCTTAATTCTTGCTTCTAAAGCATACGCAAGCAGAAATTTCAATGTACAATGATGTTTTTAAAAAAAGGGTCAAAATGTGCTCCACTCGGGCTGAAAACGCTTGTTTGGGACATGACATTAATGTTGACTATAAATCATAAACTAAGCATTTTTCAGCTGAAATAATGAATGTAGTCCTCTTAATTCTTGCTTCTAAAGCATACGCAAAAAGAAATTTCAATGTACAATGATGTTTTTAAAAAAACGGTCAAAATGTGCTCCACTCGGGCTGAAAACGCTTGTTCGGAACATTTCCTTAATGTTGACTATAAATCATAAACTAAGCATTTTTCAGCTGAAATAATGAATGTAGTCCTCTTAATTCTTGCTTCTAAAGCATACGCAAGCAGAAATTTCAATGTACAATGATGTTTTTAAAAAAAGGGTCAAAATGTGCTCCACTCGGGCTGAAAACGCTTGTTTGGAACATTTCATTAATGTTGACTACAAATCAAAAACTAAGCATTTTTCAGCTGAAATAATGAATGTAGTCCTCTTAATTCTTGCTTCTAAAGCATACGCAAGCAGAAATTTCAATGTACAATGATGTTTTTAAAAAAGGGTCAAAATGTGCTCCACTCGGGCTGAAAACGCTTGTTTGGAACATTTCATTAATGTTGACTATAAATCATAAACTAAGCATTTTTCAGCTGAAATAATGAATGTAGTCCTCTTAATTCTTGCTTCTAAAGCATACGCAAGCAGAAATTTCAATGTACAATGATGTTTTTTAAAAAACGGTCAAAATGTGCTCCACTCGGGCTGAAAACGCTTGTTCGGAACATTTCCTTAATGTTGACTATAAATCATAAACTAAGCATTTTTCAGCTGAAATAATGAATGTAGTCCTCTTAATTCTTGCTTCTAAAGCATACGCAAGCAGAAATTTCAATGTACAATGATGTTTTTAAAAAAAACAGTCAAAATGCGCTCCACTCGGGCTGAAAACGCTGTTGGGGACATTTCATTAATGTTGACTACAAATCAAAAACTAAGCATTTTTCAGCTGAAATAATGAATGTAGTCCTCTTAATTCTTGCTTCTAAAGCATACGCAAGCAGAAATTTCAATGTACAATGATGTTTTTAAAAAAAGGGTCAAAATGTGCTCCACTCGGGCTGAAAACGCTTGTTTGGAACATTTCATTAATGTTGACTATAAATCATAAACTAAGCATTTTTCAGCTGAAATAATGAATGTAGTCCTCTTAATTCTTGCTTCTAAAGCATACGCAAGCAGAAATTTCAATGTACAATGATGTTTTTTAAAAAACGGTCAAAATGTGCTCCACTCGGGCTGAAAACGCTTGTTTGGGACATGACATTAATGTTGACTATAAATCATAAACTAAGCATTTTTCAGCTGAAATAATGAATGTAGTCCTCTTAATTCTTGCTTCTAAAGCATACGCAAACAGAAAATTCAATGTACAATGATGTTTTTAAAAAAACGGTCAAAATGTGCTCCACTCGGGCTGAAAACGCTGTTGGGGACATTTCATTAATGTTGACTATAAATCATAAACTAAGCATTTTTCAGCTGAAATAATGAATGTAGTCCTCTTAATTCTTGCTTCTAAAGCATACGCAAGCAGAAATTTCAATGTACAATGATGTTTTTAAAAAAAGGGTCAAAATGTGCTCCACTCGGGCTGAAAACGCTTGTTTGGAACATTTCATTAATGTTGACTATAAATCATAAACTAAGCATTTTTCAGCTGAAATAATGAATGTAGTCCTCTTAATTCTTGCTTCTAAAGCATACGCAAGCAGAAATTTCAATGTACAATGATGTTTTTAAAAAAACAGTCAAAATGTGCTCCACTCGGGCTGAAAACGCTTGTTTGGGACATGACATTAATGTTGACTATAAATCATAAACTAAGCATTTTTCAGCGTAGTCCTCTTAATTCTTGCTTCTAAAGCATACGCAAGCAGAAATTTCAATGTACAATGATGTTTTTAAAAAAACAGTCAAAATGTGCTCCACTCGGGCTGAAAACGCTTGTTTGGAACATTTCATTAATGTTGACTATAAATCATAAACTAAGCATTTTTCAGCTGAAATAATGAATGTAGTCCTCTTAATTCTTGCTTCTAAAGCATACGCAAGCAGAAATTTCAATGTACAATGATGTTTTTAAAAAAACAGTCAAAATGTGCTCCACTCGGGCTGAAAACGCTGTTGGGGACATTTCATTAATGTTGACTACAAATCAAAAACTAAGCATTTTTCAGCTGAAATAATGAATGTAGTCCTCTTAATTCTTGCTTCTAAAGCATACGCAAGCAGAAATTTCAATGTACAATGATGTTTTTAAAAAAGGGTCAAAATGTGCTCCACTCGGGCTGAAAACGCTTGTTTGGAACATTTCATTAATGTTGACTATAAATCATAAACTAAGCATTTTTCAGCTGAAATAATGAATGTAGTCCTCTTAATTCTTGCTTCTAAAGCATACGCAAGCAGAAATTTCAATGTACAATGATGTTTTTTAAAAAACGGTCAAAATGTGCTCCACTCGGGCTGAAAACGCTTGTTCGGAACATTTCCTTAATGTTGACTATAAATCATAAACTAAGCATTTTTCAGCTGAAATAATGAATGTAGTCCTCTTAATTCTTGCTTCTAAAGCATACGCAAAAAGAAATTTCAATGTACAATGATGTTTTTTAAAAAACGGTCAAAATGTGCTCCACTCGGGCTGAAAACGCTTGTTTGGGACATGACATTAATGTTGACTATAAATCATAAACTAAGCATTTTTCAGCTGAAATAATGAATGTAGTCCTCTTAATTCTTGCTTCTAAAGCATACGCAAGCAGAAATTTCAATGTACAATGATGTTTTTAAAAAAACAGTCAAAATGTGCTCCACTCGGGCTGAAAACGCTTGTTTGGAACATTTCATTAATGTTGACTACAAATCAAAAACTAAGCATTTTTCAGCTGAAATAATGAATGTAGTCCTCTTAATTCTTGCTTCTAAAGCATACGCAAGCAGAAATTTCAATGTACAATGATGTTTTTAAAAAAAGGGTCAAAATGTGCTCCACTCGGGCTGAAAACGCTTGTTTGGAACATTTCATTAATGTTGACTACAAATCAAAAACTAAGCATTTTTCAGCTGAAATAATGAATGTAGTCCTCTTAATTCTTGCTTCTAAAGCATACGCAAGCAGAAATTTCAATGTACAATGATGTTTTTAAAAAAGGGTCAAAATGTGCTCCACTCGGGCTGAAAACGCTTGTTTGGAACATTTCATTAATGTTGACTATAAATCATAAACTAAGCATTTTTCAGCTGAAATAATGAATGTAGTCCTCTTAATTCTTGCTTCTAAAGCATACGCAAGCAGAAATTTCAATGTACAATGATGTTTTTAAAAAAACAGTCAAAATGTGCTCCACTCGGGCTGAAAACGCTTGTTTGGGACATGACATTAATGTTGACTATAAATCATAAACTAAGCATTTTTCAGCTGAAATAATGAATGTAGTCCTCTTAATTCTTGCTTCTAAAGCATACGCAAGCAGAAATTTCAATGTACAATGATGTTTTTAAAAAAACAGTCAAAATGTGCTCCACTCGGGCTGAAAACGCTTGTTTGGAACATTTCATTAATGTTGACTACAAATCAAAAACTAAGCATTTTTCAGCTGAAATAATGAATGTAGTCCTCTTAATTCTTGCTTCTAAAGCATACGCAAGCAGAAATTTCAATGTACAATGATGTTTTTAAAAAAAGGGTCAAAATGTGCTCCACTCGGGCTGAAAACGCTTGTTTGGAACATTTCATTAATGTTGACTATAAATCATAAACTAAGCATTTTTCAGCTGAAATAATGAATGTAGTCCTCTTAATTCTTGCTTCTAAAGCATACGCAAGCAGAAATTTCAATGTACAATGATGTTTTTAAAAAAGCAGTCAAAATGTGCTCCACTCGGGCTGAAAACGCTTGTTTGGAACATTTCATTAATGTTGACTATAAATCATAAACTAAGCATTTTTCAGCTGAAATAATGAATGTAGTCCTCTTAATTCTTGCTTCTAAAGCATACGCAAGCAGAAATTTCAATGTACAATGATGTTTTTAAAAAAACAGTCAAAATGTGCTCCACTCGGGCTGAAAACGCTTGTTTGGGACATGACATTAATGTTGACTATAAATCATAAACTAAGCATTTTTCAGCTGAAATAATGAATGTAGTCCTCTTAATTCTTGCTTCTAAAGCATACGCAAGCAGAAATTTCAATGTACAATGATGTTTTTTAAAAAACGGTCAAAATGTGCTCCACTCGGGCTGAAAACGCTTGTTCGGAACATTTCCTTAATGTTGACTATAAATCATAAACTAAGCATTTTTCAGCTGAAATAATGAATGTAGTCCTCTTAATTCTTGCTTCTAAAGCATACGCAAGCAGAAATTTCAATGTACAATGATGTTTTTAAAAAAAGGGTCAAAATGTGCTCCACTCGGGCTGAAAACGCTTGTTTGGAACATTTCATTAATGTTGACTACAAATCAAAAACTAAGCATTTTTCAGCTGAAATAATGAATGTAGTCCTCTTAATTCTTGCTTCTAAAGCATACGCAAGCAGAAATTTCAATGTACAATGATGTTTTTAAAAAAGGGTCAAAATGTGCTCCACTCGGGCTGAAAACGCTTGTTTGGAACATTTCATTAATGTTGACTATAAATCATAAACTAAGCATTTTTCAGCTGAAATAATGAATGTAGTCCTCTTAATTCTTGCTTCTAAAGCATACGCAAGCAGAAATTTCAATGTACAATGATGTTTTTAAAAAAACAGTCAAAATGTGCTCCACTCGGGCTGAAAACGCTTGTTTGGGACATGACATTAATGTTGACTATAAATCATAAACTAAGCATTTTTCAGCTGAAATAATGAATGTAGTCCTCTTAATTCTTGCTTCTAAAGCATACGCAAGCAGAAATTTCAATGTACAATGGTGTTTTTAAAAAAACAGTCAAAATGTGCTCCACTCGGGCTGAAAACGCTTGTTTGGAACATTTCATTAATGTTGACTATAAATCATAAACTAAGCATTTTTCAGCTGAAATAATGAATGTAGTCCTCTTAATTCTTGCTTCTAAAGCATACGCAAGCAGAAATTTCAATGTACAATGATGTTTTTAAAAAAAGGGTCAAAATGTGCTCCACTCGGGCTGAAAACGCTTGTTTGGGACATGACATTAATGTTGACTATAAATCATAAACTAAGCATTTTTCAGCTGAAATAATGAATGTAGTCCTCTTAATTCTTGCTTCTAAAGTATACGCAAGCAGAAAATTCAATGTACAATGATGTTTTTAAAAAAACGGTCAAAATGTGCTCCACTCGGGCTGAAAACGCTGTTGGGGACATTTCATTAATGTTGACTATAAATCATAAACTAAGCATTTTTCAGCTGAAATAATGAATGTAGTCCTCTTAATTCTTGCTTCTAAAGCATACGCAAGCAGAAATTTCAATGTACAATGATGTTTTTAAAAAAAGGGTCAAAATGTGCTCCACTCGGGCTGAAAACGCTTGTTTGGAACATTTCATTAATGTTGACTATAAATCATAAACTAAGCATTTTTCAGCTGAAATAATGAATGTAGTCCTCTTAATTCTTGCTTCTAAAGCATACGCAAGCAGAAATTTCAATGTACAATGATGTTTTTAAAAAAACAGTCAAAATGTGCTCCACTCGGGCTGAAAACGCTTGTTTGGGACATGACATTAATGTTGACTATAAATCATAAACTAAGCATTTTTCAGCTGAAATAATGAATGTAGTCCTCTTAATTCTTGCTTCTAAAGCATACGCAAAAAGAAATTTCAATGTACAATGATGTTTTTTAAAAAACGGTCAAAATGTGCTCCACTCGGGCTGAAAACGCTTGTTCGGAACATTTCCTTAATGTTGACTATAAATCATAAACTAAGCATTTTTCAGCTGAAATAATGAATGTAGTCCTCTTAATTCTTGCTTCTAAAGCATACGCAAGCAGAAATTTCAATGTACAATGATGTTTTTAAAAAAAGGGTCAAAATGTGCTCCACTCGGGCTGAAAACGCTTGTTTGGAACATTTCATTAATGTTGACTACAAATCAAAAACTAAGCATTTTTCAGCTGAAATAATGAATGTAGTCCTCTTAATTCTTGCTTCTAAAGCATACGCAAGCAGAAATTTCAATGTACAATGATGTTTTTAAAAAAGGGTCAAAATGTGCTCCACTCGGGCTGAAAACGCTTGTTTGGAACATTTCATTAATGTTGACTATAAATCATAAACTAAGCATTTTTCAGCTGAAATAATGAATGTAGTCCTCTTAATTCTTGCTTCTAAAGCATACGCAAGCAGAAATTTCAATGTACAATGATGTTTTTAAAAAAACAGTCAAAATGTGCTCCACTCGGGCTGAAAACGCTTGTTTGGGACATGACATTAATGTTGACTATAAATCATAAACTAAGCATTTTTCAGCTGAAATAATGAATGTAGTCCTCTTAATTCTTGCTTCTAAAGCATACGCAAGCAGAAATTTCAATGTACAATGGTGTTTTTAAAAAAACAGTCAAAATGTGCTCCACTCGGGCTGAAAACGCTTGTTTGGGACATGACATTAATGTTGACTATAAATCATAAACTAAGCATTTTTCAGCTGAAATAATGAATGTAGTCCTCTTAATTCTTGCTTCTAAAGCATACGCAAGCAGAAATTTCAATGTACAATGATGTTTTTAAAAAAAGGGTCAAAATGTGCTCCACTCGGGCTGAAAACGCTTGTTTGGAACATTTCATTAATGTTGACTATAAATCATAAACTAAGCATTTTTCAGCTGAAATAATGAATGTAGTCCTCTTAATTCTTGCTTCTAAAGCATACGCAAGCAGAAATTTCAATGTACAATGATGTTTTTTAAAAAACGGTCAAAATGTGCTCCACTCGGGCTGAAAACGCTTGTTCGGAACATTTCCTTAATGTTGACTATAAATCATAAACTAAGCATTTTTCAGCTGAAATAATGAATGTAGTCCTCTTAATTCTTGCTTCTAAAGCATACGCAAGCAGAAATTTCAATGTACAATGATGTTTTTAAAAAAAACAGTCAAAATGCGCTCCACTCGGGCTGAAAACGCTGTTGGGGACATTTCATTAATGTTGACTACAAATCAAAAACTAAGCATTTTTCAGCTGAAATAATGAATGTAGTCCTCTTAATTCTTGCTTCTAAAGCATACGCAAGCAGAAATTTCAATGTACAATGATGTTTTTAAAAAAAGGGTCAAAATGTGCTCCACTCGGGCTGAAAACGCTTGTTTGGAACATTTCATTAATGTTGACTATAAATCATAAACTAAGCATTTTTCAGCTGAAATAATGAATGTAGTCCTCTTAATTCTTGCTTCTAAAGCATACGCAAAAGCAGAAATTTCAATGTACAATGATGTTTTTAAAAAAACAGTCAAAATGTGCTCCACTCGGGCTGAAAACGCTTGTTTGGGACATGACATTAATGTTGACTATAAATCATAAACTAAGCATTTTTCAGCTGAAATAATGAATGTAGTCCTCTTAATTCTTGCTTCTAAAGCATACGCAAGCAGAAATTTCAATGTACAATGATGTTTTTAAAAAAAGGGTCAAAATGTGCTCCACTCGGGCTGAAAACGCTTGTTTGGAACATTTCATTAATGTTGACTATAAATCATAAACTAAGCATTTTTCAGCTGAAATAATGAATGTAGTCCTCTTAATTCTTGCTTCTAAAGCATACGCAAGCAGAAATTTCAATGTACAATGTGTTTTTAAAAAAACAGTCAAAATGTGCTCCACTCGGGCTGAAAACGCTTGTTTGGGACATGACATTAATGTTGACTATAAATCATAAACTAAGCATTTTTCAGCTGAAATAATGAATGTAGTCCTCTTAATTCTTGCTTCTAAAGCATACGCAAGCAGAAATTTCAATGTACAATGATGTTTTTAAAAAAAGGGTCAAAATGTGCTCCACTCGGGCTGAAAACGCTTGTTTGGAACATTTCATTAATGTTGACTATAAATCATAAACTAAGCATTTTTCAGCTGAAATAATGAATGTAGTCCTCTTAATTCTTGCTTCTAAAGCATACGCAAGCAGAAATTTCAATGTACAATGATGTTTTTAAAAAAGCAGTCAAAATGTGCTCCACTCGGGCTGAAAACGCTTGTTTGGGACATGACATTAATGTTGACTATAAATCATAAACTAAGCATTTTTCAGCTGAAATAATGAATGTAGTCCTCTTAATTCTTGCTTCTAAAGCATACGCAAAAAGAAATTTCAATGTACAATGATGTTTTTTAAAAAACGGTCAAAATGTGCTCCACTCGGGCTGAAAACGCTTGTTCGGAACATTTCCTTAATGTTGACTATAAATCATAAACTAAGCATTTTTCAGCTGAAATAATGAATGTAGTCCTCTTAATTCTTGCTTCTAAAGCATACGCAAGCAGAAAATTCAATGTACAATGATGTTTTTAAAAAAAACAGTCAAAATGCGCTCCACTCGGGCTGAAAACGCTGTTGGGGACATTTCATTAATGTTGACTACAAATCAAAAACTAAGCATTTTTCAGCTGAAATAATGAATGTAGTCCTCTTAATTCTTGCTTCTAAAGCATACGCAAGCAGAAATTTCAATGTACAATGATGTTTTTAAAAAAAGGGTCAAAATGTGCTCCACTCGGGCTGAAAACGCTTGTTTGGAACATTTCATTAATGTTGACTACAAATCAAAAACTAAGCATTTTTCAGCTGAAATAATGAATGTAGTCCTCTTAATTCTTGCTTCTAAAGCATACGCAAGCAGAAATTTCAATGTACAATGATGTTTTTAAAAAAGGGTCAAAATGTGCTCCACTCGGGCTGAAAACGCTTGTTTGGAACATTTCATTAATGTTGACTATAAATCATAAACTAAGCATTTTTCAGCTGAAATAATGAATGTAGTCCTCTTAATTCTTGCTTCTAAAGCATACGCAAGCAGAAATTTCAATGTACAATGATGTTTTTAAAAAAACAGTCAAAATGTGCTCCACTCGGGCTGAAAACGCTTGTTTGGGACATGACATTAATGTTGACTATAAATCATAAACTAAGCATTTTTCAGCTGAAATAATGAATGTAGTCCTCTTAATTCTTGCTTCTAAAGCATACGCAAGCAGAAATTTCAATGTACAATGGTGTTTTTAAAAAAACAGTCAAAATGTGCTCCACTCGGGCTGAAAACGCTTGTTTGGGACATGACATTAATGTTGACTATAAATCATAAACTAAGCATTTTTCAGCTGAAATAATGAATGTAGTCCTCTTAATTCTTGCTTCTAAAGCATACGCAAGCAGAAATTTCAATGTACAATGATGTTTTTAAAAAAAGGGTCAAAATGTGCTCCACTCGGGCTGAAAACGCTTGTTTGGAACATTTCATTAATGTTGACTATAAATCATAAACTAAGCATTTTTCAGCTGAAATAATGAATGTAGTCCTCTTAATTCTTGCTTCTAAAGCATACGCAAGCAGAAATTTCAATGTACAATGATGTTTTTTAAAAAACGGTCAAAATGTGCTCCACTCGGGCTGAAAACGCTTGTTCGGAACATTTCCTTAATGTTGACTATAAATCATAAACTAAGCATTTTTCAGCTGAAATAATGAATGTAGTCCTCTTAATTCTTGCTTCTAAAGCATACGCAAGCAGAAATTTCAATGTACAATGATGTTTTTAAAAAAAACAGTCAAAATGCGCTCCACTCGGGCTGAAAACGCTGTTGGGAACATTTCATTAATGTTGACTACAAATCAAAAACTAAGCATTTTTCAGCTGAAATGAATGTAGTCCTCTTAATTCTTGCTTCTAAAGCATACGCAAGCAGAAATTTCAATGTACAATGATGTTTTTAAAAAAAGGGTCAAAATGTGCTCCACTCGGGCTGAAAACGCTTGTTTGGAACATTTCATTAATGTTGACTATAAATCATAAACTAAGCATTTTTCAGCTGAAATAATGAATGTAGTCCTCTTAATTCTTGCTTCTAAAGCATACGCAAGCAGAAATTTCAATGTACAATGATGTTTTTAAAAAAACAGTCAAAATGTGCTCCACTCGGGCTGAAAACGCTTGTTTGGGACATGACATTAATGTTGACTATAAATCATAAACTAAGCATTTTTCAGCTGAAATAATGAATGTAGTCCTCTTAATTCTTGCTTCTAAAGCATACGCAAGCAGAAATTTCAATGTACAATGATGTTTTTAAAAAAAACAGTCAAAATGCGCTCCACTCGGGCTGAAAACGCTGTTGGGGACATTTCATTAATGTTGACTACAAATCAAAAACTAAGCATTTTTCAGCTGAAATAATGAATGTAGTCCTCTTAATTCTTGCTTCTAAAGCATACGCAAGCAGAAATTTCAATGTACAATGATGTTTTTAAAAAAGGGTCAAAATGTGCTCCACTCGGGCTGAAAACGCTTGTTTGGAACATTTCCTTAATGTTGACTATAAATCATAAACTAAGCATTTTTCAGCTGAAATAATGAATGTAGTCCTCTTAATTCTTGCTTCTAAAGCATACGCAAAAGCAGAAATTTCAATGTACAATGATGTTTTTAAAAAAACAGTCAAAATGTGCTCCACTCGGGCTGAAAACGCTTGTTTGGGACATGACATTAATGTTGACTATAAATCATAAACTAAGCATTTTTCAGCTGAAATAATGAATGTAGTCCTCTTAATTCTTGCTTCTAAAGCATACGCAAGCAGAAATTTCAATGTACAATGATGTTTTTAAAAAAAGGGTCAAAATGTGCTCCACTCGGGCTGAAAACGCTTGTTTGGAACATTTCATTAATGTTGACTATAAATCATAAACTAAGCATTTTTCAGCTGAAATAATGAATGTAGTCCTCTTAATTCTTGCTTCTAAAGCATACGCAAGCAGAAATTTCAATGTACAATGTGTTTTTAAAAAAACAGTCAAAATGTGCTCCACTCGGGCTGAAAACGCTTGTTTGGGACATGACATTAATGTTGACTATAAATCATAAACTAAGCATTTTTCAGCTGAAATAATGAATGTAGTCCTCTTAATTCTTGCTTCTAAAGCATACGCAAGCAGAAATTTCAATGTACAATGATGTTTTTAAAAAAAGGGTCAAAATGTGCTCCACTCGGGCTGAAAACGCTTGTTTGGAACATTTCATTAATGTTGACTATAAATCATAAACTAAGCATTTTTCAGCTGAAATAATGAATGTAGTCCTCTTAATTCTTGCTTCTAAAGCATACGCAAGCAGAAATTTCAATGTACAATGATGTTTTTAAAAAAGCAGTCAAAATGTGCTCCACTCGGGCTGAAAACGCTTGTTTGGGACATGACATTAATGTTGACTATAAATCATAAACTAAGCATTTTTCAGCTGAAATAATGAATGTAGTCCTCTTAATTCTTGCTTCTAAAGCATACGCAAAAAGAAATTTCAATGTACAATGATGTTTTTTAAAAAACGGTCAAAATGTGCTCCACTCGGGCTGAAAACGCTTGTTCGGAACATTTCCTTAATGTTGACTATAAATCATAAACTAAGCATTTTTCAGCTGAAATAATGAATGTAGTCCTCTTAATTCTTGCTTCTAAAGCATACGCAAGCAGAAAATTCAATGTACAATGATGTTTTTAAAAAAAACAGTCAAAATGCGCTCCACTCGGGCTGAAAACGCTGTTGGGGACATTTCATTAATGTTGACTACAAATCAAAAACTAAGCATTTTTCAGCTGAAATAATGAATGTAGTCCTCTTAATTCTTGCTTCTAAAGCATACGCAAGCAGAAATTTCAATGTACAATGATGTTTTTAAAAAAAGGGTCAAAATGTGCTCCACTCGGGCTGAAAACGCTTGTTTGGAACATTTCATTAATGTTGACTATAAATCATAAACTAAGCATTTTTCAGCTGAAATAATGAATGTAGTCCTCTTAATTCTTGCTTCTAAAGCATACGCAAGCAGAAATTTCAATGTACAATGATGTTTTTAAAAAAACAGTCAAAATGTGCTCCACTCGGGCTGAAAACGCTTGTTTGGGACATGACATTAATGTTGACTATAAATCATAAACTAAGCATTTTTCAGCTGAAATAATGAATGTAGTCCTCTTAATTCTTGCTTCTAAAGCATACGCAAAAAGAAATTTCAATGTACAATGATGTTTTTTAAAAAACGGTCAAAATGTGCTCCACTCGGGCTGAAAACGCTTGTTCGGAACATTTCCTTAATGTTGACTATAAATCATAAACTAAGCATTTTTCAGCTGAAATAATGAATGTAGTCCTCTTAATTCTTGCTTCTAAAGCATACGCAAGCAGAAATTTCAATGTACAATGATGTTTTTAAAAAAAACAGTCAAAATGCGCTCCACTCGGGCTGAAAACGCTGTTGGGGACATTTCATTAATGTTGACTACAAATCAAAAACTAAGCATTTTTCAGCTGAAATAATGAATGTAGTCCTCTTAATTCTTGCTTCTAAAGCATACGCAAGCAGAAATTTCAATGTACAATGATGTTTTTAAAAAAGGGTCAAAATGTGCTCCACTCGGGCTGAAAACGCTTGTTTGGAACATTTCATTAATGTTGACTATAAATCATAAACTAAGCATTTTTCAGCTGAAATAATGAATGTAGTCCTCTTAATTCTTGCTTCTAAAGCATACGCAAGCAGAAATTTCAATGTACAATGATGTTTTTAAAAAAGCAGTCAAAATGTGCTCCACTCGGGCTGAAAACGCTTGTTTGGAACATTTCATTAATGTTGACTATAAATCATAAACTAAGCATTTTTCAGCTGAAATAATGAATGTAGTCCTCTTAATTCTTGCTTCTAAAGCATACGCAAGCAGAAATTTCAATGTACAATGATGTTTTTAAATAAAGGGTCAAAATGTGCTCCACTCGGGCTGAAAACGCTTGTTTGGGACATGACATTAATGTTGACTATAAATCATAAACTAAGCATTTTTCAGCTGAAATAATGAATGTAGTCCTCTTAATTCTTGCTTCTAAAGCATACGCAAAAAGAAATTTCAATGTACAATGATGTTTTTTAAAAAACGGTCAAAATGTGCTCCACTCGGGCTGAAAACGCTTGTTCGGAACATTTCCTTAATGTTGACTATAAATCATAAACTAAGCATTTTTCAGCTGAAATAATGAATGTAGTCCTCTTAATTCTTGCTTCTAAAGCATACGCAAGCAGAAATTTCAATGTACAATGATGTTTTTAAAAAAAGGGTCAAAATGTGCTCCACTCGGGCTGAAAACGCTTGTTTGGAACATTTCATTAATGTTGACTACAAATCAAAAACTAAGCATTTTTCAGCTGAAATAATGAATGTAGTCCTCTTAATTCTTGCTTCTAAAGCATACGCAAGCAGAAATTTCAATGTACAATGATGTTTTTAAAAAAGGGTCAAAATGTGCTCCACTCGGGCTGAAAACGCTTGTTTGGAACATTTCATTAATGTTGACTATAAATCATAAACTAAGCATTTTTCAGCTGAAATAATGAATGTAGTCCTCTTAAATCTTGCTTCTAAAGCATACGCAAGCAGAAATTTCAATGTACAATGATGTTTTTAAAAAAACAGTCAAAATGTGCTCCACTCGGGCTGAAAACGCTTGTTTGGGACATGACATTAATGTTGACTATAAATCATAAACTAAGCATTTTTCAGCTGAAATAATGAATGTAGTCCTCTTAATTCTTGCTTCTAAAGCATACGCAAGCAGAAATTTCAATGTACAATGGTGTTTTTAAAAAAACAGTCAAAATGTGCTCCACTCGGGCTGAAAACGCTTGTTTGGGACATGACATTAATGTTGACTATAAATCATAAACTAAGCATTTTTCAGCTGAAATAATGAATGTAGTCCTCTTAATTCTTGCTTCTAAAGCATACGCAAGCAGAAATTTCAATGTACAATGATGTTTTTAAAAAAAGGGTCAAAATGTGCTCCACTCGGGCTGAAAACGCTTGTTTGGAACATTTCATTAATGTTGACTATAAATCATAAACTAAGCATTTTTCAGCTGAAATAATGAATGTAGTCCTCTTAATTCTTGCTTCTAAAGCATACGCAAGCAGAAATTTCAATGTACAATGATGTTTTTTAAAAAACGGTCAAAATGTGCTCCACTCGGGCTGAAAACGCTTGTTCGGAACATTTCCTTAATGTTGACTATAAATCATAAACTAAGCATTTTTCAGCTGAAATAATGAATGTAGTCCTCTTAATTCTTGCTTCTAAAGCATACGCAAGCAGAAATTTCAATGTACAATGATGTTTTTAAAAAAAACAGTCAAAATGCGCTCCACTCGGGCTGAAAACGCTGTTGGGGACATTTCATTAATGTTGACTACAAATCAAAAACTAAGCATTTTTCAGCTGAAATAATGAATGTAGTCCTCTTAATTCTTGCTTCTAAAGCATACGCAAGCAGAAATTTCAATGTACAATGATGTTTTTAAAAAAAGGGTCAAAATGTGCTCCACTCGGGCTGAAAACGCTTGTTTGGAACATTTCATTAATGTTGACTATAAATCATAAACTAAGCATTTTTCAGCTGAAATAATGAATGTAGTCCTCTTAATTCTTGCTTCTAAAGCATACGCAAAAGCAGAAATTTCAATGTACAATGATGTTTTTAAAAAAACAGTCAAAATGTGCTCCACTCGGGCTGAAAACGCTTGTTTGGGACATGACATTAATGTTGACTATAAATCATAAACTAAGCATTTTTCAGCTGAAATAATGAATGTAGTCCTCTTAATTCTTGCTTCTAAAGCATACGCAAGCAGAAATTTCAATGTACAATGATGTTTTTAAAAAAAGGGTCAAAATGTGCTCCACTCGGGCTGAAAACGCTTGTTTGGAACATTTCATTAATGTTGACTATAAATCATAAACTAAGCATTTTTCAGCTGAAATAATGAATGTAGTCCTCTTAATTCTTGCTTCTAAAGCATACGCAAGCAGAAATTTCAATGTACAATGTGTTTTTAAAAAAACAGTCAAAATGTGCTCCACTCGGGCTGAAAACGCTTGTTTGGGACATGACATTAATGTTGACTATAAATCATAAACTAAGCATTTTTCAGCTGAAATAATGAATGTAGTCCTCTTAATTCTTGCTTCTAAAGCATACGCAAGCAGAAATTTCAATGTACAATGATGTTTTTAAAAAAAGGGTCAAAATGTGCTCCACTCGGGCTGAAAACGCTTGTTTGGAACATTTCATTAATGTTGACTATAAATCATAAACTAAGCATTTTTCAGCTGAAATAATGAATGTAGTCCTCTTAATTCTTGCTTCTAAAGCATACGCAAGCAGAAATTTCAATGTACAATGATGTTTTTAAAAAAACAGTCAAAATGTGCTCCACTCGGGCTGAAAACGCTTGTTTGGGACATGACATTAATGTTGACTATAAATCATAAACTAAGCATTTTTCAGCTGAAATAATGAATGTAGTCCTCTTAATTCTTGCTTCTAAAGCATACGCAAAAAGAAATTTCAATGTACAATGATGTTTTTTAAAAAACGGTCAAAATGTGCTCCACTCGGGCTGAAAACGCTTGTTCGGAACATTTCCTTAATGTTGACTATAAATCATAAACTAAGCATTTTTCAGCTGAAATAATGAATGTAGTCCTCTTAATTCTTGCTTCTAAAGCATACGCAAGCAGAAAATTCAATGTACAATGATGTTTTTAAAAAAAACAGTCAAAATGCGCTCCACTCGGGCTGAAAACGCTGTTGGGGACATTTCATTAATGTTGACTACAAATCAAAAACTAAGCATTTTTCAGCTGAAATAATGAATGTAGTCCTCTTAATTCTTGCTTCTAAAGCATACGCAAGCAGAAATTTCAATGTACAATGATGTTTTTAAAAAAAGGGTCAAAATGTGCTCCACTCGGGCTGAAAACGCTTGTTTGGAACATTTCATTAATGTTGACTATAAATCATAAACTAAGCATTTTTCAGCTGAAATAATGAATGTAGTCCTCTTAATTCTTGCTTCTAAAGCATACGCAAGCAGAAATTTCAATGTACAATGATGTTTTTAAAAAAACAGTCAAAATGTGCTCCACTCGGGCTGAAAACGCTTGTTTGGGACATGACATTAATGTTGACTATAAATCATAAACTAAGCATTTTTCAGCTGAAATAATGAATGTAGTCCTCTTAATTCTTGCTTCTAAAGCATACGCAAAAAGAAATTTCAATGTACAATGATGTTTTTTAAAAAACGGTCAAAATGTGCTCCACTCGGGCTGAAAACGCTTGTTCGGAACATTTCCTTAATGTTGACTATAAATCATAAACTAAGCATTTTTCAGCTGAAATAATGAATGTAGTCCTCTTAATTCTTGCTTCTAAAGCATACGCAAGCAGAAATTTCAATGTACAATGATGTTTTTAAAAAAAACAGTCAAAATGCGCTCCACTCGGGCTGAAAACGCTGTTGGGGACATTTCATTAATGTTGACTACAAATCAAAAACTAAGCATTTTTCAGCTGAAATAATGAATGTAGTCCTCTTAATTCTTGCTTCTAAAGCATACGCAAGCAGAAATTTCAATGTACAATGATGTTTTTAAAAAAGGGTCAAAATGTGCTCCACTCGGGCTGAAAACGCTTGTTTGGAACATTTCATTAATGTTGACTATAAATCATAAACTAAGCATTTTTCAGCTGAAATAATGAATGTAGTCCTCTTAATTCTTGCTTCTAAAGCATACGCAAGCAGAAATTTCAATGTACAATGATGTTTTTAAAAAAGCAGTCAAAATGTGCTCCACTCGGGCTGAAAACGCTTGTTTGGAACATTTCATTAATGTTGACTATAAATCATAAACTAAGCATTTTTCAGCTGAAATAATGAATGTAGTCCTCTTAATTCTTGCTTCTAAAGCATACGCAAGCAGAAATTTCAATGTACAATGATGTTTTTAAAAAAAGGGTCAAAATGTGCTCCACTCGGGCTGAAAACGCTTGTTTGGGACATGACATTAATGTTGACTATAAATCATAAACTAAGCATTTTTCAGCTGAAATAATGAATGTAGTCCTCTTAATTCTTGCTTCTAAAGCATACGCAAAAAGAAATTTCAATGTACAATGATGTTTTTTAAAAAACGGTCAAAATGTGCTCCACTCGGGCTGAAAACGCTTGTTCGGAACATTTCCTTAATGTTGACTATAAATCATAAACTAAGCATTTTTCAGCTGAAATAATGAATGTAGTCCTCTTAATTCTTGCTTCTAAAGCATACGCAAGCAGAAATTTCAATGTACAATGATGTTTTTAAAAAAAGGGTCAAAATGTGCTCCACTCGGGCTGAAAACGCTTGTTTGGAACATTTCATTAATGTTGACTACAAATCAAAAACTAAGCATTTTTCAGCTGAAATAATGAATGTAGTCCTCTTAATTCTTGCTTCTAAAGCATACGCAAGCAGAAATTTCAATGTACAATGATGTTTTTAAAAAAGGGTCAAAATGTGCTCCACTCGGGCTGAAAACGCTTGTTTGGAACATTTTATTAATGTTGACTATAAATCATAAACTAAGCATTTTTCAGCTGAAATAATGAATGTAGTCCTCTTAATTCTTGCTTCTAAAGCATACGCAAGCAGAAATTTCAATGTACAATGATGTTTTTTAAAAAACGGTCAAAATGTGCTCCACTCGGGCTGAAAACGCTTGTTCGGAACATTTCCTTAATGTTGACTATAAATCATAAACTAAGCATTTTTCAGCTGAAATAATGAATGTAGTCCTCTTAATTCTTGCTTCTAAAGCATACGCAAGCAGAAATTTCAATGTACAATGATGTTTTTAAAAAAAACAGTCAAAATGCGCTCCACTCGGGCTGAAAACGCTGTTGGGGACATTACATTAATGTTGACTACAAATCAAAAACTAAGCATTTTTCAGCTGAAATAATGAATGTAGTCCTCTTAATTCTTGCTTCTAAAGCATACGCAAGCAGAAATTTCAATGTACAATGATGTTTTTAAAAAAAGGGTCAAAATGTGCTCCACTCGGGCTGAAAACGCTTGTTTGGAACATTTCATTAATGTTGACTATAAATCATAAACTAAGCATTTTTCAGCTGAAATAATGAATGTAGTCCTCTTAATTCTTGCTTCTAAAGCATACGCAAAAGCAGAAATTTCAATGTACAATGATGTTTTTAAAAAAACAGTCAAAATGTGCTCCACTCGGGCTGAAAACGCTTGTTTGGGACATGACATTAATGTTGACTATAAATCATAAACTAAGCATTTTTCAGCTGAAATAATGAATGTAGTCCTCTTAATTCTTGCTTCTAAAGCATACGCAAGCAGAAATTTCAATGTACAATGATGTTTTTAAAAAAAGGGTCAAAATGTGCTCCACTCGGGCTGAAAACGCTTGTTTGGAACATTTCATTAATGTTGACTATAAATCATAAACTAAGCATTTTTCAGCTGAAATAATGAATGTAGTCCTCTTAATTCTTGCTTCTAAAGCATACGCAAGCAGAAATTTCAATGTACAATGTGTTTTTCAAAAAACAGTCAAAATGTGCTCCACTCGGGCTGAAAACGCTTGTTTGGGACATGACATTAATGTTGACTATAAATCATAAACTAAGCATTTTTCAGCTGAAATAATGAATGTAGTCCTCTTAATTCTTGCTTCTAAAGCATACGCAAGCAGAAATTTCAATGTACAATGATGTTTTTAAAAAAAGGGTCAAAATGTGCTCCACTCGGGCTGAAAACGCTTGTTTGGAACATTTCATTAATGTTGACTATAAATCATAAACTAAGCATTTTTCAGCTGAAATAATGAATGTAGTCCTCTTAATTCTTGCTTCTAAAGCATACGCAAGCAGAAATTTCAATGTACAATGATGTTTTTAAAAAAGCAGTCAAAATGTGCTCCACTCGGGCTGAAAACGCTTGTTTGGGACATGACATTAATGTTGACTATAAATCATAAACTAAGCATTTTTCAGCTGAAATAATGAATGTAGTCCTCTTAATTCTTGCTTCTAAAGCATACGCAAAAAGAAATTTCAATGTACAATGATGTTTTTTAAAAAACGGTCAAAATGTGCTCCACTCGGGCTGAAAACGCTTGTTCGGAACATTTCCTTAATGTTGACTATAAATCATAAACTAAGCATTTTTCAGCTGAAATAATGAATGTAGTCCTCTTAATTCTTGCTTCTAAAGCATACGCAAGCAGAAAATTCAATGTACAATGATGTTTTTAAAAAAAACAGTCAAAATGCGCTCCACTCGGGCTGAAAACGCTGTTGGGGACATTTCATTAATGTTGACTACAAATCAAAAACTAAGCATTTTTCAGCTGAAATAATGAATGTAGTCCTCTTAATTCTTGCTTCTAAAGCATACGCAAGCAGAAATTTCAATGTACAATGATGTTTTTAAAAAAAGGGTCAAAATGTGCTCCACTCGGGCTGAAAACGCTTGTTTGGAACATTTCATTAATGTTGACTATAAATCATAAACTAAGCATTTTTCAGCTGAAATAATGAATGTAGTCCTCTTAATTCTTGCTTCTAAAGCATACGCAAGCAGAAATTTCAATGTACAATGATGTTTTTAAAAAAGCAGTCAAAATGTGCTCCACTCGGGCTGAAAACGCTTGTTTGGGACATGACATTAATGTTGACTATAAATCATAAACTAAGCATTTTTCAGCTGAAATAATGAATGTAGTCCTCTTAATTCTTGCTTCTAAAGCATACGCAAAAAGAAATTTCAATGTACAATGATGTTTTTTAAAAAACGGTCAAAATGTGCTCCACTCGGGCTGAAAACGCTGTTGGGGACATTTCATTAATGTTGACTACAAATCAAAAACTAAGCATTTTTCAGCTGAAATAATGAATGTAGTCCTCTTAATTCTTGCTTCTAAAGCATACGCAAGCAGAAATTTCAATGTACAATGATGTTTTTAAAAAAAGGGTCAAAATGTGCTCCACTCGGGCTGAAAACGCTTGTTTGGAACATTTCATTAATGTTGACTATAAATCATAAACTAAGCATTTTTCAGCTGAAATAATGAATGTAGTCCTCTTAATTCTTGCTTCTAAAGCATACGCAAGCAGAAATTTCAATGTACAATGATGTTTTTAAAAAAACAGTCAAAATGTGCTCCACTCGGGCTGAAAACGCTTGTTTGGGACATGACATTAATGTTGACTATAAATCATAAACTAAGCATTTTTCAGCTGAAATAATGAATGTAGTCCTCTTAATTCTTGCTTCTAAAGCATACGCAAAAAGAAATTTCAATGTACAATGATGTTTTTTAAAAAACGGTCAAAATGTGCTCCACTCGGGCTGAAAACGCTTGTTCGGAACATTTCCTTAATGTTGACTATAAATCATAAACTAAGCATTTTTCAGCTGAAATAATGAATGTAGTCCTCTTAATTCTTGCTTCTAAAGCATACGCAAGCAGAAATTTCAATGTACAATGATGTTTTTAAAAAAAACAGTCAAAATGCGCTCCACTCGGGCTGAAAACGCTGTTGGGGACATTTCATTAATGTTGACTACAAATCAAAAACTAAGCATTTTTCAGCTGAAATAATGAATGTAGTCCTCTTAATTCTTGCTTCTAAAGCATACGCAAGCAGAAATTTCAATGTACAATGATGTTTTTAAAAAAGGGTCAAAATGTGCTCCACTCGGGCTGAAAACGCTTGTTTGGAACATTTCATTAATGTTGACTATAAATCATAAACTAAGCATTTTTCAGCTGAAATAATGAATGTAGTCCTCTTAATTCTTGCTTCTAAAGCATACGCAAGCAGAAATTTCAATGTACAATGATGTTTTTAAAAAAGCAGTCAAAATGTGCTCCACTCGGGCTGAAAACGCTTGTTTGGAACATTTCATTAATGTTGACTATAAATCATAAACTAAGCATTTTTCAGCTGAAATAATGAATGTAGTCCTCTTAATTCTTGCTTCTAAAGCATACGCAAGCAGAAATTTCAATGTACAATGATGTTTTTAAAAAAAGGGTCAAAATGTGCTCCACTCGGGCTGAAAACGCTTGTTTGGGACATGACATTAATGTTGACTATAAATCATAAACTAAGCATTTTTCAGCTGAAATAATGAATGTAGTCCTCTTAATTCTTGCTTCTAAAGCATACGCAAAAAGAAATTTCAATGTACAATGATGTTTTTTAAAAAACGGTCAAAATGTGCTCCACTCGGGCTGAAAACGCTTGTTCGGAACATTTCCTTAATGTTGACTATAAATCATAAACTAAGCATTTTTCAGCTGAAATAATGAATGTAGTCCTCTTAATTCTTGCTTCTAAAGCATACGCAAGCAGAAATTTCAATGTACAATGATGTTTTTAAAAAAAGGGTCAAAATGTGCTCCACTCGGGCTGAAAACGCTTGTTTGGAACATTTCATTAATGTTGACTACAAATCAAAAACTAAGCATTTTTCAGCTGAAATAATGAATGTAGTCCTCTTAATTCTTGCTTCTAAAGCATACGCAAGCAGAAATTTCAATGTACAATGATGTTTTTAAAAAAGGGTCAAAATGTGCTCCACTCCGGCTGAAAACGCTTGTTTGGAACATTTCATTAATGTTGACTATAAATCATAAACTAAGCATTTTTCAGCTGAAATAATGAATGTAGTCCTCTTAATTCTTGCTTCTAAAGCATACGCAAGCAGAAATTTCAATGTACAATGATGTTTTTTAAAAAACGGTCAAAATGTGCTCCACTCGGGCTGAAAACGCTTGTTCGGAACATTTCCTTAATGTTGACTATAAATCATAAACTAAGCATTTTTCAGCTGAAATAATGAATGTAGTCCTCTTAATTCTTGCTTCTAAAGCATACGCAAGCAGAAATTTCAATGTACAATGATGTTTTTAAAAAAAACAGTCAAAATGCGCTCCACTCGGGCTGAAAACGCTGTTGGGGACATTTCATTAATGTTGACTACAAATCAAAAACTAAGCATTTTTCAGCTGAAATAATGAATGTAGTCCTCTTAATTCTTGCTTCTAAAGCATACGCAAGCAGAAATTTCAATGTACAATGATGTTTTTAAAAAAAGGGTCAAAATGTGCTCCACTCGGGCTGAAAACGCTTGTTTGGAACATTTCATTAATGTTGACTATAAATCATAAACTAAGCATTTTTCAGCTGAAATAATGAATGTAGTCCTCTTAATTCTTGCTTCTAAAGCATACGCAAAAGCAGAAATTTCAATGTACAATGATGTTTTTAAAAAAACAGTCAAAATGTGCTCCACTCGGGCTGAAAACGCTTGTTTGGGACATGACATTAATGTTGACTATAAATCATAAACTAAGCATTTTTCAGCTGAAATAATGAATGTAGTCCTCTTAATTCTTGCTTCTAAAGCATACGCAAGCAGAAATTTCAATGTACAATGATGTTTTTAAAAAAAGGGTCAAAATGTGCTCCACTCGGGCTGAAAACGCTTGTTTGGAACATTTCATTAATGTTGACTATAAATCATAAACTAAGCATTTTTCAGCTGAAATAATGAATGTAGTCCTCTTAATTCTTGCTTCTAAAGCATACGCAAGCAGAAATTTCAATGTACAATGTGTTTTTAAAAAAACAGTCAAAATGTGCTCCACTCGGGCTGAAAACGCTTGTTTGGGACATGACATTAATGTTGACTATAAATCATAAACTAAGCATTTTTCAGCTGAAATAATGAATGTAGTCCTCTTAATTCTTGCTTCTAAAGCATACGCAAGCAGAAATTTCAATGTACAATGATGTTTTTAAAAAAAGGGTCAAAATGTGCTCCACTCGGGCTGAAAACGCTTGTTTGGAACATTTCATTAATGTTGACTATAAATCATAAACTAAGCATTTTTCAGCTGAAATAATGAATGTAGTCCTCTTAATTCTTGCTTCTAAAGCATACGCAAGCAGAAATTTCAATGTACAATGATGTTTTTAAAAAAGCAGTCAAAATGTGCTCCACTCGGGCTGAAAACGCTTGTTTGGGACATGACATTAATGTTGACTATAAATCATAAACTAAGCATTTTTCAGCTGAAATAATGAATGTAGTCCTCTTAATTCTTGCTTCTAAAGCATACGCAAAAAGAAATTTCAATGTACAATGATGTTTTTTAAAAAACGGTCAAAATGTGCTCCACTCGGGCTGAAAACGCTTGTTCGGAACATTTCCTTAATGTTGACTATAAATCATAAACTAAGCATTTTTCAGCTGAAATAATGAATGTAGTCCTCTTAATTCTTGCTTCTAAAGCATACGCAAGCAGAAAATTCAATGTACAATGATGTTTTTAAAAAAAACAGTCAAAATGCGCTCCACTCGGGCTGAAAACGCTGTTGGGGACATTTCATTAATGTTGACTACAAATCAAAAACTAAGCATTTTTCAGCTGAAATAATGAATGTAGTCCTCTTAATTCTTGCTTCTAAAGCATACGCAAGCAGAAATTTCAATGTACAATGATGTTTTTAAAAAAAGGGTCAAAATGTGCTCCACTCGGGCTGAAAACGCTTGTTTGGAACATTTCATTAATGTTGACTATAAATCATAAACTAAGCATTTTTCAGCTGAAATAATGAATGTAGTCCTCTTAATTCTTGCTTCTAAAGCATACGCAAGCAGAAATTTCAATGTACAATGATGTTTTTAAAAAAACAGTCAAAATGTGCTCCACTCGGGCTGAAAACGCTTGTTTGGGACATGACATTAATGTTGACTATAAATCATAAACTAAGCATTTTTCAGCTGAAATAATGAATGTAGTCCTCTTAATTCTTGCTTCTAAAGCATACGCAAAAAGAAATTTCAATGTACAATGATGTTTTTTAAAAAACGGTCAAAATGTGCTCCACTCGGGCTGAAAACGCTTGTTCGGAACATTTCCTTAATGTTGACTATAAATCATAAACTAAGCATTTTTCAGCTGAAATAATGAATGTAGTCCTCTTAATTCTTGCTTCTAAAGCATACGCAAGCAGAAATTTCAATGTACAATGATGTTTTTAAAAAAAACAGTCAAAATGCGCTCCACTCGGGCTGAAAACGCTGTTGGGGACATTTCATTAATGTTGACTACAAATCAAAAACTAAGCATTTTTCAGCTGAAATAATGAATGTAGTCCTCTTAATTCTTGCTTCTAAAGCATACGCAAGCAGAAATTTCAATGTACAATGATGTTTTTAAAAAAGGGTCAAAATGTGCTCCACTCGGGCTGAAAACGCTTGTTTGGAACATTTCATTAATGTTGACTATAAATCATAAACTAAGCATTTTTCAGCTGAAATAATGAATGTAGTCCTCTTAATTCTTGCTTCTAAAGCATACGCAAGCAGAAATTTCAATGTACAATGATGTTTTTAAAAAAGCAGTCAAAATGTGCTCCACTCGGGCTGAAAACGCTTGTTTGGAACATTTCATTAATGTTGACTATAAATCATAAACTAAGCATTTTTCAGCTGAAATAATGAATGTAGTCCTCTTAATTCTTGCTTCTAAAGCATACGCAAGCAGAAATTTCAATGTACAATGATGTTTTTAAATAAAGGGTCAAAATGTGCTCCACTCGGGCTGAAAACGCTTGTTTGGGACATGACATTAATGTTGACTATAAATCATAAACTAAGCATTTTTCAGCTGAAATAATGAATGTAGTCCTCTTAATTCTTGCTTCTAAAGCATACGCAAAAAGAAATTTCAATGTACAATGATGTTTTTTAAAAAACGGTCAAAATGTGCTCCACTCGGGCTGAAAACGCTTGTTCGGAACATTTCCTTAATGTTGACTATAAATCATAAACTAAGCATTTTTCAGCTGAAATAATGAATGTAGTCCTCTTAATTCTTGCTTCTAAAGCATACGCAAGCAGAAATTTCAATGTACAATGATGTTTTTAAAAAAAGGGTCAAAATGTGCTCCACTCGGGCTGAAAACGCTTGTTTGGAACATTTCATTAATGTTGACTACAAATCAAAAACTAAGCATTTTTCAGCTGAAATAATGAATGTAGTCCTCTTAATTCTTGCTTCTAAAGCATACGCAAGCAGAAATTTCAATGTACAATGATGTTTTTAAAAAAGGGTCAAAATGTGCTCCACTCGGGCTGAAAACGCTTGTTTGGAACATTTCATTAATGTTGACTATAAATCATAAACTAAGCATTTTTCAGCTGAAATAATGAATGTAGTCCTCTTAATTCTTGCTTCTAAAGCATACGCAAGCAGAAATTTCAATGTACAATGATGTTTTTAAAAAAACAGTCAAAATGTGCTCCACTCGGGCTGAAAACGCTTGTTTGGGACATGACATTAATGTTGACTATAAATCATAAACTAAGCATTTTTCAGCTGAAATAATGAATGTAGTCCTCTTAATTCTTGCTTCTAAAGCATACGCAAGCAGAAATTTCAATGTACAATGGTGTTTTTAAAAAAACAGTCAAAATGTGCTCCACTCGGGCTGAAAACGCTTGTTTGGAACATTTCATTAATGTTGACTATAAATCATAAACTAAGCATTTTTCAGCTGAAATAATGAATGTAGTCCTCTTAATTCTTGCTTCTAAAGCATACGCAAGCAGAAATTTCAATGTACAATGATGTTTTTAAAAAAAGGGTCAAAATGTGCTCCACTCGGGCTGAAAACGCTTGTTTGGGACATGACATTAATGTTGACTATAAATCATAAACTAAGCATTTTTCAGCTGAAATAATGAATGTAGTCCTCTTAATTCTTGCTTCTAAAGCATACGCAAGCAGAAATTTCAATGTACAATGATGTTTTTAAAAAAAGGGTCAAAATGTGCTCCACTCGGGCTGAAAACGCTTGTTTGGAACATTTCATTAATGTTGACTATAAATCATAAACTAAGCATTTTTCAGCTGAAATAATGAATGTAGTCCTCTTAATTCTTGCTTCTAAAGCATACGCAAGCAGAAATTTCAATGTACAATGATGTTTTTTAAAAAACGGTCAAAATGTGCTCCACTCGGGCTGAAAACGCTTGTTCGGAACATTTCCTTAATGTTGACTATAAATCATAAACTAAGCATTTTTCAGCTGAAATAATGAATGTAGTCCTCTTAATTCTTGCTTCTAAAGCATACGCAAGCAGAAATTTCAATGTACAATGATGTTTTTAAAAAAAACAGTCAAAATGCGCTCCACTCGGGCTGAAAACGCTGTTGGGGACATTTCATTAATGTTGACTACAAATCAAAAACTAAGCATTTTTCAGCTGAAATAATGAATGTAGTCCTCTTAATTCTTGCTTCTAAAGCATACGCAAGCAGAAATTTCAATGTACAATGATGTTTTTAAAAAAAGGGTCAAAATGTGCTCCACTCGGGCTGAAAACGCTTGTTTGGAACATTTCATTAATGTTGACTATAAATCATAAACTAAGCATTTTTCAGCTGAAATAATGAATGTAGTCCTCTTAATTCTTGCTTCTAAAGCATACGCAAAAGCAGAAATTTCAATGTACAATGATGTTTTTAAAAAAACAGTCAAAATGTGCTCCACTCGGGCTGAAAACGCTTGTTTGGGACATGACATTAATGTTGACTATAAATCATAAACTAAGCATTTTTCAGCTGAAATAATGAATGTAGTCCTCTTAATTCTTGCTTCTAAAGCATACGCAAGCAGAAATTTCAATGTACAATGATGTTTTTAAAAAAAGGGTCAAAATGTGCTCCACTCGGGCTGAAAACGCTTGTTTGGAACATTTCATTAATGTTGACTATAAATCATAAACTAAGCATTTTTCAGCTGAAATAATGAATGTAGTCCTCTTAATTCTTGCTTCTAAAGCATACGCAAGCAGAAATTTCAATGTACAATGTGTTTTTAAAAAAACAGTCAAAATGTGCTCCACTCGGGCTGAAAACGCTTGTTTGGGACATGACATTAATGTTGACTATAAATCATAAACTAAGCATTTTTCAGCTGAAATAATGAATGTAGTCCTCTTAATTCTTGCTTCTAAAGCATACGCAAGCAGAAATTTCAATGTACAATGATGTTTTTAAAAAAAGGGTCAAAATGTGCTCCACTCGGGCTGAAAACGCTTGTTTGGAACATTTCATTAATGTTGACTATAAATCATAAACTAAGCATTTTTCAGCTGAAATAATGAATGTAGTCCTCTTAATTCTTGCTTCTAAAGCATACGCAAGCAGAAATTTCAATGTACAATGATGTTTTTAAAAAAGCAGTCAAAATGTGCTCCACTCGGGCTGAAAACGCTTGTTTGGGACATGACATTAATGTTGACTATAAATCATAAACTAAGCATTTTTCAGCTGAAATAATGAATGTAGTCCTCTTAATTCTTGCTTCTAAAGCATACGCAAAAAGAAATTTCAATGTACAATGATGTTTTTTAAAAAACGGTCAAAATGTGCTCCACTCGGGCTGAAAACGCTGTTGGGGACATTTCATTAATGTTGACTACAAATCAAAAACTAAGCATTTTTCAGCTGAAATAATGAATGTAGTCCTCTTAATTCTTGCTTCTAAAGCATACGCAAGCAGAAATTTCAATGTACAATGATGTTTTTAAAAAAAGGGTCAAAATGTGCTCCACTCGGGCTGAAAACGCTTGTTTGGAACATTTCATTAATGTTGACTATAAATCATAAACTAAGCATTTTTCAGCTGAAATAATGAATGTAGTCCTCTTAATTCTTGCTTCTAAAGCATACGCAAGCAGAAATTTCAATGTACAATGATGTTTTTAAAAAAACAGTCAAAATGTGCTCCACTCGGGCTGAAAACGCTTGTTTGGGACATGACATTAATGTTGACTATAAATCATAAACTAAGCATTTTTCAGCTGAAATAATGAATGTAGTCCTCTTAATTCTTGCTTCTAAAGCATACGCAAAAAGAAATTTCAATGTACAATGATGTTTTTTAAAAAACGGTCAAAATGTGCTCCACTCGGGCTGAAAACGCTTGTTCGGAACATTTCCTTAATGTTGACTATAAATCATAAACTAAGCATTTTTCAGCTGAAATAATGAATGTAGTCCTCTTAATTCTTGCTTCTAAAGCATACGCAAGCAGAAATTTCAATGTACAATGATGTTTTTAAAAAAAACAGTCAAAATGCGCTCCACTCGGGCTGAAAACGCTGTTGGGGACATTTCATTAATGTTGACTACAAATCAAAAACTAAGCATTTTTCAGCTGAAATTATGAATGTAGTCCTCTTAATTCTTGCTTCTAAAGCATACGCAAGCAGAAATTTCAATGTACAATGATGTTTTTAAAAAAAGGGTCAAAATGTGCTCCACTCGGGCTGAAAACGCTTGTTTGGAACATTTCATTAATGTTGACTATAAATCATAAACTAAGCATTTTTCAGCTGAAATAATGAATGTAGTCCTCTTAATTCTTGCTTCTAAAGCATACGCAAGCAGAAATTTCAATGTACAATGATGTTTTTAAAAAAACAGTCAAAATGTGCTCCACTCGGGCTGAAAACGCTTGTTTGGGACATGACATTAATGTTGACTATAAATCATAAACTAAGCATTTTTCAGCTGAAATAATGAATGTAGTCCTCTTAATTCTTGCTTCTAAAGCATACGCAAGCAGAAATTTCAATGTACAATGATGTTTTTAAAAAAACAGTCAAAATGTGCTCCACTCGGGCTGAAAACGCTTGTTTGGAACATTTCATTAATGTTGACTATAAATCATAAACTAAGCATTTTTCAGCTGAAATAATGAATGTAGTCCTCTTAATTCTTGCTTCTAAAGCATACGCAAGCAGAAATTTCAATGTACAATGATGTTTTTAAAAAAACAGTCAAAATGTGCTCCACTCGGGCTGAAAACGCTGTTGGGGACATTTCATTAATGTTGACTATAAATCATAAACTAAGCATTTTTCAGCTGAAATAATGAATGTAGTCCTTTTAATTCTTGCTTCTAAAGCATACGCAAGCAGAAATTTCAATGTACAATGATGTTTTTAAAAAAACGGTCAAAATGTGCTCCACTCGGGCTGAAAACGCTGTTGGGGACATTTCATTAATGTTGACTATAAATCATAAACTAAGCATTTTTCAGCTGAAATAATGAATGTAGTCCTCTTAATTCTTGCTTCTAAAGCATACGCAAACAGAAATTTCAATGTACAATGATGTTTTTAAAAAAACGGTCAAAATGTGCTCCACTCGGGCTGAAAACGCTTGTTTAGGGTTAGGGTTAGGTAAGGGGAAAAGACCCCATCCCCAACGGAAGACTCCGTCGGAGTGAGGTAAGTGCACGGTCCTGCCACTGTTTCCTCCCCCCTGGTCCTTCAGCACTCTTATTCTATTTCTTTCCTTCTTGGTTTTGTTTCCTTCTTGGTATTCTTTTCCCCTTTCTTGGGTTTTCATGCTTTCATTAATTTCGCCTTTGTTATCTAATAATATTTTTGCATGCTTTGTTTTTTCTTGGGGCCCGTCGCGACGTTTCGGACTGTTTTTGTCCTTCTTCAGGCTGGGTCCCCAATAGCTTTCTTTAAGCTTTTGTTTCCTTTTTGTTTTTGAGAATTTTTGTTCTTCTATTTGTATTTCTTGCATGTCCTTTGTTTAGGTTTTGTTTTGTTTCTTTCTTAATCTTGCATGTCTGTCTTTCTTGCATGTTTATCTTTCTTTCTGTCTTCTTCATCTTTTTTCTTAATGTTGTTCTCCCTCCCTTTTCTACTGGCACCCCCAAATCTTTCCCCCATCTGTTGCTTTTCGCCGTCCGTTTCTTTTCAACTTTCTCCCACCTATAATCAATCCCTTACCTTTAGGCAGACTAGAACTCCCATCCCTGAATTTAGGCTCTACGAGTTTTGAGGCTTTCTCGGAGCATTATATACTTTGCCTACTTTTGGCTATATCCCTTCCCATCCAATTTGGTCTAGTTTTATACTGCTCCCAGTAAGGTTTTTGAATATATGTGTCCCACCCCCTCTCTTTTAGTTTTCCTCAATACACCAAATTAGGGTTATGTTTAGGGGTTGTTTTTAGGGTTCGTTTCATAGGGTTAGGGTTAGGGTTAGGGGAAAAGACCCCGCCTCCAACGGAAGATACCTTCCGTCGGAGTGAGGTAAGTGCACGGTCCTGCCACTGTTTCCTCCCCCTTGGTCCTTCAGCTCTCTTCTGGGTTTTCTTTCCGTTTTGGCTTTCTTTTTAACTTCCTTTTTTGGGTTCATGCTTTGGTTCGTTTCGCCTTTGTTATCTAGTAATATTTTTGCATGCCTTATTTTCAATGGGGCCCGTCGCGACGTTTCGGACCTTTTCGTCCTTCTTCAGGCTGGGTCCCCATTAGCTCTTTTTTAAGCTTTTCTTTCTTTTTGTTATTTTATTTTTGAGAAATTTTGTTCCTCTGTTGTCTTTGTTCTTCTTGCATGCCCTTTATTTAGGTTTTGTTTTTTTCTTTCTTGCATGTCTGTCTTTGCATGTCTTTCTTTTTCCGCTTTTGATTCATCTTTCTCTTGCATGTGTCTGTCTTCTTTATCTTTTTCCTTTTTGTGTAGTTCTCCCTCCCTTTTCTATTGGCACCCCCAACTCTTTCCCCTTTCTGTCGCTTGATTTTAGCCTTCCTTTTCTTTCCAACTTTCTCCCACTTATAGTCAATTTCTTACCTTTATGCAGACTAGCACTCCCATCCCTGAATTTAGGCTCCACCAGTTATTTGGGCTTCTGGGAGCATTATTTATATACTTTTGCCTTTTTTCGGCTGTATCCCCCCATCCAATTTGGGCTAGTTTTATACTGCTTCCAGTAAGATTTTTGATTATATGTGTCCCACCCCCTCTCTTTGAGTTTTCCCATGCCGTCAAATTAGGGTTATGTTTAGGGGTTGTTTTTAGGGTTAGTCAATCTGGGGTTGTTTAGGGCTAGGCCAATTAGGGGTTATGTTACAGGGTTGTGTTTAGGATAGTATTTTGGGTAGGGTTATCAATTTGGGTTAAGGTATGTCAATTGGTTATGTGTTAGGGCTCATTCAGGTCTCACATTCCTCAGGTCCCAAGGGGTCGGAAAACAGTGGCGGCACAGGCCGGTTAGGGTTAGGGGAAAAGACCCCGCCTCCAACGGAAGATACCTTCCGTCGGAGTGAGGTAAGTGCACGGTCCTGCCACTGTTTCCTCCCCCTTGGTCCTTCAGCTCTCTTCTGGGTTTTCTTTCCGTTTTGGCTTTCTTTTTAACTTCCTTTTTTGGGTTCATGCTTTGGTTCGTTTCGCCTTTGTTATCTAGTAATATTTTTGCATGCCTTATTTTCAATGGGGCCCGTCGCGACGTTTCGGACCTTTTCGTCCTTCTTCAGGCTGGGTCCCCATTAGCTCTTTTTTAAGCTTTTCTTTCTTTTTGTTATTTTATTTTTGAGAAATTTTGTTCCTCTGTTGTCTTTGTTCTTCTTGCATGCCCTTTATTTAGGTTTTGTTTTTTTCTTTCTTGCATGTCTGTCTTTGCATGTCTTTCTTTTTCCGCTTTTGATTCATCTTTCTCTTGCATGTGTCTGTCTTCTTTATCTTTTTCCTTTTTGTGTAGTTCTCCCTCCCTTTTCTATTGGCACCCCCAACTCTTTCCCCTTTCTGTCGCTTGATTTTAGCCTTCCTTTTCTTTCCAACTTTCTCCCACTTATAGTCAATTTCTTACCTTTATGCAGACTAGCACTCCCATCCCTGAATTTAGGCTCCACCAGTTATTTGGGCTTCTGGGAGCATTATTTATATACTTTTGCCTTTTTTCGGCTGTATCCCCCCATCCAATTTGGGCTAGTTTTATACTGCTTCCAGTAAGATTTTTGATTATATGTGTCCCACCCCCTCTCTTTGAGTTTTCCCATGCCGTCAAATTAGGGTTATGTTTAGGGGTTGTTTTTAGGGTTAGTCAATCTGGGGTTGTTTAGGGCTAGGCCAATTAGGGGTTATGTTACAGGGTTGTGTTTAGGATAGTATTTTGGGTAGGGTTATCAATTTGGGTTAAGGTATGTCAATTGGTTATGTGTTAGGGCTCATTCAGGTCTCACATTCCTCAGGTCCCAAGGGGTCGGAAAACAGTGGCGGCACAGGCCGGTTAGGGTTAGGGGAAAAGACCCCGCCTCCAACGGAAGATACCTTCCGTCGGAGTGAGGTAAGTGCACGGTCCTGCCACTGTTTCCTCCCCCTTGGTCCTTCAGCTCTCTTCTGGGTTTTCTTAGGGTTAGGGTTAGGGTTAGGGTTAGGGTTAGGTTTTGTGTTAGAAAAGACCCGAGGTCCTTTCCAGGATCTCGTTATGCACTCTCCTCTTCCGGGGATCGCCTCGGGGCTTTCCGTCAACCACCATTTGTCTCGAAGGGCACCCCACGTCCGCCGTTCTCCGTCGCTCGATGTCGGCGAGTAGTCCCCTCTCTTTTTTTGTAGAACCTTCCGTTGTCTTTTATTCGTGTCGTCGTCGTCGCCATGTTGTTGCGTTGTCATCGCCCTTCCATTTCTTTTCCTCGTCCCAGGGAAACGTCGTCCTGGACGCCGTCGTTCCTCCCGTCTTGTCGCAGCTGAACCTGTTTCCCTTCCTCCTCGTCCACGTGGCCCTCGTGTTCCCGGTTTTGTCGCGGGTGAGCGGTCTCCTACCTGTTGGCCGCGTTGTCGTCCTCGTCGTCCTTCCCCCTCGTCGCAGGTGAGTCGGTCTCCCATCTCCTCCGACCGCGTCGTCCACGTCCTCCGCATCGCTCGCATCCCGTTGTTTCCCCGGATCCGTCGCCGGTAAGTGATCGTCTTGCCTTTCGTCCCATTCGCCGCGTTGTCGTCGTTCCGTCCGCCGCGTAGTCCTCGTCGTCGTCCTTCCATCCCGTCGCAGGTAAGTCGTTGCCCCTTCTCCCGTCGTCCTCTCCGCCGCTGTTTTCCCGGTTCCGTTGTCAGTGGGCGGTTTTCCCGCCCGTCAGCCCCGTTGTCCTCGTCGTCGTCCTCTTGTTGTCCTCGTCGTCGTCCTCCCGTTCCGTCGTCGCTGAGCCGGTGACCGTCGTCGAGCGTCGTCGCGGTCTCCGTCGCTCTCTCCGTCTCGTCGCGGGTGAGCCTGTTTTTTTTCTTTTCTCTCTCTCCCCCCCCGGGGGCCCCGGGGGACATCCGCGTCGCTGTTGTTTTCCGGCTTGTGTCGCGAGCGAGTGTTTGCTTACCTGTTAGCCGCGTTGTCCTGGTATCCGTTCCTCCCCTCTCGGTCCAGGTAAGTCGGTTTCCTTCTTCCGTCGTTCCCGTCGTTGTTGTTTTCCTGGTTTTGTCAACGGCGAGTGGTTTTCTTACCCGTTGGTCCCGTCGTCGTCCTCCTCCTTCCGTCCCGCCGCAGGTGAGTCCCTTCCTCCTCCTCCTCGTCCCCGTCGTCGTCGTTTTCCCGGTTCCGTCGCCGGTGAGTGGTTTTCTCGTCCGTTCGTTGGCTCTTCCCCTCCTTTTTTGCCAATGATGATGAGACCATTTGGTTATGTTTAGGCACGCCCTCCCGATGGTTGTGTTTAGGATAGTTGCGGCAGGGTGATGATGGTTAGGTACACTCTCCTGATGGTTGGGGTTAGGGCTGTCATTGGTTGTGTTTAGGCGCCCTCCCCTCGCGGTTGTGGTTAGAGCGACCGAGCCCATTTGGTTGTGTTTAGGCACGCTCTCCCGACGGTTGTGGTTAGAGCGGCCGAAACCATTTGGTTGTGTTTAGGCACGCCCTCCCGATGGTTGTGTTTAGGATAGTTGCGGCAGGGTGATGATGGTTCGGTACACTCTCCTGATGGTTGGGGTTAGGGCTGTCATTGGTTGTGTTTAGGCGCCCTCCCCTCGCGGTTGTGGTTAGAGCGACCGAGCCCATTTGGTTGTGTTTAGGCACGCTCTCCCGACGGTTGTGGTTAGAGCGACCGAAACCATTTGGTTGTGTTTAGGCACGCCCTCCCGATGGTTGTGTTTAGGATAGTTGCGGCAGGGTGATGATGGTTAGGTAAACTCTCCTGATGGTTGGGGTTAAGGCTGTCATTGGTTATGTTTAGGCGCCCTCTCCCTGCGGTTGTGGTTAGAGCGACCGAGCCCATTTGGTTGTGTTTAGGCACGCTCTCCCGACGGTTGTGGTTAGAGCGACCGAGACCATTTGGTTGTGTTTAGGCACGCTCTCCCGATGGTTGTGGTTAGGGTTAGGGTTAGGGTTAGGGTTAGGGTTAGGGTTAGGGTTAGGGTTAGGGTTAGGTTTATTGTTATAGGCCGGGAGCCGGTAAAGACCGCCATCCCGTGGTGCACTCGCCACGTCGGGGCAAACTTACGGGAACCCCCTTTGCCACCATGCCTCATGGTGCGAACCTGGACGTCTCGTCTCCAGTGCCCACGTGCGGGTCCTTGACCTCCCGCAGCTGCTTTGGCCTCTGGGACTCGTGTGTATATGGGCCGATGTAATGCATGAGGCTACCACCCGGTTAGCCACATTAGCTTTGGCCCTTGATTTTCCCGACGGGTCGGCTGTCCGCTATTGCGTCGCCGCTTCCGTCCGTGAAGTCCATTGACGTTCTTTTATCTTCTTTTTCTTGCCCTGATGTTTTGCGAAAGAGCCGAGCTAATACAACCGGTTGACATCCGGTTAGCCACATTAGCATTGGCCCTTGCCTTTCCTGTTGGGTCGGTCACCCGTCATGGCGTCGCAGATTCCATCTGCGAAATCCACGTCGATGTTCAAGGTGCAGGCCCAGCTAATGTGTTCGGCTAGCCCCCAGCTAGCCACATTAGCCCTGGCCTTTACCTTTCCTGACGTGTCAGTTGTCAGCCATGGCGTCGCTGATTCTGTCCGCGAAGTCCACGTCAAAGTTCCAGGTACAGACTTGGCTAATGTATTCAGCTAATTTGCAATTAGCCACATTAGCTTTGGCCGCGAAGTCCACGTCGAAGTTCAAGGTACATGCCCAGCTAATGTATTCGGCTAACTACCCAGTTAGCCACATTAGCCTTGGCCTTTACCTTCCCAGACGGGTCAGTTGTCAGCCGTGGCGTCGCTGATTCTGTCCGCGAAGTCCACGTCAAAGTTCCAGATACAGACTTGGCTAATGTATTCAGCTAATTTGCAATCAGCCACATTAGCTTTGGCCGCGAAGTCCACGTCGAAGTTGAAGGTACAGGCCCAGCTAATGTATTCTGCTAGCATCCAGCTAGCTACATTAGCCTTGGCCTTTACCTTTCCTGATGGGTCAGTTGTCAGCCATGGCGTCGCTGATCCTATCCGCGAAGTCCACGTCAAAGTTCCAGGTACAGACTTGGCTAATGTATTCAGCTAATTTGCAATTAGCCACATTAGCTTTGGCCGCGAAGTCCACGTCGAAGTTCAAGGTACAGGAACAGCTAATGTATTCTGCTAGCATCCAGCTAGCTACATTAGCCTTGGCCTTTACCTTTCCTGACGGGTCAGTTGTCAGCCATGGCGTCGCTGATCCTATCCGCGAAGTCCACGTCAAAGTTCCAGGTACAGATTTAGCTAATGTATTCAGCTAACTTGCAGTTAGCCACATTAGCTTTGGCCGCGAAGTCCACGTCCAAGTTCGAGGTACAGGCGTAGCTAATGTATTCAGCTAATTTGCAGTTAGCCACATTAGCTTTGGCCGCGAAGTCCACGTCAAAGTTCACGGTATAGGCCCATCTAATGTATTCCGCTAGCACCCAGCTAGCTACATTAGCCTTGGCCCTTACCTTTCCTGACGGGTCAGTTGTCAGCCATGGCGTCGCTGATTCTATCCGCGAAGTCCACGTCAAAGTTCCAGGTCCAGACTTGGCTAATGTATTCAGCTAACTTGCAGTTAGCCACATTAGCTTTGGCCGCGAAGTCCACGTCCAGGTTTGAGGTACAGGCTTAGCTAATGTATTGAGCTAATTAGCAGTTAGCCACATTAGCTTTGGCCGCGAAGTCCACGTCAAAGTTCACGGCATAGGCCCAGCTAATGTATTACGCTAGCACCCAGCTAGCTACATTAGCCTTGGCCTTTACCATTCCTGACGGGTCAGTTGTCAGCCATGGCGTCGCCGATTCCCTCCGCCAAGTCCACGTCCATGTCCAAGGTACAGACCGAGCTAATGTATTCGGCTAACTACACAGTTAGCCACATTAGCCTTGGCCTTTACCTTTCATGATGGGTCCGTTACCCGCCATGGCGTCGCTGATTCTATCCGCGAGGTCCACGTCAACGTTCCAGGTGCAGATTTGGCTAATGTATTTAGCTAACTAGCAGTTAGCCACATTAGCTTTGGCCGCGAAGTCCACGTCCAAGTTCGAGGTACAGGCTAAGCTAATGTATTCAGCCAATTTGCAGTTAGCCACATTAGCTCTGACCGCGAAGTCCACGTCAAAGTTCAAGGTACAGGCCTAGCTGTAACTTGCAGTTAGCCACATTAGCTTTGGCCCTAGTCCGTCGACGAAGTATTTTTTAGGGACACATCATCAGTGGAGAACCCAAGTTCATCGGGTGTTTCGGGTCTTTAATCTCCAGACACCCTCCCTTGGGCGACCCAGCCAGGAGTGATCAGTTCCTGGCTTGTGTCCATGTATTTTTGCGAAGTTGTTTTTTCTTACTGTGTTGTGGCTCCTCACGTCCTTCCTCTTCAAGCTCCGTCGTCCAAATGGCGCCTTGCGGACGTGCGCAGGCGTTTTTATAGGAGTGGGGATCTTTCCCCACAGTGCCCTCTTGTGGCACATCCGTGAAGTGCACTTCCTCCTGTTGCTCTCAGTTTCTGGCTTGAATTTCTCTTCTTACCTGATTGTTGAACATGCTGCGTGATGTGTTGACTTACCTGTTCCTCTTCTTGTCAATTGTCCCACGACGAATCCGTTGATCCCATCTTTTATTCTTTGTTGATGAATCCCTTGTCGTTTTTCTTGTGTTTTTGTTGTTGTTGTAAGTAATTATATCATCACTTATCTCGTTAATGATCCCTCGTCGTTCCTCTTACGTTTTTGTTGTTGTGCGTTGTTTCAATCCGTTGTCTCCCCCGTTGCTCCTCCTGTCCTTTCTCTCTTTTTCTTTTTCGTTGTCAAAATGACGTCTTACGAAAACGCGCAGACGTTTTTTGGCCGAGTGGGGATCTTTCCCCAACGTGTTTCCTCGTTAGTGAATCCCTCGTCGTTTTTCCTCTTTTTTGTGGTTGTACATTGTTTTATTACGTCGTCTCCCCCGTTGCTCCTCCCGTCCTCACTCTTCAAGTTCCGTTGTCAAAATGGCGTCTTGCGGTCCTTGGGTTGTCTCCCCCGTTGCTCCTCCCGTCCCCGCTCTTCAAGCTCCGTTGTCAAAATGGCGTTCTGCGGCATCACGTTGTCTCCCCCGTTGCTCCTCCCGTCCTCACTCTTCAAGCTCCGTTGTCAAAATGGCAACTTGCGGTCATTACGTTGTCTCCCCCGTTGCTCCTCCCGTCCTCGCTCTTCAAGTTCCGTTGTCAAAATGGCGTCCTGCGGTATTACGTTGTCTCCCCCGTTGCTCCTCCCGTCCTCACTCTTCAAGCTCCGTTGTCAACATGGCGTCTTGCGGAAGTGCGCAGACTTTTTTTATCCAAGTGAGGATCTTTCCCCACAGTGCCTCCTGTGGTCCTTCCGTGAAAGTCCACTTCATCCTGTCGCTCTGTTTCTTCCCGCTTTCATCAAATATTGTCTTCGCCTACCTGTTTCTCTTCTCCTCCGTTGTCCCCCGACGAATCTTCTTGTTGCTCCGTTGGACTACTGCACTTACCTGTGTTGTCCTTCCAATCCTTCTACTTGCCGTTGAACCCTTTTGCCTTTGCTTCAGGTAAATTGTCTTAACTTCCTGACCCCTGACCGATGTTCGTTTCGGGGCTCGAATGGGAAGTAAGACCAACCCGGGGAAATGGGGATTAGGGTTGGGATTAGGATGAGGGTCAGGGTTGGGTTTTTAGGGTTGGGATTAGGATTAGGGTTGGGATTGGGAATAGGATGAGGGTTGGGATTAGGATAAGGAATGGGGTTGGGGTTAGGATTAGGCATTGGTTGGGTTAGGGTTAGGGTTAGGGTTAGGGTTAGGGTTAGGGTTAGGGTTAGGGTTAGAGGGTTAGGGTTAGGGTTAGGGTTAGGGTTAGGGTTAGAGGTTAGGGTTAGGGTTAGGGTTAGGGTTAGGGTTAGGGTTAGGGTTAGGGTTAGGGTTAGGGTTAGGGTAGGGGAGGGTTAGGGTTAGGGTTAGGGTTAGGGTTAGGGTTAGGGTTAGGGTTAGGGTTAGGGTAGGGGACAAAACCCCAACCCCAACGGAAGTTTCCTTCCGTCGGAGTGAGGTAAGTTGCGCGGTCCTGCCACTGTTTCCTCCCCCCTGGTCCTTCAGCACTCTGTCTTTTTCTTCTTTCCATCTTGGTTTTGTTTCCATCTTGGTGTTCTTTTTCACTTCTCCTTTGGGCTTTGTATTTATCTCTTTTCTTGGGTTTTCTTTTTAACTTTTCTCTTGGGTTTGCTTTTTCTCTCCTATCTTGGGTTTCTCTTTTAGGGTTCATGCTTTATTTGGTTTCGCCTTTGTTATCTATTAATATTTTTGCATGCTTTACTTTGAATGGGGCCCGTCGCGACGTTTCGGATTTTTTGATCCTTCTTCAGGCTGGGTCCCCATTCGCTCTTTTTTAAGCTTTTCTTTCTTTTTGATTTTTATCTTTGAGAATTTTTGTTCTTCTAGCATATTTGTTCTTGCTTGTCCTTGGTTTAGGTTTTTTTATCTTTTTTTCTGTTTTTATTTTGCATGTCTATCCTTCTTGCATGTCCAGCTTTCTTTTCCTCTTCTTGTTCTTTAATTCTCCCTCCCTTTACTGTTGGCACCCCCAAATCTTTCCCCCATCTGTTGCTTTTCGCCGTCCGTTTCTTTACAACTTTCTTCCACCTATACTCAATCCCTTCCCTTTAAGCAGACTAGAACTCCCATCCCTAAATTTAGGCTCTACGAGTTTTTGGGGCTTCTCGGAGCATTATCTATATACTTTGCCTTATTTTTGGCTGTATCCCTTCCCATCCAATTTGGTCTAGTTTTATACTGCTCTCAGTAAGGTTTTTGAATATATGTGTCCCACCCCATCTCTTTTAGTTTTCTCCATACCGCCAAATTAGGGTTATGTTCAGGGGTTGTGTTTAGGGTTAGTCCCAGATTAGGGTTAGGGCTAGGCCAATTAGGGGTTATGATTAGGGGTTGTGTTTAGGGTAGTATTTTGGGTAGGCTATCAATTTGGGTTGTTATGTCAATTGGTTATGTTTTAGGGCTCAATTCGGTCTTTCTTCAAGCTCCAAGGGGTCGGAAGACAGTGGCGGCACAGGCCAGTTAGGTTAGGGGACAAAACCCCAACCCCAACGGAAGTTTCCTTCCGTCGGAGTGAGGTAAGTTGCGCGGTCCTGCCACTGTTTCCTCCCCCCTGGTCCTTCAGCACTCTGTCTTTTTCTTCTTTCCATCTTGGTTTTGTTTCCATCTTGGTGTTCTTTTTCACTTCTCCTTTGGGCTTTGTATTTATCTCTTTTCTTGGGTTTTCTTTTTAACTTTTCTCTTGGGTTTGCTTTTTCTCTCCTATCTTGGGTTTCTCTTTTAGGGTTCATGCTTTATTTGGTTTCGCCTTTGTTATCTATTAATATTTTTGCATGCTTTACTTTGAATGGGGCCCGTCGCGACGTTTCGGATTTTTTGATCCTTCTTCAGGCTGGGTCCCCATTCGCTCTTTTTTAAGCTTTTCTTTCTTTTTGATTTTTATCTTTGAGAATTTTTGTTCTTCTAGCATATTTGTTCTTGCATGTCCTTGGTTTAGGTTTTTTTATCTTTTTTTCTGTTTTTATTTTGCATGTCTATCCTTCTTGCATGTCCAGCTTTCTTTTCCTCTTCTTGTTCTTTAATTCTCCCTCCCTTTACTGTTGGCACCCCCAAATCTTTCCCCCATCTGTTGCTTTTCGCCGTCCGTTTCTTTACAACTTTCTTCCACCTATACTCAATCCCTTCCCTTTAAGCAGACTAGAACTCCCATCCCTAAATTTAGGCTCTACGAGTTTTTGGGGCTTCTCGGAGCATTATCTATATACTTTGCCTTATTTTTGGCTGTATCCCTTCCCATCCAATTTGGTCTAGTTTTATACTGCTCTCAGTAAGGTTTTTGAATATATGTGTCCCACCCCATCTCTTTTAGTTTTCTCCATACCGCCAAATTAGGGTTATGTTCAGGGGTTGTGTTTAGGGTTAGTCCCAGATTAGGGTTAGGGCTAGGCCAATTAGGGGTTATGATTAGGGGTTGTGTTTAGGGTAGTATTTTGGGTAGGCTATCAATTTGGGTTGTTATGTCAATTGGTTATGTTTTAGGGCTCAATTCGGTCTTTCTTCAAGCTCCAAGGGGTCGGAAGACAGTGGCGGCACAGGCCAGTTAGGTTAGGGGACAAAACCCCAACCCCAACGGAAGTTTCCTTCCGTCGGAGTGAGGTAAGTTGCGCGGTCCTGCCACTGTTTCCTCCCCCCTGGTCCTTCAGCACTCTGTCTTTTTCTTCTTTCCATCTTGGTTTTGTTTCCATCTTGGTGTTCTTTTTCACTTCTCCTTTGGGCTTTGTATTTATCTCTTTTCTTGGGTTTTCTTTTTAACTTTTCTCTTGGGTTTGCTTTTTCTCTCCTATCTTGGGTTTCTCTTTTAGGGTTCATGCTTTATTTGGTTTCGCCTTTGTTATCTATTAATATTTTTGCATGCTTTACTTTGAATGGGGCCCGTCGCGACGTTTCGGATTTTTTGATCCTTCTTCAGGCTGGGTCCCCATTCGCTCTTTTTTAAGCTTTTCTTTCTTTTTGATTTTTATCTTTGAGAATTTTTGTTCTTCTAGCATATTTGTTCTTGCATGTCCTTGGTTTAGGTTTTTTTTATCTTTTTTTCTGTTTTTATTTTGCATGTCTATCCTTCTTGCATGTCCAGCTTTCTTTTCCTCTTCTTGTTCTTTAATTCTCCCTCCCTTTACTGTTGGCACCCCCAAATCTTTCCCCCATCTGTTGCTTTTCGCCGTCCGTTTCTTTACAACTTTCTTCCACCTATACTCAATCCCTTCCCTTTAAGCAGACTAGAACTCCCATCCCTAAATTTAGGCTCTACGAGTTTTTGGGGCTTCTCGGAGCATTATCTATATACTTTGCCTTATTTTTGGCTGTATCCCTTCCCATCCAATTTGGTCTAGTTTTATACTGCTCTCAGTAAGGTTTTTGAATATATGTGTCCCACCCCATCTCTTTTAGTTTTCTCCATACCGCCAAATTAGGGTTATGTTCAGGGGTTGTGTTTAGGGTTAGTCCCAGATTAGGGTTAGGGCTAGGCCAATTAGGGGTTATGATTAGGGGTTGTGTTTAGGGTAGTATTTTGGGTAGGCTATCAATTTGGGTTGTTATGTCAATTGGTTATGTTTTAGGGCTCAATTCGGTCTTTCTTCAAGCTCCAAGGGGTCGGAAGACAGTGGCGGCACAGGCCAGTTAGGTTAGGGGACAAAACCCCAACCCCAACGGAAGTTTCCTTCCGTCGGAGTGAGGTAAGTTGCGCGGTCCTGCCACTGTTTCCTCCCCCCTGGTCCTTCAGCACTCTGTCTTTTTCTTCTTTCCATCTTGGTTTTGTTTCCATCTTGGTGTTCTTTTTCACTTCTCCTTTGGGCTTTGTATTTATCTCTTTTCTTGGGTTTTCTTTTTAACTTTTCTCTTGGGTTTGCTTTTTCTCTCCTATCTTGGGTTTCTCTTTTAGGGTTCATGCTTTATTTGGTTTCGCCTTTGTTATCTATTAATATTTTTGCATGCTTTACTTTGAATGGGGCCCGTCGCGACGTTTCGGATTTTTTGATCCTTCTTCAGGCTGGGTCCCCATTCGCTCTTTTTTAAGCTTTTCTTTCTTTTTGATTTTTATCTTTGAGAATTTTTGTTCTTCTAGCATATTTGTTCTTGCTTGTCCTTGGTTTAGGTTTTTTTATCTTTTTTTCTGTTTTTATTTTGCATGTCTATCCTTCTTGCATGTCCAGCTTTCTTTTCCTCTTCTTGTTCTTTAATTCTCCCTCCCTTTACTGTTGGCACCCCCAAATCTTTCCCCCATCTGTTGCTTTTCGCCGTCCGTTTCTTTACAACTTTCTTCCACCTATACTCAATCCCTTCCCTTTAAGCAGACTAGAACTCCCATCCCTAAATTTAGGCTCTACGAGTTTTTGGGGCTTCTCGGAGCATTATCTATATACTTTGCCTTATTTTTGGCTGTATCCCTTCCCATCCAATTTGGTCTAGTTTTATACTGCTCTCAGTAAGGTTTTTGAATATATGTGTCCCACCCCATCTCTTTTAGTTTTCTCCATACCGCCAAATTAGGGTTATGTTCAGGGGTTGTGTTTAGGGTTAGTCCCAGATTAGGGTTAGGGCTAGGCCAATTAGGGGTTATGATTAGGGGTTGTGTTTAGGGTAGTATTTTGGGTAGGCTATCAATTTGGGTTGTTATGTCAATTGGTTATGTTTTAGGGCTCAATTCGGTCTTTCTTCAAGCTCCAAGGGGTCGGAAGACAGTGGCGGCACAGGCCAGTTAGGTTAGGGGACAAAACCCCAACCCCAACGGAAGTTTCCTTCCGTCGGAGTGAGGTAAGTTGCGCGGTCCTGCCACTGTTTCCTCCCCCCTGGTCCTTCAGCACTCTGTCTTTTTCTTCTTTCCATCTTGGTTTTGTTTCCATCTTGGTGTTCTTTTTCACTTCTCCTTTGGGCTTTGTATTTATCTCTTTTCTTGGGTTTTCTTTTTAACTTTTCTCTTGGGTTTGCTTTTTCTCTCCTATCTTGGGTTTCTCTTTTAGGGTTCATGCTTTATTTGGTTTCGCCTTTGTTATCTATTAATATTTTTGCATGCTTTACTTTGAATGGGGCCCGTCGCGACGTTTCGGATTTTTTGATCCTTCTTCAGGCTGGGTCCCCATTCGCTCTTTTTTAAGCTTTTCTTTCTTTTTGATTTTTATCTTTGAGAATTTTTGTTCTTCTAGCATATTTGTTCTTGCATGTCCTTGGTTTAGGTTTTTTTATCTTTTTTTCTGTTTTTATTTTGCATGTCTATCCTTCTTGCATGTCCAGCTTTCTTTTCCTCTTCTTGTTCTTTAATTCTCCCTCCCTTTACTGTTGGCACCCCCAAATCTTTCCCCCATCTGTTGCTTTTCGCCGTCCGTTTCTTTACAACTTTCTTCCACCTATACTCAATCCCTTCCCTTTAAGCAGACTAGAACTCCCATCCCTAAATTTAGGCTCTACGAGTTTTTGGGGCTTCTCGGAGCATTATCTATATACTTTGCCTTATTTTTGGCTGTATCCCTTCCCATCCAATTTGGTCTAGTTTTATACTGCTCTCAGTAAGGTTTTTGAATATATGTGTCCCACCCCATCTCTTTTAGTTTTCTCCATACCGCCAAATTAGGGTTATGTTCAGGGGTTGTGTTTAGGGTTAGTCCCAGATTAGGGTTAGGGCTAGGCCAATTAGGGGTTATGATTAGGGGTTGTGTTTAGGGTAGTATTTTGGGTAGGCTATCAATTTGGGTTGTTATGTCAATTGGTTATGTTTTAGGGCTCAATTCGGTCTTTCTTCAAGCTCCAAGGGGTCGGAAGACAGTGGCGGCACAGGCCAGTTAGGTTAGGGGACAAAACCCCAACCCCAACGGAAGTTTCCTTCCGTCGGAGTGAGGTAAGTTGCGCGGTCCTGCCACTGTTTCCTCCCCCCTGGTCCTTCAGCACTCTGTCTTTTTCTTCTTTCCATCTTGGTTTTGTTTCCATCTTGGTGTTCTTTTTCACTTCTCCTTTGGGCTTTGTATTTATCTCTTTTCTTGGGTTTTCTTTTTAACTTTTCTCTTGGGTTTGCTTTTTCTCTCCTATCTTGGGTTTCTCTTTTAGGGTTCATGCTTTATTTGGTTTCGCCTTTGTTATCTATTAATATTTTTGCATGCTTTACTTTGAATGGGGCCCGTCGCGACGTTTCGGATTTTTTGATCCTTCTTCAGGCTGGGTCCCCATTCGCTCTTTTTTAAGCTTTTCTTTCTTTTTGATTTTTATCTTTGAGAATTTTTGTTCTTCTAGCATATTTGTTCTTGCATGTCCTTGGTTTAGGTTTTTTTTATCTTTTTTTCTGTTTTTATTTTGCATGTCTATCCTTCTTGCATGTCCAGCTTTCTTTTCCTCTTCTTGTTCTTTAATTCTCCCTCCCTTTACTGTTGGCACCCCCAAATCTTTCCCCCATCTGTTGCTTTTCGCCGTCCGTTTCTTTACAACTTTCTTCCACCTATACTCAATCCCTTCCCTTTAAGCAGACTAGAACTCCCATCCCTAAATTTAGGCTCTACGAGTTTTTGGGGCTTCTCGGAGCATTATCTATATACTTTGCCTTATTTTTGGCTGTATCCCTTCCCATCCAATTTGGTCTAGTTTTATACTGCTCTCAGTAAGGTTTTTGAATATATGTGTCCCACCCCATCTCTTTTAGTTTTCTCCATACCGCCAAATTAGGGTTATGTTCAGGGGTTGTGTTTAGGGTTAGTCCCAGATTAGGGTTAGGGCTAGGCCAATTAGGGGTTATGATTAGGGGTTGTGTTTAGGGTAGTATTTTGGGTAGGCTATCAATTTGGGTTGTTATGTCAATTGGTTATGTTTTAGGGCTCAATTCGGTCTTTCTTCAAGCTCCAAGGGGTCGGAAGACAGTGGCGGCACAGGCCAGTTAGGTTAGGGGACAAAACCCCAACCCCAACGGAAGTTTCCTTCCGTCGGAGTGAGGTAAGTTGCGCGGTCCTGCCACTGTTTCCTCCCCCCTGGTCCTTCAGCACTCTGTCTTTTTCTTCTTTCCATCTTGGTTTTGTTTCCATCTTGGTGTTCTTTTTCACTTCTCCTTTGGGCTTTGTATTTATCTCTTTTCTTGGGTTTTCTTTTTAACTTTTCTCTTGGGTTTGCTTTTTCTCTCCTATCTTGGGTTTCTCTTTTAGGGTTCATGCTTTATTTGGTTTCGCCTTTGTTATCTATTAATATTTTTGCATGCTTTACTTTGAATGGGGCCCGTCGCGACGTTTCGGATTTTTTGATCCTTCTTCAGGCTGGGTCCCCATTCGCTCTTTTTTAAGCTTTTCTTTCTTTTTGATTTTTATCTTTGAGAATTTTTGTTCTTCTAGCATATTTGTTCTTGCATGTCCTTGGTTTAGGTTTTTTTATCTTTTTTTCTGTTTTTATTTTGCATGTCTATCCTTCTTGCATGTCCAGCTTTCTTTTCCTCTTCTTGTTCTTTAATTCTCCCTCCCTTTACTGTTGGCACCCCCAAATCTTTCCCCCATCTGTTGCTTTTCGCCGTCCGTTTCTTTACAACTTTCTTCCACCTATACTCAATCCCTTCCCTTTAAGCAGACTAGAACTCCCATCCCTAAATTTAGGCTCTACGAGTTTTTGGGGCTTCTCGGAGCATTATCTATATACTTTGCCTTATTTTTGGCTGTATCCCTTCCCATCCAATTTGGTCTAGTTTTATACTGCTCTCAGTAAGGTTTTTGAATATATGTGTCCCACCCCATCTCTTTTAGTTTTCTCCATACCGCCAAATTAGGGTTATGTTCAGGGGTTGTGTTTAGGGTTAGTCCCAGATTAGGGTTAGGGCTAGGCCAATTAGGGGTTATGATTAGGGGTTGTGTTTAGGGTAGTATTTTGGGTAGGCTATCAATTTGGGTTGTTATGTCAATTGGTTATGTTTTAGGGCTCAATTCGGTCTTTCTTCAAGCTCCAAGGGGTCGGAAGACAGTGGCGGCACAGGCCAGTTAGGTTAGGGGACAAAACCCCAACCCCAACGGAAGTTTCCTTCCGTCGGAGTGAGGTAAGTTGCGCGGTCCTGCCACTGTTTCCTCCCCCCTGGTCCTTCAGCACTCTGTCTTTTTCTTCTTTCCATCTTGGTTTTGTTTCCATCTTGGTGTTCTTTTTCACTTCTCCTTTGGGCTTTGTATTTATCTCTTTTCTTGGGTTTTCTTTTTAACTTTTCTCTTGGGTTTGCTTTTTCTCTCCTATCTTGGGTTTCTCTTTTAGGGTTCATGCTTTATTTGGTTTCGCCTTTGTTATCTATTAATATTTTTGCATGCTTTACTTTGAATGGGGCCCGTCGCGACGTTTCGGATTTTTTGATCCTTCTTCAGGCTGGGTCCCCATTCGCTCTTTTTTAAGCTTTTCTTTCTTTTTGATTTTTATCTTTGAGAATTTTTGTTCTTCTAGCATATTTGTTCTTGCATGTCCTTGGTTTAGGTTTTTTTATCTTTTTTTCTGTTTTTATTTTGCATGTCTATCCTTCTTGCATGTCCAGCTTTCTTTTCCTCTTCTTGTTCTTTAATTCTCCCTCCCTTTACTGTTGGCACCCCCAAATCTTTCCCCCATCTGTTGCTTTTCGCCGTCCGTTTCTTTACAACTTTCTTCCACCTATACTCAATCCCTTCCCTTTAAGCAGACTAGAACTCCCATCCCTAAATTTAGGCTCTACGAGTTTTTGGGGCTTCTCGGAGCATTATCTATATACTTTGCCTTATTTTTGGCTGTATCCCTTCCCATCCAATTTGGTCTAGTTTTATACTGCTCTCAGTAAGGTTTTTGAATATATGTGTCCCACCCCATCTCTTTTAGTTTTCTCCATACCGCCAAATTAGGGTTATGTTCAGGGGTTGTGTTTAGGGTTAGTCCCAGATTAGGGTTAGGGCTAGGCCAATTAGGGGTTATGATTAGGGGTTGTGTTTAGGGTAGTATTTTGGGTAGGCTATCAATTTGGGTTGTTATGTCAATTGGTTATGTTTTAGGGCTCAATTCGGTCTTTCTTCAAGCTCCAAGGGGTCGGAAGACAGTGGCGGCACAGGCCAGTTAGGTTAGGGGACAAAACCCCAACCCCAACGGAAGTTTCCTTCCGTCGGAGTGAGGTAAGTTGCGCGGTCCTGCCACTGTTTCCTCCCCCCTGGTCCTTCAGCACTCTGTCTTTTTCTTCTTTCCATCTTGGTTTTGTTTCCATCTTGGTGTTCTTTTTCACTTCTCCTTTGGGCTTTGTATTTATCTCTTTTCTTGGGTTTTCTTTTTAACTTTTCTCTTGGGTTTGCTTTTTCTCTCCTATCTTGGGTTTCTCTTTTAGGGTTCATGCTTTATTTGGTTTCGCCTTTGTTATCTATTAATATTTTTGCATGCTTTACTTTGAATGGGGCCCGTCGCGACGTTTCGGATTTTTTGATCCTTCTTCAGGCTGGGTCCCCATTCGCTCTTTTTTAAGCTTTTCTTTCTTTTTGATTTTTATCTTTGAGAATTTTTGTTCTTCTAGCATATTTGTTCTTGCATGTCCTTGGTTTAGGTTTTTTTATCTTTTTTTCTGTTTTTATTTTGCATGTCTATCCTTCTTGCATGTCCAGCTTTCTTTTCCTCTTCTTGTTCTTTAATTCTCCCTCCCTTTACTGTTGGCACCCCCAAATCTTTCCCCCATCTGTTGCTTTTCGCCGTCCGTTTCTTTACAACTTTCTTCCACCTATACTCAATCCCTTCCCTTTAAGCAGACTAGAACTCCCATCCCTAAATTTAGGCTCTACGAGTTTTTGGGGCTTCTCGGAGCATTATCTATATACTTTGCCTTATTTTTGGCTGTATCCCTTCCCATCCAATTTGGTCTAGTTTTATACTGCTCTCAGTAAGGTTTTTGAATATATGTGTCCCACCCCATCTCTTTTAGTTTTCTCCATACCGCCAAATTAGGGTTATGTTCAGGGGTTGTGTTTAGGGTTAGTCCCAGATTAGGGTTAGGGCTAGGCCAATTAGGGGTTATGATTAGGGGTTGTGTTTAGGGTAGTATTTTGGGTAGGCTATCAATTTGGGTTGTTATGTCAATTGGTTATGTTTTAGGGCTCAATTCGGTCTTTCTTCAAGCTCCAAGGGGTCGGAAGACAGTGGCGGCACAGGCCAGTTAGGTTAGGGGACAAAACCCCAACCCCAACGGAAGTTTCCTTCCGTCGGAGTGAGGTAAGTTGCGCGGTCCTGCCACTGTTTCCTCCCCCCTGGTCCTTCAGCACTCTGTCTTTTTCTTCTTTCCATCTTGGTTTTGTTTCCATCTTGGTGTTCTTTTTCACTTCTCCTTTGGGCTTTGTATTTATCTCTTTTCTTGGGTTTTCTTTTTAACTTTTCTCTTGGGTTTGCTTTTTCTCTCCTATCTTGGGTTTCTCTTTTAGGGTTCATGCTTTATTTGGTTTCGCCTTTGTTATCTATTAATATTTTTGCATGCTTTACTTTGAATGGGGCCCGTCGCGACGTTTCGGATTTTTTGATCCTTCTTCAGGCTGGGTCCCCATTCGCTCTTTTTTAAGCTTTTCTTTCTTTTTGATTTTTATCTTTGAGAATTTTTGTTCTTCTAGCATATTTGTTCTTGCATGTCCTTGGTTTAGGTTTTTTTATCTTTTTTTCTGTTTTTATTTTGCATGTCTATCCTTCTTGCATGTCCAGCTTTCTTTTCCTCTTCTTGTTCTTTAATTCTCCCTCCCTTTACTGTTGGCACCCCCAAATCTTTCCCCCATCTGTTGCTTTTCGCCGTCCGTTTCTTTACAACTTTCTTCCACCTATACTCAATCCCTTCCCTTTAAGCAGACTAGAACTCCCATCCCTAAATTTAGGCTCTACGAGTTTTTGGGGCTTCTCGGAGCATTATCTATATACTTTGCCTTATTTTTGGCTGTATCCCTTCCCATCCAATTTGGTCTAGTTTTATACTGCTCTCAGTAAGGTTTTTGAATATATGTGTCCCACCCCATCTCTTTTAGTTTTCTCCATACCGCCAAATTAGGGTTATGTTCAGGGGTTGTGTTTAGGGTTAGTCCCAGATTAGGGTTAGGGCTAGGCCAATTAGGGGTTATGATTAGGGGTTGTGTTTAGGGTAGTATTTTGGGTAGGCTATCAATTTGGGTTGTTATGTCAATTGGTTATGTTTTAGGGCTCAATTCGGTCTTTCTTCAAGCTCCAAGGGGTCGGAAGACAGTGGCGGCACAGGCCAGTTAGGTTAGGGGACAAAACCCCAACCCCAACGGAAGTTTCCTTCCGTCGGAGTGAGGTAAGTTGCGCGGTCCTGCCACTGTTTCCTCCCCCCTGGTCCTTCAGCACTCTGTCTTTTTCTTCTTTCCATCTTGGTTTTGTTTCCATCTTGGTGTTCTTTTTCACTTCTCCTTTGGGCTTTGTATTTATCTCTTTTCTTGGGTTTTCTTTTTAACTTTTCTCTTGGGTTTGCTTTTTCTCTCCTATCTTGGGTTTCTCTTTTAGGGTTCATGCTTTATTTGGTTTCGCCTTTGTTATCTATTAATATTTTTGCATGCTTTACTTTGAATGGGGCCCGTCGCGACGTTTCGGATTTTTTGATCCTTCTTCAGGCTGGGTCCCCATTCGCTCTTTTTTAAGCTTTTCTTTCTTTTTGATTTTTATCTTTGAGAATTTTTGTTCTTCTAGCATATTTGTTCTTGCATGTCCTTGGTTTAGGTTTTTTTATCTTTTTTTCTGTTTTTATTTTGCATGTCTATCCTTCTTGCATGTCCAGCTTTCTTTTCCTCTTCTTGTTCTTTAATTCTCCCTCCCTTTACTGTTGGCACCCCCAAATCTTTCCCCCATCTGTTGCTTTTCGCCGTCCGTTTCTTTACAACTTTCTTCCACCTATACTCAATCCCTTCCCTTTAAGCAGACTAGAACTCCCATCCCTAAATTTAGGCTCTACGAGTTTTTGGGGCTTCTCGGAGCATTATCTATATACTTTGCCTTATTTTTGGCTGTATCCCTTCCCATCCAATTTGGTCTAGTTTTATACTGCTCTCAGTAAGGTTTTTGAATATATGTGTCCCACCCCATCTCTTTTAGTTTTCTCCATACCGCCAAATTAGGGTTATGTTCAGGGGTTGTGTTTAGGGTTAGTCCCAGATTAGGGTTAGGGCTAGGCCAATTAGGGGTTATGATTAGGGGTTGTGTTTAGGGTAGTATTTTGGGTAGGCTATCAATTTGGGTTGTTATGTCAATTGGTTATGTTTTAGGGCTCAATTCGGTCTTTCTTCAAGCTCCAAGGGGTCGGAAGACAGTGGCGGCACAGGCCAGTTAGGTTAGGGGACAAAACCCCAACCCCAACGGAAGTTTCCTTCCGTCGGAGTGAGGTAAGTTGCGCGGTCCTGCCACTGTTTCCTCCCCCCTGGTCCTTCAGCACTCTGTCTTTTTCTTCTTTCCATCTTGGTTTTGTTTCCATCTTGGTGTTCTTTTTCACTTCTCCTTTGGGCTTTGTATTTATCTCTTTTCTTGGGTTTTCTTTTTAACTTTTCTCTTGGGTTTGCTTTTTCTCTCCTATCTTGGGTTTCTCTTTTAGGGTTCATGCTTTATTTGGTTTCGCCTTTGTTATCTATTAATATTTTTGCATGCTTTACTTTGAATGGGGCCCGTCGCGACGTTTCGGATTTTTTGATCCTTCTTCAGGCTGGGTCCCCATTCGCTCTTTTTTAAGCTTTTCTTTCTTTTTGATTTTTATCTTTGAGAATTTTTGTTCTTCTAGCATATTTGTTCTTGCATGTCCTTGGTTTAGGTTTTTTTATCTTTTTTTCTGTTTTTATTTTGCATGTCTATCCTTCTTGCATGTCCAGCTTTCTTTTCCTCTTCTTGTTCTTTAATTCTCCCTCCCTTTACTGTTGGCACCCCCAAATCTTTCCCCCATCTGTTGCTTTTCGCCGTCCGTTTCTTTACAACTTTCTTCCACCTATACTCAATCCCTTCCCTTTAAGCAGACTAGAACTCCCATCCCTAAATTTAGGCTCTACGAGTTTTTGGGGCTTCTCGGAGCATTATCTATATACTTTGCCTTATTTTTGGCTGTATCCCTTCCCATCCAATTTGGTCTAGTTTTATACTGCTCTCAGTAAGGTTTTTGAATATATGTGTCCCACCCCATCTCTTTTAGTTTTCTCCATACCGCCAAATTAGGGTTATGTTCAGGGGTTGTGTTTAGGGTTAGTCCCAGATTAGGGTTAGGGCTAGGCCAATTAGGGGTTATGATTAGGGGTTGTGTTTAGGGTAGTATTTTGGGTAGGCTATCAATTTGGGTTGTTATGTCAATTGGTTATGTTTTAGGGCTCAATTCGGTCTTTCTTCAAGCTCCAAGGGGTCGGAAGACAGTGGCGGCACAGGCCAGTTAGGTTAGGGGACAAAACCCCAACCCCAACGGAAGTTTCCTTCCGTCGGAGTGAGGTAAGTTGCGCGGTCCTGCCACTGTTTCCTCCCCCCTGGTCCTTCAGCACTCTGTCTTTTTCTTCTTTCCATCTTGGTTTTGTTTCCATCTTGGTGTTCTTTTTCACTTCTCCTTTGGGCTTTGTATTTATCTCTTTTCTTGGGTTTTCTTTTTAACTTTTCTCTTGGGTTTGCTTTTTCTCTCCTATCTTGGGTTTCTCTTTTAGGGTTCATGCTTTATTTGGTTTCGCCTTTGTTATCTATTAATATTTTTGCATGCTTTACTTTGAATGGGGCCCGTCGCGACGTTTCGGATTTTTTGATCCTTCTTCAGGCTGGGTCCCCATTCGCTCTTTTTTAAGCTTTTCTTTCTTTTTGATTTTTATCTTTGAGAATTTTTGTTCTTCTAGCATATTTGTTCTTGCATGTCCTTGGTTTAGGTTTTTTTATCTTTTTTTCTGTTTTTATTTTGCATGTCTATCCTTCTTGCATGTCCAGCTTTCTTTTCCTCTTCTTGTTCTTTAATTCTCCCTCCCTTTACTGTTGGCACCCCCAAATCTTTCCCCCATCTGTTGCTTTTCGCCGTCCGTTTCTTTACAACTTTCTTCCACCTATACTCAATCCCTTCCCTTTAAGCAGACTAGAACTCCCATCCCTAAATTTAGGCTCTACGAGTTTTTGGGGCTTCTCGGAGCATTATCTATATACTTTGCCTTATTTTTGGCTGTATCCCTTCCCATCCAATTTGGTCTAGTTTTATACTGCTCTCAGTAAGGTTTTTGAATATATGTGTCCCACCCCATCTCTTTTAGTTTTCTCCATACCGCCAAATTAGGGTTATGTTCAGGGGTTGTGTTTAGGGTTAGTCCCAGATTAGGGTTAGGGCTAGGCCAATTAGGGGTTATGATTAGGGGTTGTGTTTAGGGTAGTATTTTGGGTAGGCTATCAATTTGGGTTGTTATGTCAATTGGTTATGTTTTAGGGCTCAATTCGGTCTTTCTTCAAGCTCCAAGGGGTCGGAAGACAGTGGCGGCACAGGCCAGTTAGGTTAGGGGACAAAACCCCAACCCCAACGGAAGTTTCCTTCCGTCGGAGTGAGGTAAGTTGCGCGGTCCTGCCACTGTTTCCTCCCCCCTGGTCCTTCAGCACTCTGTCTTTTTCTTCTTTCCATCTTGGTTTTGTTTCCATCTTGGTGTTCTTTTTCACTTCTCCTTTGGGCTTTGTATTTATCTCTTTTCTTGGGTTTTCTTTTTAACTTTTCTCTTGGGTTTGCTTTTTCTCTCCTATCTTGGGTTTCTCTTTTAGGGTTCATGCTTTATTTGGTTTCGCCTTTGTTATCTATTAATATTTTTGCATGCTTTACTTTGAATGGGGCCCGTCGCGACGTTTCGGATTTTTTGATCCTTCTTCAGGCTGGGTCCCCATTCGCTCTTTTTTAAGCTTTTCTTTCTTTTTGATTTTTATCTTTGAGAATTTTTGTTCTTCTAGCATATTTGTTCTTGCATGTCCTTGGTTTAGGTTTTTTTATCTTTTTTTCTGTTTTTATTTTGCATGTCTATCCTTCTTGCATGTCCAGCTTTCTTTTCCTCTTCTTGTTCTTTAATTCTCCCTCCCTTTACTGTTGGCACCCCCAAATCTTTCCCCCATCTGTTGCTTTTCGCCGTCCGTTTCTTTACAACTTTCTTCCACCTATACTCAATCCCTTCCCTTTAAGCAGACTAGAACTCCCATCCCTAAATTTAGGCTCTACGAGTTTTTGGGGCTTCTCGGAGCATTATCTATATACTTTGCCTTATTTTTGGCTGTATCCCTTCCCATCCAATTTGGTCTAGTTTTATACTGCTCTCAGTAAGGTTTTTGAATATATGTGTCCCACCCCATCTCTTTTAGTTTTCTCCATACCGCCAAATTAGGGTTATGTTCAGGGGTTGTGTTTAGGGTTAGTCCCAGATTAGGGTTAGGGCTAGGCCAATTAGGGGTTATGATTAGGGGTTGTGTTTAGGGTAGTATTTTGGGTAGGCTATCAATTTGGGTTGTTATGTCAATTGGTTATGTTTTAGGGCTCAATTCGGTCTTTCTTCAAGCTCCAAGGGGTCGGAAGACAGTGGCGGCACAGGCCAGTTAGGTTAGGGGACAAAACCCCAACCCCAACGGAAGTTTCCTTCCGTCGGAGTGAGGTAAGTTGCGCGGTCCTGCCACTGTTTCCTCCCCCCTGGTCCTTCAGCACTCTGTCTTTTTCTTCTTTCCATCTTGGTTTTGTTTCCATCTTGGTGTTCTTTTTCACTTCTCCTTTGGGCTTTGTATTTATCTCTTTTCTTGGGTTTTCTTTTTAACTTTTCTCTTGGGTTTGCTTTTTCTCTCCTATCTTGGGTTTCTCTTTTAGGGTTCATGCTTTATTTGGTTTCGCCTTTGTTATCTATTAATATTTTTGCATGCTTTACTTTGAATGGGGCCCGTCGCGACGTTTCGGATTTTTTGATCCTTCTTCAGGCTGGGTCCCCATTCGCTCTTTTTTAAGCTTTTCTTTCTTTTTGATTTTTATCTTTGAGAATTTTTGTTCTTCTAGCATATTTGTTCTTGCATGTCCTTGGTTTAGGTTTTTTTATCTTTTTTTCTGTTTTTATTTTGCATGTCTATCCTTCTTGCATGTCCAGCTTTCTTTTCCTCTTCTTGTTCTTTAATTCTCCCTCCCTTTACTGTTGGCACCCCCAAATCTTTCCCCCATCTGTTGCTTTTCGCCGTCCGTTTCTTTACAACTTTCTTCCACCTATACTCAATCCCTTCCCTTTAAGCAGACTAGAACTCCCATCCCTAAATTTAGGCTCTACGAGTTTTTGGGGCTTCTCGGAGCATTATCTATATACTTTGCCTTATTTTTGGCTGTATCCCTTCCCATCCAATTTGGTCTAGTTTTATACTGCTCTCAGTAAGGTTTTTGAATATATGTGTCCCACCCCATCTCTTTTAGTTTTCTCCATACCGCCAAATTAGGGTTATGTTCAGGGGTTGTGTTTAGGGTTAGTCCCAGATTAGGGTTAGGGCTAGGCCAATTAGGGGTTATGATTAGGGGTTGTGTTTAGGGTAGTATTTTGGGTAGGCTATCAATTTGGGTTGTTATGTCAATTGGTTATGTTTTAGGGCTCAATTCGGTCTTTCTTCAAGCTCCAAGGGGTCGGAAGACAGTGGCGGCACAGGCCAGTTAGGTTAGGGGACAAAACCCCAACCCCAACGGAAGTTTCCTTCCGTCGGAGTGAGGTAAGTTGCGCGGTCCTGCCACTGTTTCCTCCCCCCTGGTCCTTCAGCACTCTGTCTTTTTCTTCTTTCCATCTTGGTTTTGTTTCCATCTTGGTGTTCTTTTTCACTTCTCCTTTGGGCTTTGTATTTATCTCTTTTCTTGGGTTTTCTTTTTAACTTTTCTCTTGGGTTTGCTTTTTCTCTCCTATCTTGGGTTTCTCTTTTAGGGTTCATGCTTTATTTGGTTTCGCCTTTGTTATCTATTAATATTTTTGCATGCTTTACTTTGAATGGGGCCCGTCGCGACGTTTCGGATTTTTTGATCCTTCTTCAGGCTGGGTCCCCATTCGCTCTTTTTTAAGCTTTTCTTTCTTTTTGATTTTTATCTTTGAGAATTTTTGTTCTTCTAGCATATTTGTTCTTGCATGTCCTTGGTTTAGGTTTTTTTATCTTTTTTTCTGTTTTTATTTTGCATGTCTATCCTTCTTGCATGTCCAGCTTTCTTTTCCTCTTCTTGTTCTTTAATTCTCCCTCCCTTTACTGTTGGCACCCCCAAATCTTTCCCCCATCTGTTGCTTTTCGCCGTCCGTTTCTTTACAACTTTCTTCCACCTATACTCAATCCCTTCCCTTTAAGCAGACTAGAACTCCCATCCCTAAATTTAGGCTCTACGAGTTTTTGGGGCTTCTCGGAGCATTATCTATATACTTTGCCTTATTTTTGGCTGTATCCCTTCCCATCCAATTTGGTCTAGTTTTATACTGCTCTCAGTAAGGTTTTTGAATATATGTGTCCCACCCCATCTCTTTTAGTTTTCTCCATACCGCCAAATTAGGGTTATGTTCAGGGGTTGTGTTTAGGGTTAGTCCCAGATTAGGGTTAGGGCTAGGCCAATTAGGGGTTATGATTAGGGGTTGTGTTTAGGGTAGTATTTTGGGTAGGCTATCAATTTGGGTTGTTATGTCAATTGGTTATGTTTTAGGGCTCAATTCGGTCTTTCTTCAAGCTCCAAGGGGTCGGAAGACAGTGGCGGCACAGGCCAGTTAGGTTAGGGGACAAAACCCCAACCCCAACGGAAGTTTCCTTCCGTCGGAGTGAGGTAAGTTGCGCGGTCCTGCCACTGTTTCCTCCCCCCTGGTCCTTCAGCACTCTGTCTTTTTCTTCTTTCCATCTTGGTTTTGTTTCCATCTTGGTGTTCTTTTTCACTTCTCCTTTGGGCTTTGTATTTATCTCTTTTCTTGGGTTTTCTTTTTAACTTTTCTCTTGGGTTTGCTTTTTCTCTCCTATCTTGGGTTTCTCTTTTAGGGTTCATGCTTTATTTGGTTTCGCCTTTGTTATCTATTAATATTTTTGCATGCTTTACTTTGAATGGGGCCCGTCGCGACGTTTCGGATTTTTTGATCCTTCTTCAGGCTGGGTCCCCATTCGCTCTTTTTTAAGCTTTTCTTTCTTTTTGATTTTTATCTTTGAGAATTTTTGTTCTTCTAGCATATTTGTTCTTGCATGTCCTTGGTTTAGGTTTTTTTATCTTTTTTTCTGTTTTTATTTTGCATGTCTATCCTTCTTGCATGTCCAGCTTTCTTTTCCTCTTCTTGTTCTTTAATTCTCCCTCCCTTTACTGTTGGCACCCCCAAATCTTTCCCCCATCTGTTGCTTTTCGCCGTCCGTTTCTTTACAACTTTCTTCCACCTATACTCAATCCCTTCCCTTTAAGCAGACTAGAACTCCCATCCCTAAATTTAGGCTCTACGAGTTTTTGGGGCTTCTCGGAGCATTATCTATATACTTTGCCTTATTTTTGGCTGTATCCCTTCCCATCCAATTTGGTCTAGTTTTATACTGCTCTCAGTAAGGTTTTTGAATATATGTGTCCCACCCCATCTCTTTTAGTTTTCTCCATACCGCCAAATTAGGGTTATGTTCAGGGGTTGTGTTTAGGGTTAGTCCCAGATTAGGGTTAGGGCTAGGCCAATTAGGGGTTATGATTAGGGGTTGTGTTTAGGGTAGTATTTTGGGTAGGCTATCAATTTGGGTTGTTATGTCAATTGGTTATGTTTTAGGGCTCAATTCGGTCTTTCTTCAAGCTCCAAGGGGTCGGAAGACAGTGGCGGCACAGGCCAGTTAGGTTAGGGGACAAAACCCCAACCCCAACGGAAGTTTCCTTCCGTCGGAGTGAGGTAAGTTGCGCGGTCCTGCCACTGTTTCCTCCCCCCTGGTCCTTCAGCACTCTGTCTTTTTCTTCTTTCCATCTTGGTTTTGTTTCCATCTTGGTGTTCTTTTTCACTTCTCCTTTGGGCTTTGTATTTATCTCTTTTCTTGGGTTTTCTTTTTAACTTTTCTCTTGGGTTTGCTTTTTCTCTCCTATCTTGGGTTTCTCTTTTAGGGTTCATGCTTTATTTGGTTTCGCCTTTGTTATCTATTAATATTTTTGCATGCTTTACTTTGAATGGGGCCCGTCGCGACGTTTCGGATTTTTTGATCCTTCTTCAGGCTGGGTCCCCATTCGCTCTTTTTTAAGCTTTTCTTTCTTTTTGATTTTTATCTTTGAGAATTTTTGTTCTTCTAGCATATTTGTTCTTGCATGTCCTTGGTTTAGGTTTTTTTATCTTTTTTTCTGTTTTTATTTTGCATGTCTATCCTTCTTGCATGTCCAGCTTTCTTTTCCTCTTCTTGTTCTTTAATTCTCCCTCCCTTTACTGTTGGCACCCCCAAATCTTTCCCCCATCTGTTGCTTTTCGCCGTCCGTTTCTTTACAACTTTCTTCCACCTATACTCAATCCCTTCCCTTTAAGCAGACTAGAACTCCCATCCCTAAATTTAGGCTCTACGAGTTTTTGGGGCTTCTCGGAGCATTATCTATATACTTTGCCTTATTTTTGGCTGTATCCCTTCCCATCCAATTTGGTCTAGTTTTATACTGCTCTCAGTAAGGTTTTTGAATATATGTGTCCCACCCCATCTCTTTTAGTTTTCTCCATACCGCCAAATTAGGGTTATGTTCAGGGGTTGTGTTTAGGGTTAGTCCCAGATTAGGGTTAGGGCTAGGCCAATTAGGGGTTATGATTAGGGGTTGTGTTTAGGGTAGTATTTTGGGTAGGCTATCAATTTGGGTTGTTATGTCAATTGGTTATGTTTTAGGGCTCAATTCGGTCTTTCTTCAAGCTCCAAGGGGTCGGAAGACAGTGGCGGCACAGGCCAGTTAGGTTAGGGGACAAAACCCCAACCCCAACGGAAGTTTCCTTCCGTCGGAGTGAGGTAAGTTGCGCGGTCCTGCCACTGTTTCCTCCCCCCTGGTCCTTCAGCACTCTGTCTTTTTCTTCTTTCCATCTTGGTTTTGTTTCCATCTTGGTGTTCTTTTTCACTTCTCCTTTGGGCTTTGTATTTATCTCTTTTCTTGGGTTTTCTTTTTAACTTTTCTCTTGGGTTTGCTTTTTCTCTCCTATCTTGGGTTTCTCTTTTAGGGTTCATGCTTTATTTGGTTTCGCCTTTGTTATCTATTAATATTTTTGCATGCTTTACTTTGAATGGGGCCCGTCGCGACGTTTCGGATTTTTTGATCCTTCTTCAGGCTGGGTCCCCATTCGCTCTTTTTTAAGCTTTTCTTTCTTTTTGATTTTTATCTTTGAGAATTTTTGTTCTTCTAGCATATTTGTTCTTGCATGTCCTTGGTTTAGGTTTTTTTATCTTTTTTTCTGTTTTTATTTTGCATGTCTATCCTTCTTGCATGTCCAGCTTTCTTTTCCTCTTCTTGTTCTTTAATTCTCCCTCCCTTTACTGTTGGCACCCCCAAATCTTTCCCCCATCTGTTGCTTTTCGCCGTCCGTTTCTTTACAACTTTCTTCCACCTATACTCAATCCCTTCCCTTTAAGCAGACTAGAACTCCCATCCCTAAATTTAGGCTCTACGAGTTTTTGGGGCTTCTCGGAGCATTATCTATATACTTTGCCTTATTTTTGGCTGTATCCCTTCCCATCCAATTTGGTCTAGTTTTATACTGCTCTCAGTAAGGTTTTTGAATATATGTGTCCCACCCCATCTCTTTTAGTTTTCTCCATACCGCCAAATTAGGGTTATGTTCAGGGGTTGTGTTTAGGGTTAGTCCCAGATTAGGGTTAGGGCTAGGCCAATTAGGGGTTATGATTAGGGGTTGTGTTTAGGGTAGTATTTTGGGTAGGCTATCAATTTGGGTTGTTATGTCAATTGGTTATGTTTTAGGGCTCAATTCGGTCTTTCTTCAAGCTCCAAGGGGTCGGAAGACAGTGGCGGCACAGGCCAGTTAGGTTAGGGGACAAAACCCCAACCCCAACGGAAGTTTCCTTCCGTCGGAGTGAGGTAAGTTGCGCGGTCCTGCCACTGTTTCCTCCCCCCTGGTCCTTCAGCACTCTGTCTTTTTCTTCTTTCCATCTTGGTTTTGTTTCCATCTTGGTGTTCTTTTTCACTTCTCCTTTGGGCTTTGTATTTATCTCTTTTCTTGGGTTTTCTTTTTAACTTTTCTCTTGGGTTTGCTTTTTCTCTCCTATCTTGGGTTTCTCTTTTAGGGTTCATGCTTTATTTGGTTTCGCCTTTGTTATCTATTAATATTTTTGCATGCTTTACTTTGAATGGGGCCCGTCGCGACGTTTCGGATTTTTTGATCCTTCTTCAGGCTGGGTCCCCATTCGCTCTTTTTTAAGCTTTTCTTTCTTTTTGATTTTTATCTTTGAGAATTTTTGTTCTTCTAGCATATTTGTTCTTGCATGTCCTTGGTTTAGGTTTTTTTATCTTTTTTTCTGTTTTTATTTTGCATGTCTATCCTTCTTGCATGTCCAGCTTTCTTTTCCTCTTCTTGTTCTTTAATTCTCCCTCCCTTTACTGTTGGCACCCCCAAATCTTTCCCCCATCTGTTGCTTTTCGCCGTCCGTTTCTTTACAACTTTCTTCCACCTATACTCAATCCCTTCCCTTTAAGCAGACTAGAACTCCCATCCCTAAATTTAGGCTCTACGAGTTTTTGGGGCTTCTCGGAGCATTATCTATATACTTTGCCTTATTTTTGGCTGTATCCCTTCCCATCCAATTTGGTCTAGTTTTATACTGCTCTCAGTAAGGTTTTTGAATATATGTGTCCCACCCCATCTCTTTTAGTTTTCTCCATACCGCCAAATTAGGGTTATGTTCAGGGGTTGTGTTTAGGGTTAGTCCCAGATTAGGGTTAGGGCTAGGCCAATTAGGGGTTATGATTAGGGGTTGTGTTTAGGGTAGTATTTTGGGTAGGCTATCAATTTGGGTTGTTATGTCAATTGGTTATGTTTTAGGGCTCAATTCGGTCTTTCTTCAAGCTCCAAGGGGTCGGAAGACAGTGGCGGCACAGGCCAGTTAGGTTAGGGGACAAAACCCCAACCCCAACGGAAGTTTCCTTCCGTCGGAGTGAGGTAAGTTGCGCGGTCCTGCCACTGTTTCCTCCCCCCTGGTCCTTCAGCACTCTGTCTTTTTCTTCTTTCCATCTTGGTTTTGTTTCCATCTTGGTGTTCTTTTTCACTTCTCCTTTGGGCTTTGTATTTATCTCTTTTCTTGGGTTTTCTTTTTAACTTTTCTCTTGGGTTTGCTTTTTCTCTCCTATCTTGGGTTTCTCTTTTAGGGTTCATGCTTTATTTGGTTTCGCCTTTGTTATCTATTAATATTTTTGCATGCTTTACTTTGAATGGGGCCCGTCGCGACGTTTCGGATTTTTTGATCCTTCTTCAGGCTGGGTCCCCATTCGCTCTTTTTTAAGCTTTTCTTTCTTTTTGATTTTTATCTTTGAGAATTTTTGTTCTTCTAGCATATTTGTTCTTGCATGTCCTTGGTTTAGGTTTTTTTATCTTTTTTTCTGTTTTTATTTTGCATGTCTATCCTTCTTGCATGTCCAGCTTTCTTTTCCTCTTCTTGTTCTTTAATTCTCCCTCCCTTTACTGTTGGCACCCCCAAATCTTTCCCCCATCTGTTGCTTTTCGCCGTCCGTTTCTTTACAACTTTCTTCCACCTATACTCAATCCCTTCCCTTTAAGCAGACTAGAACTCCCATCCCTAAATTTAGGCTCTACGAGTTTTTGGGGCTTCTCGGAGCATTATCTATATACTTTGCCTTATTTTTGGCTGTATCCCTTCCCATCCAATTTGGTCTAGTTTTATACTGCTCTCAGTAAGGTTTTTGAATATATGTGTCCCACCCCATCTCTTTTAGTTTTCTCCATACCGCCAAATTAGGGTTATGTTCAGGGGTTGTGTTTAGGGTTAGTCCCAGATTAGGGTTAGGGCTAGGCCAATTAGGGGTTATGATTAGGGGTTGTGTTTAGGGTAGTATTTTGGGTAGGCTATCAATTTGGGTTGTTATGTCAATTGGTTATGTTTTAGGGCTCAATTCGGTCTTTCTTCAAGCTCCAAGGGGTCGGAAGACAGTGGCGGCACAGGCCAGTTAGGTTAGGGGACAAAACCCCAACCCCAACGGAAGTTTCCTTCCGTCGGAGTGAGGTAAGTTGCGCGGTCCTGCCACTGTTTCCTCCCCCCTGGTCCTTCAGCACTCTGTCTTTTTCTTCTTTCCATCTTGGTTTTGTTTCCATCTTGGTGTTCTTTTTCACTTCTCCTTTGGGCTTTGTATTTATCTCTTTTCTTGGGTTTTCTTTTTAACTTTTCTCTTGGGTTTGCTTTTTCTCTCCTATCTTGGGTTTCTCTTTTAGGGTTCATGCTTTATTTGGTTTCGCCTTTGTTATCTATTAATATTTTTGCATGCTTTACTTTGAATGGGGCCCGTCGCGACGTTTCGGATTTTTTGATCCTTCTTCAGGCTGGGTCCCCATTCGCTCTTTTTTAAGCTTTTCTTTCTTTTTGATTTTTATCTTTGAGAATTTTTGTTCTTCTAGCATATTTGTTCTTGCATGTCCTTGGTTTAGGTTTTTTTATCTTTTTTTCTGTTTTTATTTTGCATGTCTATCCTTCTTGCATGTCCAGCTTTCTTTTCCTCTTCTTGTTCTTTAATTCTCCCTCCCTTTACTGTTGGCACCCCCAAATCTTTCCCCCATCTGTTGCTTTTCGCCGTCCGTTTCTTTACAACTTTCTTCCACCTATACTCAATCCCTTCCCTTTAAGCAGACTAGAACTCCCATCCCTAAATTTAGGCTCTACGAGTTTTTGGGGCTTCTCGGAGCATTATCTATATACTTTGCCTTATTTTTGGCTGTATCCCTTCCCATCCAATTTGGTCTAGTTTTATACTGCTCTCAGTAAGGTTTTTGAATATATGTGTCCCACCCCATCTCTTTTAGTTTTCTCCATACCGCCAAATTAGGGTTATGTTCAGGGGTTGTGTTTAGGGTTAGTCCCAGATTAGGGTTAGGGCTAGGCCAATTAGGGGTTATGATTAGGGGTTGTGTTTAGGGTAGTATTTTGGGTAGGCTATCAATTTGGGTTGTTATGTCAATTGGTTATGTTTTAGGGCTCAATTCGGTCTTTCTTCAAGCTCCAAGGGGTCGGAAGACAGTGGCGGCACAGGCCAGTTAGGTTAGGGGACAAAACCCCAACCCCAACGGAAGTTTCCTTCCGTCGGAGTGAGGTAAGTTGCGCGGTCCTGCCACTGTTTCCTCCCCCCTGGTCCTTCAGCACTCTGTCTTTTTCTTCTTTCCATCTTGGTTTTGTTTCCATCTTGGTGTTCTTTTTCACTTCTCCTTTGGGCTTTGTATTTATCTCTTTTCTTGGGTTTTCTTTTTAACTTTTCTCTTGGGTTTGCTTTTTCTCTCCTATCTTGGGTTTCTCTTTTAGGGTTCATGCTTTATTTGGTTTCGCCTTTGTTATCTATTAATATTTTTGCATGCTTTACTTTGAATGGGGCCCGTCGCGACGTTTCGGATTTTTTGATCCTTCTTCAGGCTGGGTCCCCATTCGCTCTTTTTTAAGCTTTTCTTTCTTTTTGATTTTTATCTTTGAGAATTTTTGTTCTTCTAGCATATTTGTTCTTGCATGTCCTTGGTTTAGGTTTTTTTATCTTTTTTTCTGTTTTTATTTTGCATGTCTATCCTTCTTGCATGTCCAGCTTTCTTTTCCTCTTCTTGTTCTTTAATTCTCCCTCCCTTTACTGTTGGCACCCCCAAATCTTTCCCCCATCTGTTGCTTTTCGCCGTCCGTTTCTTTACAACTTTCTTCCACCTATACTCAATCCCTTCCCTTTAAGCAGACTAGAACTCCCATCCCTAAATTTAGGCTCTACGAGTTTTTGGGGCTTCTCGGAGCATTATCTATATACTTTGCCTTATTTTTGGCTGTATCCCTTCCCATCCAATTTGGTCTAGTTTTATACTGCTCTCAGTAAGGTTTTTGAATATATGTGTCCCACCCCATCTCTTTTAGTTTTCTCCATACCGCCAAATTAGGGTTATGTTCAGGGGTTGTGTTTAGGGTTAGTCCCAGATTAGGGTTAGGGCTAGGCCAATTAGGGGTTATGATTAGGGGTTGTGTTTAGGGTAGTATTTTGGGTAGGCTATCAATTTGGGTTGTTATGTCAATTGGTTATGTTTTAGGGCTCAATTCGGTCTTTCTTCAAGCTCCAAGGGGTCGGAAGACAGTGGCGGCACAGGCCAGTTAGGTTAGGGGACAAAACCCCAACCCCAACGGAAGTTTCCTTCCGTCGGAGTGAGGTAAGTTGCGCGGTCCTGCCACTGTTTCCTCCCCCCTGGTCCTTCAGCACTCTGTCTTTTTCTTCTTTCCATCTTGGTTTTGTTTCCATCTTGGTGTTCTTTTTCACTTCTCCTTTGGGCTTTGTATTTATCTCTTTTCTTGGGTTTTCTTTTTAACTTTTCTCTTGGGTTTGCTTTTTCTCTCCTATCTTGGGTTTCTCTTTTAGGGTTCATGCTTTATTTGGTTTCGCCTTTGTTATCTATTAATATTTTTGCATGCTTTACTTTGAATGGGGCCCGTCGCGACGTTTCGGATTTTTTGATCCTTCTTCAGGCTGGGTCCCCATTCGCTCTTTTTTAAGCTTTTCTTTCTTTTTGATTTTTATCTTTGAGAATTTTTGTTCTTCTAGCATATTTGTTCTTGCATGTCCTTGGTTTAGGTTTTTTTATCTTTTTTTCTGTTTTTATTTTGCATGTCTATCCTTCTTGCATGTCCAGCTTTCTTTTCCTCTTCTTGTTCTTTAATTCTCCCTCCCTTTACTGTTGGCACCCCCAAATCTTTCCCCCATCTGTTGCTTTTCGCCGTCCGTTTCTTTACAACTTTCTTCCACCTATACTCAATCCCTTCCCTTTAAGCAGACTAGAACTCCCATCCCTAAATTTAGGCTCTACGAGTTTTTGGGGCTTCTCGGAGCATTATCTATATACTTTGCCTTATTTTTGGCTGTATCCCTTCCCATCCAATTTGGTCTAGTTTTATACTGCTCTCAGTAAGGTTTTTGAATATATGTGTCCCACCCCATCTCTTTTAGTTTTCTCCATACCGCCAAATTAGGGTTATGTTCAGGGGTTGTGTTTAGGGTTAGTCCCAGATTAGGGTTAGGGCTAGGCCAATTAGGGGTTATGATTAGGGGTTGTGTTTAGGGTAGTATTTTGGGTAGGCTATCAATTTGGGTTGTTATGTCAATTGGTTATGTTTTAGGGCTCAATTCGGTCTTTCTTCAAGCTCCAAGGGGTCGGAAGACAGTGGCGGCACAGGCCAGTTAGGTTAGGGGACAAAACCCCAACCCCAACGGAAGTTTCCTTCCGTCGGAGTGAGGTAAGTTGCGCGGTCCTGCCACTGTTTCCTCCCCCCTGGTCCTTCAGCACTCTGTCTTTTTCTTCTTTCCATCTTGGTTTTGTTTCCATCTTGGTGTTCTTTTTCACTTCTCCTTTGGGCTTTGTATTTATCTCTTTTCTTGGGTTTTCTTTTTAACTTTTCTCTTGGGTTTGCTTTTTCTCTCCTATCTTGGGTTTCTCTTTTAGGGTTCATGCTTTATTTGGTTTCGCCTTTGTTATCTATTAATATTTTTGCATGCTTTACTTTGAATGGGGCCCGTCGCGACGTTTCGGATTTTTTGATCCTTCTTCAGGCTGGGTCCCCATTCGCTCTTTTTTAAGCTTTTCTTTCTTTTTGATTTTTATCTTTGAGAATTTTTGTTCTTCTAGCATATTTGTTCTTGCATGTCCTTGGTTTAGGTTTTTTTATCTTTTTTTCTGTTTTTATTTTGCATGTCTATCCTTCTTGCATGTCCAGCTTTCTTTTCCTCTTCTTGTTCTTTAATTCTCCCTCCCTTTACTGTTGGCACCCCCAAATCTTTCCCCCATCTGTTGCTTTTCGCCGTCCGTTTCTTTACAACTTTCTTCCACCTATACTCAATCCCTTCCCTTTAAGCAGACTAGAACTCCCATCCCTAAATTTAGGCTCTACGAGTTTTTGGGGCTTCTCGGAGCATTATCTATATACTTTGCCTTATTTTTGGCTGTATCCCTTCCCATCCAATTTGGTCTAGTTTTTTACTGCTCTCAGTAAGGTTTTTGAATATATGTGTCCCACCCCATCTCTTTTAGTTTTCTCCATACCGCCAAATTAGGGTTATGTTCAGGGGTTGTGTTTAGGGTTAGTCCCAGATTAGGGTTAGGGCTAGGCCAATTAGGGGTTATGATTAGGGGTTGTGTTTAGGGTAGTATTTTGGGTAGGCTATCAATTTGGGTTGTTATGTCAATTGGTTATGTTTTAGGGCTCAATTCGGTCTTTCTTCAAGCTCCAAGGGGTCGGAAGACAGTGGCGGCACAGGCCAGTTAGGTTAGGGGACAAAACCCCAACCCCAACGGAAGTTTCCTTCCGTCGGAGTGAGGTAAGTTGCGCGGTCCTGCCACTGTTTCCTCCCCCCTGGTCCTTCAGCACTCTGTCTTTTTCTTCTTTCCATCTTGGTTTTGTTTCCATCTTGGTGTTCTTTTTCACTTCTCCTTTGGGCTTTGTATTTATCTCTTTTCTTGGGTTTTCTTTTTAACTTTTCTCTTGGGTTTGCTTTTTCTCTCCTATCTTGGGTTTCTCTTTTAGGGTTCATGCTTTATTTGGTTTCGCCTTTGTTATCTATTAATATTTTTGCATGCTTTACTTTGAATGGGGCCCGTCGCGACGTTTCGGATTTTTTGATCCTTCTTCAGGCTGGGTCCCCATTCGCTCTTTTTTAAGCTTTTCTTTCTTTTTGATTTTTATCTTTGAGAATTTTTGTTCTTCTAGCATATTTGTTCTTGCATGTCCTTGGTTTAGGTTTTTTTATCTTTTTTTCTGTTTTTATTTTGCATGTCTATCCTTCTTGCATGTCCAGCTTTCTTTTCCTCTTCTTGTTCTTTAATTCTCCCTCCCTTTACTGTTGGCACCCCCAAATCTTTCCCCCATCTGTTGCTTTTCGCCGTCCGTTTCTTTACAACTTTCTTCCACCTATACTCAATCCCTTCCCTTTAAGCAGACTAGAACTCCCATCCCTAAATTTAGGCTCTACGAGTTTTTGGGGCTTCTCGGAGCATTATCTATATACTTTGCCTTATTTTTGGCTGTATCCCTTCCCATCCAATTTGGTCTAGTTTTTTACTGCTCTCAGTAAGGTTTTTGAATATATGTGTCCCACCCCATCTCTTTTAGTTTTCTCCATACCGCCAAATTAGGGTTATGTTCAGGGGTTGTGTTTAGGGTTAGTCCCAGATTAGGGTTAGGGCTAGGCCAATTAGGGGTTATGATTAGGGGTTGTGTTTAGGGTAGTATTTTGGGTAGGCTATCAATTTGGGTTGTTATGTCAATTGGTTATGTTTTAGGGCTCAATTCGGTCTTTCTTCAAGCTCCAAGGGGTCGGAAGACAGTGGCGGCACAGGCCAGTTAGGTTAGGGGACAAAACCCCAACCCCAACGGAAGTTTCCTTCCGTCGGAGTGAGGTAAGTTGCGCGGTCCTGCCACTGTTTCCTCCCCCCTGGTCCTTCAGCACTCTGTCTTTTTCTTCTTTCCATCTTGGTTTTGTTTCCATCTTGGTGTTCTTTTTCACTTCTCCTTTGGGCTTTGTATTTATCTCTTTTCTTGGGTTTTCTTTTTAACTTTTCTCTTGGGTTTGCTTTTTCTCTCCTATCTTGGGTTTCTCTTTTAGGGTTCATGCTTTATTTGGTTTCGCCTTTGTTATCTATTAATATTTTTGCATGCTTTACTTTGAATGGGGCCCGTCGCGACGTTTCGGATTTTTAGGGTTAGGGTTAGGGTTAGGGTTAGGGTTAGGGTTAGGGTTAGGGTTAGGGTTAGGGTTAGGGTTAGGGTTAGGGTTAGGGTTAGGGTTAGGGTTAGGGTTAGGGTTAGGGTTAGGGTTAGGGTTAGGTTAGGGTTAGGGTTAGGGTTAGGGTTAGGGTTAGGGTTAGGGTTAGAGGGTTAGAGGTTAGGGTTAGAGGGTTAGGGTTAGGGTTAGGGTTAGGGTTAGGGTTAGGGTTAGGGTTAGGGTTAGGGTTAGGGTTAGGGTTAGGGTTAGGGTTAGGGTTAGGGTTAGGGTTAGGGTTAGGGTTAGGGTTAGGGTTAGGGTTAGGGTTAGGGTTAGGGTTAGGGTTAGGGTTAGGGTTAGGGTTAGGGTTAGGGTTAGGGTTAGGGTTAGGGTTAGGGTTAGGGTTAGGGTTAGGGTTAGGGTTAGGGTTAGGGTTAGGGTTAGGGTTAGGGTTAGGGTTAGGGTTAGGGTTAGGGTTAGGGTTAGGGTTAGGGTTAGGGTTAGGGTTAGGGTTAGGGTTAGGGTTAGGGTTAGGGTTAGGGTTAGGGTTAGGGTTAGGGTTAGGGTTAGGGTTAGGGTTAGGGTTAGGGTTAGGGTTAGGGTTAGGGTTAGGGTTAGGGTTAGGGTTAGGGTTAGGGTTAGGGTTAGGGTTAGGGTTAGGGTTAGGGTTAGGGTTAGGGTTAGGGTTAGGGTTAGGGTTAGGGTTAGGGTTAGGGTTAGGGTTAGGGTTAGGGTTAGGGTTAGGGTTAGGGTTAGGGTTAGGGTTAGGGTTAGGGTTAGGGTTAGGGTTAGGGTTAGGGTTAGGGTTAGGGTTAGGGTTAGGGTTAGGGTTAGGGTTAGGGTTAGGGTTAGGGTTAGGGTTAGGGTTAGGGTTAGGGTTAGGGTTAGGGTTAGGGTTAGGGTTAGGGTTAGGGTTAGGGTTAGGGTTAGGGTTAGGGTTAGGGTTAGGGTTAGGGTTAGGGTTAGGGTTAGGGTTAGGGTTAGGGTTAGGGTTAGGGTTAGGGTTAGGGTTAGGGTTAGGGTTAGGGTTAGGGTTAGGGTTAGGGTTAGGGTTAGGGTTAGGGTTAGGGTTAGGGTTAGGGTTAGGGTTAGGGTTAGGGTTAGGGTTAGGGTTAGGGTTAGGGTTAGGGTTAGGGTTAGGGTTAGGGTTAGGGTTAGGGTTAGGGTTAGGGTTAGGGTTAGGGTTAGGGTTAGGGTTAGGGTTAGGGTTAGGGTTAGGGTTAGGGTTAGGGTTAGGGTTAGGGTTAGGGTTAGGGTTAGGGTTAGGGTTAGGGTTAGGGTTAGGGTTAGGGTTAGGGTTAGGGTTAGGGTTAGGGTTAGGGTTAGGGTTAGGGTTAGGGTTAGGGTTAGGGTTAGGGTTAGGGTTAGGGTTAGGGTTAGGGTTAGGGTTAGGGTTAGGGTTAGGGTTAGGGTTAGGGTTAGGGTTAGGGTTAGGGTTAGGGTTAGGGTTAGGGTTAGGGTTAGGGTTAGGGTTAGGGTTAGGGTTAGGGTTAGGGTTAGGGTTAGGGTTAGGGTTAGGGTTAGGGTTAGGGTTAGGGTTAGGGTTAGGGTTAGGGTTAGGGTTAGGGTTAGGGTTAGGGTTAGGGTTAGGGTTAGGGTTAGGGTTAGGGTTAGGGTTAGGGTTAGGGTTAGGGTTAGGGTTAGGGTTAGGGTTAGGGTTAGGGTTAGGGTTAGGGTTAGGGTTAGGGTTAGGGTTAGGGTTAGGGTTAGGGTTAGGGTTAGGGTTAGGGTTAGGGTTAGGGTTAGGGTTAGGGTTAGGGTTAGGGTTAGGGTTAGGGTTAGGGTTAGGGTTAGGGTTAGGGTTAGGGTTAGGGTTAGGGTTAGGGTTAGGGTTAGGGTTAGGGTTAGGGTTAGGGTTAGGGTTAGGGTTAGGGTTAGGGTTAGGGTTAGGGTTAGGGTTAGGGTTAGGGTTAGGGTTAGGGTTAGGGTTAGGGTTAGGGTTAGGGTTAGGGTTAGGGTTAGGGTTAGGGTTAGGGTTAGGGTTAGGGTTAGGGTTAGGGTTAGGGTTAGGGTTAGGGTTAGGGTTAGGGTTAGGGTTAGGGTTAGGGTTAGGGTTAGGGTTAGGGTTAGGGTTAGGGTTAGGGTTAGGGTTAGGGTTAGGGTTAGGGTTAGGGTTAGGGTTAGGGTTAGGGTTAGGGTTAGGGTTAGGGTTAGGGTTAGGGTTAGGGTTAGGGTTAGGGTTAGGGTTAGGGTTAGGGTTAGGGTTAGGGTTAGGGTTAGGGTTAGGGTTAGGGTTAGGGTTAGGGTTAGGGTTAGGGTTAGGGTTAGGGTTAGGGTTAGGGTTAGGGTTAGGGTTAGGGTTAGGGTTAGGGTTAGGGTTAGGGTTAGGGTTAGGGTTAGGGTTAGGGTTAGGGTTAGGGTTAGGGTTAGGGTTAGGGTTAGGGTTAGGGTTAGGGTTAGGGTTAGGGTTAGGGTTAGGGTTAGGGTTAGGGTTAGGGTTAGGGTTAGGGTTAGGGTTAGGGTTAGGGTTAGGGTTAGGGTTAGGGTTAGGGTTAGGGTTAGGGTTAGGGTTAGGGTTAGGGTTAGGGTTAGGGTTAGGGTTAGGGTTAGGGTTAGGGTTAGGGTTAGGGTTAGGGTTAGGGTTAGGGTTAGGGTTAGGGTTAGGGTTAGGGTTAGGGTTAGGGTTAGGGTTAGGGTTAGGGTTAGGGTTAGGGTTAGGGTTAGGGTTAGGGTTAGGGTTAGGGTTAGGGTTAGGGTTAGGGTTAGGGTTAGGGTTAGGGTTAGGGTTAGGGTTAGGGTTAGGGTTAGGGTTAGGGTTAGGGTTAGGGTTAGGGTTAGGGTTAGGGTTAGGGTTAGGGTTAGGGTTAGGGTTAGGGTTAGGGTTAGGGTTAGGGTTAGGGTTAGGGTTAGGGTTAGGGTTAGGGTTAGGGTTAGGGTTAGGGTTAGGGTTAGGGTTAGGGTTAGGGTTAGGGTTAGGGTTAGGGTTAGGGTTAGGGTTAGGGTTAGGGTTAGGGTTAGGGTTAGGGTTAGGGTTAGGGTTAGGGTTAGGGTTAGGGTTAGGGTTAGGGTTAGGGTTAGGGTTAGGGTTAGGGTTAGGGTTAGGGTTAGGGTTAGGGTTAGGGTTAGGGTTAGGGTTAGGGTTAGGGTTAGGGTTAGGGTTAGGGTTAGGGTTAGGGTTAGGGTTAGGGTTAGGGTTAGGGTTAGGGTTAGGGTTAGGGTTAGGGTTAGGGTTAGGGTTAGGGTTAGGGTTAGGGTTAGGGTTAGGGTTAGGGTTAGGGTTAGGGTTAGGGTTAGGGTTAGGGTTAGGGTTAGGGTTAGGGTTAGGGTTAGGGTTAGGGTTAGGGTTAGGGTTAGGGTTAGGGTTAGGGTTAGGGTTAGGGTTAGGGTTAGGGTTAGGGTTAGGGTTAGGGTTAGGGTTAGGGTTAGGGTTAGGGTTAGGGTTAGGGTTAGGGTTAGGGTTAGGGTTAGGGTTAGGGTTAGGGTTAGGGTTAGGGTTAGGGTTAGGGTTAGGGTTAGGGTTAGGGTTAGGGTTAGGGTTAGGGTTAGGGTTAGGGTTAGGGTTAGGGTTAGGGTTAGGGTTAGGGTTAGGGTTAGGGTTAGGGTTAGGGTTAGGGTTAGGGTTAGGGTTAGGGTTAGGGTTAGGGTTAGGGTTAGGGTTAGGGTTAGGGTTAGGGTTAGGGTTAGGGTTAGGGTTAGGGTTAGGGTTAGGGTTAGGGTTAGGGTTAGGGTTAGGGTTAGGGTTAGGGTTAGGGTTAGGGTTAGGGTTAGGGTTAGGGTTAGGGTTAGGGTTAGGGTTAGGGTTAGGGTTAGGGTTAGGGTTAGGGTTAGGGTTAGGGTTAGGGTTAGGGTTAGGGTTAGGGTTAGGGTTAGGGTTAGGGTTAGGGTTAGGGTTAGGGTTAGGGTTAGGGTTAGGGTTAGGGTTAGGGTTAGGGTTAGGGTTAGGGTTAGGGTTAGGGTTAGGGTTAGGGTTAGGGTTAGGGTTAGGGTTAGGGTTAGGGTTAGGGTTAGGGTTAGGGTTAGGGTTAGGGTTAGGGTTAGGGTTAGGGTTAGGGTTAGGGTTAGGGTTAGGGTTAGGGTTAGGGTTAGGGTTAGGGTTAGGGTTAGGGTTAGGGTTAGGGTTAGGGTTAGGGTTAGGGTTAGGGTTAGGGTTAGGGTTAGGGTTAGGGTTAGGGTTAGGGTTAGGGTTAGGGTTAGGGTTAGGGTTAGGGTTAGGGTTAGGGTTAGGGTTAGGGTTAGGGTTAGGGTTAGGGTTAGGGTTAGGGTTAGGGTTAGGGTTAGGGTTAGGGGTTAGGGTTAGGGTTAGGGTTAGGGTTAGGGTTAGGGTTAGGGTTAGGGTTAGGGTTAGGGTTAGGGTTAGGGTTAGGGTTAGGGTTAGGGTTAGGGTTAGGGTTAGGGTTAGGGTTAGGGTTAGGGTTAGGGTTAGGGTTAGGGTTAGGGTTAGGGTTAGGGTTAGGGTTAGGGTTAGGGTTAGGGTTAGGGTTAGGGTTAGGGTTAGGGTTAGGGTTAGGGTTAGGGTTAGGGTTAGGGTTAGGGTTAGGGTTAGGGTTAGGGTTAGGGTTAGGGTTAGGGTTAGGGTTAGGGTTAGGGTTAGGGTTAGGGTTAGGGTTAGGGTTAGGGTTAGGGTTAGGGTTAGGGTTAGGGTTAGGGTTAGGGTTAGGGTTAGGGTTAGGGTTAGGGTTAGGGTTAGGGTTAGGGTTAGGGTTAG